>NC_137648.1:17755993-17798493 GCF_963383615.2 Lipophrys pholis | reverse complement strand
TGGAGCTGGGGGGGGGGCTGGTGGTGGTGGTGGGGGAGGGGTCCCTCTGGTCAGCGCGAGCTCCAGGAAACAGATGCAGCGCCGATAAGAGGAGAGGATGCCATATTGTGCGTGTCGGGTTTTTCTACGTTCTTTTTTTCCCCCCCATTGTAAATACGTGTCTTGCACTGCCAGCTCAGCCGCTCACCCCCCCCCCCCCCCCCCCCCCCCCCACCTCCCAGATGACCTCCGAGACAATTGGTCATGATCAACCGAGCCCATGTACTCGAGGGAGCGTCCCCGACACAGTACACGGAGGACTCGTCCACAAAACTGCAACCCTGGACAACTCGTTCATGTGGCTCCAGACATCTTGTCCACGACCAATGTTTTCAGCATTATTGATTTGCAGGCTTTCCAAGTATACTTGACACAAAAACATATGATATATATATATATAGTGGCTGATGCCACGCAGGAAATCGGGACGTGCTGAGCTAAATTTGACCAATTCTCAAGAGAAACAAAGCCAAATGATACATTACTAAATATTATATGGACATATACCAGATATATGAAAAATAATTATAAAATATTAATTAGAAATAACATGTAAAAATACATTGCACAGGATTTATTTTCTCCCCCCAAAAATTCTGAAATATCATCCGTGGACGAGTTGTCCAGCAACCTCCAACACAGAGACTAAAGGACAGTTGTTTACTCCTCCGTCTCAAGAGATTTTCACTTGTTAACCTGAACCTGAGCCGCGACACGAGTTGTCAATCGGGCGTATTGGTGACGTAAATCTCAGCCCTCGTGTGCAGAGGCCGATGGAAAGAGATGTGTCTTGGTGTGTGTTTGTGTGTGTGTGTTGGTAATGGCGCATACACTTGCTGTCCCTGTGATTGTTTGCAAACTCGAGTCTGAATGTGTCACCGCTGCGTTATTACGCACCGCTGGAACTATTACGAGACACCCAGCAGTGCACAAGACGGCTCGGTACGGCACACGGAGGGCAACGCCCACACCCGAGTTCTCATATTCGGTCACAAACGTGTTGACACGCCACAGCGGTTACTAATAATAAAGTCTCATTTCCAGCAGAAAGTCCCCAAGGACTCCCGATGAGAATCACACGGTTGTGATTCTTTTTTTTTTGTCATTGAACGCACTCTCGGATTTAACAGTCCTCAGACACAGACGGTAAAAAGGGGACTGCGTTATATTTATTCCGAGACGAACACATGATCTCAGCCTTTATCGGACTCATAAAAAGGTGACCTTTATGTGAAATAGGCGCAAACCCTCCCTTACATGAAGTTAATTCCAGGCAGCATGACGCAGGCGTTAGCGGGGAATATCAATGTGGCTATCTCTGCTTATATATTTGATTTTTTTCCCTTTTTACACACTGCAACTTTGCCTCTGAGCGAGGAAACTTTCCCCTCGGTGATATGGACTTGGTGAAAGATATTCCTGTGTAAAATTCATGAATTCATAACTTTTGAGGGTATATTTCACTACTGATCTATTGGACCGTGATAAGAATTCAAAGGTGAATGGAGCTGGAGGACATCTTCAAAGCGGTCGAGGACATCACAGGAAAGCCAATGAGGCGCGCTGCCCTCCTCCAACATCCACTGAATATACCCCCCCCCCCCCCCCCCCCCCCCCCCCCCCCCCCCCCCCCCCCCACCCCACCCCGCGCCTCTCCACAATGTGATACGCTGTCAGGGAATGAATCGGCGGGCATTAACTTGATTTACACCGGGGAAAAACTAAAATAAATAAAAATGGGGGGCATTTTTTATTACAATTCCTTAAAGTGGACAAAGACCCATCAGGAAGAAAGAAGGGCACCGGACTGGAGGACACTTACTAATCCGGGGGGAAGTTAAACGCTGCAGCTTGTGCCGTGCGTACGCTCGACTGAACGAGGCTCAGCTGCTTCCCCTCTGCGCTATCAAAGCTAACAGCCTTTAGCATGTGTCAGTCCAGGCGGATAACCTCTGGTAGATACACGAGGACAAGGAGACAATCAAAGGCAGTTGGCTCCACTGGAGCTGACAGTGGTCAGCTTCTAGAGGTGATAAAGGCCTTTGAACCTGAAAGCGGCCCCCCCCACCCCCCCATCCCCCTCAGCCTGGCCATACAGGGGTCTTCTTTGATTTGGCCCCTGGGGATCCCAGTCAGCTCTCTTTATCTCTGCAGGAGAGAGGGGAGCAAAGATAGACAGAGCCCATGAGGAAGAAGTGGGGGGGGGGGGTCGACCATCTATCAGATTTTGGTGCGTCAGTGGTGGCGACTCGACTGCGGACCGGGTCGCCATGTTTGACCCCAAACACTTGATGTGGAATGCAGGAAAATAAACAGATAAACACATCTGTGCACGGAGAGCGGCGGCATCATCTTGCTGACCCGACAACTGGTTGCTTTTGTGGAATGACGGCGGCAGTGGTGGATGCAGCAAACGGAAAGACACTGACGGAATTTGGTTGAATAAAATTTACTTCTAAGAGACTCATGAAGTAACTTTTGTCAAGTTAAGTAACATTTTGAATAAAAAACTGTGTATAATGTGTTTATGGCTACTTTGGTGGATTTTGCGACATTACAGTTTTGTAAATGTCTCGTTTTATTAGTTTTCTCTTTGTTGCAGTTTGAAAACTGCAATTTGCTACTTCTATTGTCCAGGTTAATGGAGCCACATAGTACTAAGTAGTTTAGATAACTGAAGGTAACATCTTTGTTATTTAAAAAAAATTTGATTTTTGGGCCTTCTTATTAACCAGAGACCAGACATAACTACACTACATTTGTTTTCATTTCTTATGGGATCACGTGTGTCAGCAGTAACTCCCAGCAAGGTTTCAGAAGCAGGGAAGTTTTTATGTCTTTTATCTTGAATTTTGTGCTTTTGACTTCCAAATGAGATGTAATGTTGAAATATTGAAGTGAAACACGTTCCGTTGTTGATTATATTCACATATGGGAAGGAAATGAATGTTATTTTGTTGATCGGGACAACGCACATTATCGAACAATCACATACAAATTGTACACAAATTTTAAATGTGCCAAATTACAGCAAAACTGCTCATTTACATCTGTCGTCCCGAGGCAGGTCACACAAGCAATACAATGTATAAAGGAATCCAAAACACAATATATAAAATTACATGTATGTAAAATGAGTGCAGGAGCGATCTTCTTTAAGATAATGTTTAAGTTGTTTTTTAAAAGAGATGTAAGTCGGCCATTCTCTTATATCTGTGGGCAGGCTGGTCACAAGTTATATTGTGCAACCCGAGTTTTTAAACTTGTTTCATCACACAAACACCTGGTTTTTCTTTCCACCTATTATTGCCATCTAAACCTAAACCTCTGTCAGCCCGGTCCTTAACTTCATAACGGATGTTTCCCAACCGGACAAACTCGTAGCTCACTGTGTCATTCAAGGCCCTTCATCTACACCTCATTGAATTTTATGGCTCAGACCTTCAGATACACTCAACATCACAACAGGGAAAATATGTTTCACGACTGGAAAAACGTCTCTTCCGCGAGGAGGAGGAACTCCCTCGGAGACCTGCAGCGTAAGGTTATGGAACAAAAGCTTTCCCCCGCACGAATGTTATTGCGGTCCATGTCGTGTCTGCCTGGAAAGCTCGCTGTCGACTTTGGCGGTGGCGGAACGACGACCCCGGTCTATTAACCGCCGGCGAAGCCGCGTCGGAAAAGTCCTGGATCGGTCTGTACGGCGCACGGGCGGGACGTTTAGACCGCCGGCTCTAACGAGTTGACGTGTTTTAAGACGTTACATTCCAGGTTTCCGTTTGAAGTCCTGCCCAGGAATTAAAATGCGGACGGAAGGATGGAGGTTTTATAGTGGGGTGGGAGAGGTGAGGGGTCAGAGGGGGGAAGCCAGGTGAGTCCTGCAGGGCAGCTATCAGTCATGAAGGGGGGGGGGTAGCTCGGCTCGATGTGCTCAATCCACCGTTCACGCACATCCAGCCTGTCCACCCGTTGCGAGTGTGCATGCATGCATGGAAACACAAATACATCCTCTACATATAACAGAGCATCTATAATTGCATCTCTGCCTCGGCAGCGGAGGGCGGGGGGAGAAAAAAAATTACTTGAGGCCTGAGCCGGCTGATAATGCGGCCAAGTCGGAGGATATTTAAGCAAATTGAGTTACATCTGGTTGAGCACGTTTGTCTCTAAATTCACCCCCCGTGCTCCGAAGAGTTCATCACTGTTCATTTTCACCTCCATTGAGACGCACAACCCCCCCCGAAGCTTTATGCATCCTGAGAATGTGCTGAACGCTCCCCTCTTTCCTGCAGCTCGGGGATGCTAAAATGTCCTTCCTGCAAAAACCAAATAAAAAAGGAAAGCAAAAGGCTGTAAAATTGATTAATCCAGTCGATGACACTCAATATGTTGTTTCTTGTGCCTGTGACCACTTGGGGCTAATGACTCGCCCTTTATTGGTAATTACTTGCAGTCCTCGCGCTTGAACGTTACACCTGTGTAAAATGATATCTTTATATTTATTGTCGCTCTCTTTGCCGTCGACGGTGGAAGGAGGGGAGGGGAGAGGGGGCGGGGGGGGGAGACGGGGAGGGGGGGGGGGGGGGGGTAGGGGGATAGGCTGGTGGCTCCAAATCGTTTTCTTGAAGACATTAATTATTCAATGCTTAAATCACAAAAATAAAGATGGCAAAACCAAATTGTTTTGAAAAATTCCCAAGGAAAGAAAAAAAAAAGAAGAAAAGAAAAGAAAAAGAGATGTTGGCAATGCTCCCAAACTGCTGTTTGAAAATGCTCTTTGAAGGTAATGAGGCATGCTTGTGGCGCGGCGGAGCAGGGAGGACTGCCGTGGCAAAGCGGCGCGTTCTCAATTGGCTTTCTTTTTTTGCTTACATATCACTTTGCTCAGGCACGTGTGGTACATTTCTAATGAAGCGCGGGATCGCCGCCCTGCCCCCGCCGAGGGCATACGTGCCGGCGCGGGGAGAGCAGGGGCGAGGAGGCGTCTGGGAAAGAGACGAAACTTCAGCCCGCCACGTCTGAACTGGTCGGAATCGACATTTCTCAGGCGCGAGTAAAACACGGCATCACTCTCAGGCCTATTAAAAAGTACACGACTCTTTCCACAGCAATGAGCAAGGGTGTTATATTAAACTCGGCGTTATACAGGCCTTTTTTATGGGTAATGAGATATGAGAGAATCTCCTCTCTGGTAGTTAATAATACATATGAGGTATGGGCGAAGATAATATTTTTATTGTATCCCCTTCACAATCTGATGGAGAGTGTGAAAATGCTGCGGTTATTAGCCAGGTTTTGATCGTTAAAATGATATAGGCGTCATGAGCAATTTATGTGAAAAGGAGTTTCAGACTTCAGCAATCATTTATTTATTGAACGTACACGGACGGCTCTCGTCTATAGGTGCCATAGAAGCATCAGAGCCTCACCTGAAGCCAAACAGTGAATCACGAAACTGGAAGAGAAACGGCGAGGGTTTCGGGAAAGAATGATATCTCTCATGAAGTACAAATCCTTCAATAATTTAAGATTTCATCTTTTTACAAACCAGACAAACCTAATCTGAAGTTCTTCCCAACTTAAGCTCAACCGTTGTAGTTCTGATGGGGTATTTTCTTTCCCGTTCAGTTCTGACAGACCTTAAAAAGCACCGTTTCTTCACAGTAGATCTTCACCGGTGGGTTTAATATTCAGCTCTTCAACTACCTCGGTAATCCAAAAGGTGCATTCAGCACAGCACACGGTGTTATCGGGGGAAATGTGAAGGTTCTGTTGTGTGGAAACCGCCTCAGTCGACCCGTCTTTTCTCTTTGAAGTCTGATTGTTTCCAGCTGTGAGAAAACTAAAAGGTTCCTCGAGGTGAGCTGACTGACGGTGGAGCCGAAAAACCTGCAGGTTCTTGACGCAAACTCCAGTGGGATATTGTCTTATATATATATATATTTGTTTTTACATCTTTTCTGTGCCTAACATTACACTCGCCACAAGTGTGCCTGTCATGCCTGAGATTTATCATCAGCTGTTAAGCCTGAACCTTTCCATTGCTGTGTGGAATCCATTTTTTTTTTCAAATTGACTTGTAGAAGAAAGAAAACTTCAGTAGGAGTAATTTTTAAAAATTTTTTAAATATATAACGTGTGAACATGGCAGCTGACAGTCACATAATGCTAAAGATGGACTTCACATAAGGAGGGACTGAACGACTCCACTTCCGCGCACGTCGTCGCTACAGGCACAGCTGACTTACATCATTTTAGTCTGAGTGAAGCTGCAGAGCTGCTTCGTCCCAAATATCCACACAATCCTCCTCCTCACCTGAAACTCCCTTAAAAGATGGATAATATCTGGATCATATAAACACCGACAACGTTTCAGGTTAAAATGCATCGTTTTGAAAACAATGTCTATAGCAATGGCAGAAACACGGAAAACGATGCAGTTATCATGTTGGGCCACTAGTGGGTGCTGTTGGTTCTGTTGTAATGAAACCACATGCGCGTAGAAAACAATATAAGCATTAACAATGACGAGTACGTGGACATTTGAATGGACAAACGACCAAGTCGGATCAGTAAAACTACCATGTCCCAGGAGAATGACACAGACTGGGGGCAAACATTGTTGTAATTGTCCATCTACTGAGCATGTGCAGAACTATTTACCATGGCCGTGGTGCACATTTGCATTTGCAGCATTATGAAAAAGTCCTCTTGTCCTCCGTCAAACAGCAAAGCATTTTCAAAAAGTTGTGTTTTCACTGTCTCCGAGCCGTCGCGTAAACGGACAAAAAACACAAAACAATTTGAGTTTTCATTAAAAAATGTTGTGTAAACGCGTCTTCGATCCCTCCCTACTTCAACACACCTGAGTGGATCCGTATTGCTCCTTGGGTTCCGGCAGGACCAGGAACGGGCATAACTGCACCGACTTCATCCAGCAGAGGATTTTCCTCCCGACAGCTCCGTCTGCTTCCTCGTGTGAGAACAGTTTGCTCTATAAATGTGCCATTTTGTGGCTATGTTATAACTGGCACTACATGAAAAAAGATTGACTTGAATAGGAAAAATGAAGAAATCATAAAAACAAATAAGTAGAGAGCGAGACCATTAAACGTCTAATGAAAATAGAATTTCAGAGACACTAATGGTTTTGCATTTAAGCTCATTTTATGTAACGTTTATGACTGTCAACCCTTTATGAGGCCAGTAATCTTGTAGTTCCAGCCTTTCCTGTTTAACAAACACCAACTTTTAATAGGGAAAATAAACAATAGTTACAATTACTCATCACATTCCTGATATGATTAGAAGAAAACAGCAAGATTATGAAAGCTTTGTGAAAAGATTAAGGGGAGATTTAGTCTATTTAGAGATGAAGTTGTCAAATTCAATGTCATTTTCATAAATATCATTCAGTTGTTGTTTTTTTTAACTGACTCTAAGAAGTAACAAACACAAAATAATATTTGTAATAGTCTTTTAAATCACTCGAAATATTGAAATTCGAGTGTCCCAATGAAAAGGTAATAAAGACTGACCACATATATCAAATGATCACTTATTTGAAGAGTGACGCTATCAACAGTATCGATCCCAACAGCTGTTTACAGCTATATTTCATCATTGAAAATCAATGACAATTCTGATGTGCAACCGAACATTAACACATCCCAATTATTGAGGCTGAACAGTTTTGATAAGTTCATGGACCAAAAGGTTTTTTTTTTCATTTTGTACTCACTAAAATATCTTTTTAAATCATGATGTGAGACATTAAAACAATTACACATTTCTTTTGTGGCAGTAACAAGGATTTTTTTTTTTTTATCAGTTTCATACTTGTTTAACAGGTTTTAATCCGTATAAAAAAAACAACACATCGGAGTACTGGCAAGTTTTCAACTATCCTTCAATCCACATTTTTGGCTCACAATCAGAATTGAGTGTTGGATGTTCCAGAGGTGAAAATGTAATTTTCTTTATATATATACTGTAAAGTTGTTCCCTGGTACACAAACTTGTTCTTTGTTTAATCCCTACGTCTTCACCATCTTTCACACGTTTTCCTGCGTGAGATCTTTAAAACAGGCGAAACACTGCTGGATTTAACTGAAAGGTGCTAGAATGAATCCAGTGTGAAGCAGAGTCACGGAGCAACAGATGTCTGTCGTAAAACTAACAGTGGACGCGTCTTGGGACAGACCTCAGATCATGAGGTTACAGATCAGAAAACATCGAGAAAATCCAGAGACAAAACGTAGAAGACGAAAATGTAACCGGCATCGAGGCAGTGCCCTTCAAATCTGTTCCCTCGGAAACAGACGAAGAGGAGGAAACCTAATCCAGCTAATCTGCAATGCATTAGCAAGCACACTAACAGTATGTTACAGGCCATTAGTGGTTAACAATGATAGCTGATTTTCAGATGGCACAGATAGCCATTACTGTAATTCGCTGCAGCCTCTGCGTCAACTCCCCAATGACAACCGCCGCTTCCGGCACTGACATTAGATCAATAATGCAAAGCCTCCTTAAAGTTCTGCCTTGTGGTTTTGTTTAAAAGAACTTCCTCTCAAACTAATGACGCAGGTTAATTGGCTTGTCATCGTTTGAGATTTTACTGTGAAAATGAGCAAGGGGCCGTTTTTAACAAAAAAAAACAAAAAAAACAGGAGGGATGTGCCATGTCCCCCTCGCTGTATTGCCTCTGTAGTTTTATTGATGGCGCTTCCGTGCCTTGGCTCGCCACCAAACTGCTGCACTCGTGTGTATTTTGCTTTTCGCAGGGTCAACGTGGTTAAGAGGAAACAGTTTGCCGGGGAAGCAGCTCCGACCAAGGACTTGCAAAAAACAAGGGTCGTCAAGAGTCCAGTCTGAATATTGGATGTGTTTATGAATGCATAAATAAGGAAACAGCTTATCGGTGGCAGCTGAAAAGAAAGCCATAATGGCCGTTGATGTATATACGACCCGTAGGATCGTCCTTGAGCGAGACACTTAACTCCTGCCTATTTATTCATCAGGAGTTGCTCGGGAGACCTCAAACACAGACGCAGACGCACACACACATACATTCAGCTGGTCAAACATATGGTCCATTATGTACGCTCTGTCCATACTGTTGTCCGGTCTTGTTCCCTCGCCACAGATCACCCCGGGGGTCGAGCCACCGCCATCGATCGCCGCCGTGTATTAATCAGACTGTGGGTGGACACTACAAGACTGCCATTTGTTCGAGGGGGGGGGCGGGGGGGGGGGTTCTCCAACAGGATGCCATTAGAGCGTCACTGTCGCACATTATCCTGAATAAGTCATGAGGAGGCCGGTAGAGCCGCAAACTTCCTCCCGCATTAGGATAAACGACTTTCAGGCGCATTTTCGTTAATATGCATGCAGGAGGGAGGGGACGAGTGAGGCAGAGCGAGGTGGGCAGAGACGGACAAAGGGAGAAAGAAAAGCAGATAGATGAGCATTAAAGACCGGAGACGAAAGCAAAGTCTCCACAGAGAGAAGGACATTCAAGATCAATGGCTGGGAGAAGATGCAGACTAAGTGCTTTTGTTACGGTGAGAGAGGCAGAATTAGGACCGATCGTGGAGACCTTGAATTGGGTGGAAACGCAGCAATATTACCCACGCTGCAGTTGATGGCGTGGTCTCTCTCTTTCTGTTTGTTTTGTTGAGAATTGGATGCCAAAAATAGCAGAAATTCAATTGGCTGAGTTTACTTTTATGTTGTTTTTTTTTTCCTCCAGCACAAGCAAATACAGCTGAATGTGTTTAAAAGAACATTCGGGAAACTTTCTTCAACACTGTTTTGCTGTCAGATCGGGTTCCGGTACTCTTTCTTACTTGTGTTTGTCTTTTCAAAAAGTGCATAACTAATCAGTTAAATGGCTGAAGATCACAAGTTGGAACAAAAACAAAACACAAAACAAGAAAACTGTGTGAGGCATAAAAAAAACCTCTCAAATTACTTGACGCAATCCAACCGTATTTTGAACCAAACAACCAAACTGCTCCTGCTGCTAGCGCCGCTAGCGAGCCACGCTCAGGCTAGTTTCACGCGGCTAAGATAACATAACGCAGATCATCATGACAGAATCTGTTTCCACTGGAGCCCCATTTACACAACGTTTTCACTTGAAAAGGTTCCGTGTAAAAGGTATAGGTAATATATTGAGTGTGAAAACACTATGTGGCGATGCTACACGCTAACCTCCAGTGTACTGCATTTAAAAATCAAAAATCGCGACTGTGAAAAACCCTCAAAATGGCTTTTAATGCACTTAATATAACTTTGTTGATAACTTTTGTCCGTTGCTAGTTTGTCTCGTCTCTATGACTATACGATAATGTCACTAAATACATCTTATATCCAGAGAACATGCACAGAAAAAACTTAAAAACTCCACCCAGAAAGGAGATATTCTCTGTTTGAGGCGAGAGTGCTAACCACTACTCGAGACTTAAGTTAATTTGTCTCCAATTTTCATGAGTTCCCTTCATTTAGTTTTTATACTTTTGCTGTTGATAATTAAAAACTCACTAAAAATGCTCTCAGGTGAGTTTTGTGACCATTGGTGAGACCCATCTCGGTGATATAATCTGTTTTCTATCTAGAACCAAACTTGGATTCGCATTATTATTTATGTTAATCATGCACATGCGAGCAGTATTGATCCAACTTTAAAAAGTGTATTAACTAATTGAAAGTGTGCACTCGAACCACCTATTCATAACCAACTGCACTTTTTGGACCATCATCATTATGTAATCCTGTGGGCTCCACTTGTGGACCTCAACAACTCTGTGTTGACGCCTTTTTACTGAAGACATCTGCGCTCAGTTGAGTTAACACCAGCTAATTACCACGATCAGCAGCTTTAATCCAGGCATGGCGCACAGCGACGGCTGGAAATAAGAGGTCAGCTGGGGCCTTCTGACAATTTTTGCCTCGGGCTGTCCTCGCCGATCACCAATGTTTTTTTTTTTAAATTCATAGGGATATTTACTTAATGTGTTACAAAATAAGTGGCGCCTGTGAGTTTCCAGAGTGTTATTTAGTGTCTTGGCTTTTGTTCAGTTGCATATTTAACCGCGTGATGGACTGCTGATTGGTTCTGCACGTTCTCTGCAAAGTGCTGGCAGACAGACTCATGATGAAGGTCTCCCTTATAAATAAAGCGGACGGAGACGGAGTGTGCGAGCAGTAAACACATCTTCACACGTGCTAATATACGTTTTGCCGGCGTGGAATATTACTTTTAGTGTCAGCAGTGTTCTTTGAAGCTGCAGAGAAAAGTCACAGCTGCGTGAAAACGCCATAAAAGATCAAATCCAGCAACTGAAATGATTTCCGTCTAGACGAGATTGTTGTCTGGACGATTCCCCGTCGACAACACACGGGAAAGGTGATCAATTAAAAGAAGCAATGAGTGGCGTTCGGGCTACAAATCTATCAAATCTATCCCACGAGGCTTAATTACAAAGTCCGGGCTGCAACCTGAAACGCAGTTCGGTTTCCTTTTCTAATTGAGACCCTTTAGATTTGTCCGACTCGCTTCGCGTTACTGCGAAATGACGAGTCGCTTTTATATTGAGCCGCGATAAGAAGGCCTGTCAGATAAACGGCGGAGGATAGCCTCAATAATTCTCCAGCTGTCTCGCTGAATCACCGCATCGTGAGCCGGCTGCGGCGTTGCGAGCGCCGCCGCTTGTTAGCAGACATTTAGCGACGATAGCGTCTGCCGCCCGGCAGGCGGGCTGGTGGGGCTCGGTCTGCGCTCGTCAATAGACGGGGTCAAACCACCGCGCCGCCGGAAGATAGCAGGAGGGGGAGATTTGCAATGTGAAAATATCACAGTGGCATTTACAGTTAAGGTTTGTCTGCGGGGTTGAGGGGAAGGTGTAGTTAGCGAAGTCATTGAGGAGGCAGACAGGCTGGAAGACTTTTTAGGAGGTTTTTTTTTTTTCCTTTTTAGAGCCCGCTGGCTTCCGGAGACATTATAGGGAAGCATCTTGTGAAACCTTCCCTGATGTTTCCCATCCTGCCTCTTTTTCATTAAGGGGGCCGTAATGCAGAGAGGATGCCCTTTGAACGCCAGAAAGGGGAAGAACTTGTCATGTTGGGCTGGAGGACATGTTTACAAGTACATGCCTCGCTTTTAAGGGAATTGGGGGCATGTGTCCGGGTCCCGGCGATATTCAGCAAGCGACCGGGATCGTTAGTGCGAATGGGTGTTGACTCTCCGTTGAACTGTAGGTAATTAAACAAAATCCAGCTGAGCGCTTTTCTGAGAAAAAAATCAGAAGCCTAATGAATTTCTGCTGAGTCCGACGAGCGTCGACTGGCTGAGGGGATGAATCATCGGAAATGGAATTTGTCGGGGGGCTCGAAGTGATGCAAACACTCTTGTTTAAGTCGGCTCCGAAGGCGAGCGAATTAGCGGTGGATTTATCGTTTATTTATCCACTTCCAACGCGGCAAATGCTCTTGGGGGTGACAGATAAAGAAACACGGCCGCCACGCGAGAGCAGGAGTAGCTTTAAGCTCTTTATTCAGGCCCTGCTCTTTTAATCAATCGGCAGATTGGAGGGCAGATCCGGCTCCGTTCATCCCACGAACACAACAAGTGAGAGATGCTTATTAGAGTTACTCAGCCCGACATAATGCACAAACAAGGACATCGGAGACGTTTATAATGGCGCTTCAGTGCCAGGGTCAACGTCCGCCTCAGATCAATCACAGGAGTTTGGATCGAGGGAGTGCTTCACAAAAGGCACACACCATCATTTATCTTATCATCTGGAGGGTTTTTTTTTGGTTTTTTTTCCTGTGTGTGTAAACAAATTGGAATGCAAATTGCATTTGTTTGCTTTTTCCCTACTCGAAGCTTTTCGAGTTGATTTAAAGCACATCCTGCAGTAACTCTCTCACACACACACACACTTGCCTGTACACACACACACATGCAGGATAATGTTTTCTGGCATGACGGAGCCGGACAAACCTCGGATGAATGTTCTCCCTCGCCCCCAACGTCTGATTTTCTCCCGGTTGTCGCGCGGCGTGTGTGCGCAAATCAATCAGGGCGCCCCCCCCCCTTGTTCTAATCAGTCCCACTTATATCACCCTGCAAATAAATGACACTGCTGAGAAAGGCGAGATCGATGTGGGGATAAGGTGAAAGTCTCCCCGCTTCCTGCCCACGGGGCAAGGTGCTGGGACGGGGCGCCCGGACTGAACCGAGCAGGTTTATTCCTTTTGTCTCCAACCTAAAATGATTTCCCTCCCAAATGTCACTCAATAACCACCAGATTGGAGAAAATATGAAGAAATAGAATGCGGGTGTGCGCTCGGAGTAAATACTCAGGGATTGCTTGTACTCAATAATCCCCGCCGCAATATACTTCGGTATTGTTTTCGGCATACTGTACTGTGTACTTGCACGCTGTCCTTTTTTATTTATTTATTTATTTATTTTTATGGCGGTGAGTTTTCGGCGCCGAGCGATTTCAAAGCGACCTTTTTTGAAACACACCTGTGGCTGACGGCTGACCTTCGTGATTTCAAGGCCAAAGCTGCTGATATTCTCCGTTTATTGCCAAGAAATCCCATAAAATTGACGCACCCCACAATGCTTTAATCCATCTGTCCACACTTTTATGAGCTGAGGGTCCCTCAGTGGTGCTCAGACTGACACCCACAGATCCCTGGGAAGACATAGGATGGAGTGGGTTGGGGGTTGGTGGGGGGCGGGTGGTGGGGGGTGGGGACTCAGCCCCAAACTCTCACCCGAATGGGAACCTTTGGTTGAACTCTTCACTATTTTTCTCTAATGATGTGACATTATTAATATCTGCTTTGGGCCCATTGTCAACGAGAGACACGACAATGGAAAAGCTATTAAGTCTTGAGACAAAGCTTAGGCCACTATTTTAAATGGTTTTCCTTTAAATTTTTCATTTAATATAATTCTAATGTCTGGTTTTTCTTTTTATACTTTCCACTTATTATAAAAACAATCATGCTGGGAAAAGACATCCCCCTGCCCCCCACCTCTATTATTATTATTTTTTCTATTAGCAACCCCTAAAGTTGTCTGGCACATCACAGGGGAATCCCAGTCCATCTATCCATCCATCCATCCATCCATCCATCCATCCATCCATCCATCCATCCATCCATCCATCCATCCATCTGCGGGCAAACTCCTCATGAAAATCTTGGTGGGTATTTGAACCAAGACATTCTCGCCGCGAGGTAAGAGCTTCACTGCTATGCAGCCTGCAGCTCAATCCACTCTTAAAAAATAAAGAAATAAAGAAATCTATACGGAAGCTTTCCTAAAAAAAAAAAAAAGAAAAAAAGGACTGAAGTACTTTTTCCACAGACAGGAGAAAACTGAACTTTTAGTATCGTTAAATTAGAATACTGTAACTCCAGAAGAAAACTCTAAATCTATAATTGCGACTCAGGAGTTATTTCCTGCCGCCTATAAACAACTTGGTTTGTGGTGACGACTGGACATGTCCCTCAAGCATGACTGTGTGACTCATTTCTGGATTAATTTTTATAACTGAACTCCACAGATGAGCGATCTCAACTTTTCATGACATCTGACAGAATAACCATCAAAGAGAAATCAACAATATGGCTCATTGATTCAGGCGTGAAGGTCGAAGAATTAAACTTGTATAACCATCACTAAGTGCATTCTAATTTCCGCAGTACAACTCAAACTTTCTCTCTTCTCCCATCCTTTTTTCACTTCCTCCATAAAAAACCTTTTCTTAGTACGACATATTATTTTGTGGCTAAAAGCACTTTAATACGTTGTTGACTTTCCGGTGTGAGTCACCATGTTTCCCTCATGCCCCCCCCCCCCCCCCCCCCCCCCCCCCCCCACCCTTTTGTTTTTAATCTGCCTTAACTATATATTTTAAGAGTCGCTGCATTGATTACAGTTAACCACTGGGCCATCCTTCAAATGAAGTCAGCGTAGGATCCAACGCTGTTTTTAGTGTTTGAGCCTTAATGGATGCAGGAATAATACAATTCAACATCTCAGCGACCCTTTCAGTCGGCCCTGGCGTATCGAGCGAAAGGGGAAAATGAATAGAAACTGAAGGTGGCGTCTATCGTCAAAGGGTTGAAGTTCATTTTTAAAAGCTAGCAAACAGACTCCTTTAATGATAAACACATCAATACAGATCTATATCGGTAAATGACACTTTGACTAAAGACTCAATAGAAGAAGCAAACTTTTAAGACGCCATCTTTTCGTGTGTTTGGAAGCTCAAGAGAAAAGAAATAGATTTAAGTAAATCTGATTGGCAAAGTCATCATCCCCTGCACTGCCTTAATGCAGCGCTGTTGAACGGATTTTAGTCCAGCGTCCAGATTCAGCACAGTTTCATCTTGAGTGGGTCGAACCGGGAAAATAGTGCCGTAATTACCTTTAACGTTAAAATGTTTTTCCTCGTGACAAAGATTGTACTAAAATGTGTATATTTTCAGGAAACCAAACAATTAATAGAGCAAATGACTACGATCTCAACAAAAAGCCTATTTTAACGAAACCTTCTGTTGCAAAATACAATGAAATGTCCAAAGAAAATGCAAACCGAGCGGATTCGGGACAACAAATCCTGGCTAGTCCTGCCGGACCGGGTTTCCACAAACAGAGAGGACAGGACTAATGCAGATTTCTTTCAGCAGGTATCGCACGTCCTGATGGGCATGCTTAAAGCTGTTTCATTGTGCATGTTTTTACAAACTCCCCTTGACAGCATGGCTTTGAGGCCTTGTCCACATGACAACACCGTCCCATGTAACCGCATCGGTTTTGTCCGATCATCCACACGACGTGCCGTTGTAGGAGCCTGAAAATGTTTTTTTGGGAAAACGGTTTCAAGAGTGGAGACAATCTGAAAACGCCACCTGGGCTTTTTACTATAGTGATGTCATCACCCCACCTCTCTACCCAATAACCATGCGACCCTCTCGGTGACGTCATTTACCAACAACAGCAATGGCGGACTACCCGCTCCAAATCGAGCTGCAGAAGCTACTAGTCGGTTGTCGAGTTGTCGGTTTTTCCATTTTTTCATGCTCCGTGTCGCCTTCTCTGTTTTTGGTGTATTGCTTGAGAAGTGTTACAGCGCCACCTATAGGCCTGGCATATGTACAACATCAACTTTTTAAGAATGGCGGGGTGAAAAATATCATTTTGGCTCGTGTTGACAAGGCCTGAGGCTCGTTTGCTGTCAACCCAGGTAGCCAGTTTTAATGGCAGCATCACCAACATCTCAGCTCGGGTCTCAATGTAGTGTTTTGTCCACTACTCTTAAGAAATATGTTAAAAACATCATTGTTTTCTTTAAAATGTTAAAACTTGCTTGGTTTGGATGGGTGTCTCTTGCAGGATGGCCCCACGGGCCTTATGTTTGACGCCACTGCTCTAACAGCAAACGAGTTCTCTTTAAGATGACCCAGTTGCATGCTGGGAGATTCTTCCACCTGCAGGGTGCAGCTCCGTCCCCCTGTAAGACATGCAGTGAGTCAGAAGAGGACCGAGTTCTCAGCCCAAGACGCACGCAGGTCTGGTTCAAAGTGCTGCCGCTAAACCATAAAAGGACTTGGATAAAACTGAGAGAAGAGAAGCGTCCTCTCCCCTCCTATTCATGATTCATGAATGACTAATCTTTAATGTAAGCCTCCTCAAACACAATTTATTTCATTATTCACCGGCTCAGTATGCGGCAGCTGGACCTGGGCGGCGCCACGCCCCTGATAATGCCGACAGGGGAGGGAGCGGGTAGCGCGGTTTGTTATGGTTTGAAAGGTTTTCTCTGAACTCATTTTTTTTTCCTCCATTACTTTGTTTTCAAGGAGAGGAGCTGAAAGCGGGAAAGAGGACTGTCTAAAATTCTGCCAATGAGTCGCGCTTCTCTGCAGAGATGTTTGGAAAAGCACATTTCGGATATTCACTCGAAGAACTTTCTGCAAAAAAAATGAACCTCCAGTTTTTTCTTTTTTCTTCTGGGGTTTGAAAAAGATCCCCCGTTAAATTCATGTCATGAATTCATCATCGCGTTATTATACTTTAATACAATTCAGCAGGCAGCCTGCACAGACTCACTGAGAGACTTTACAACCGTCTGCACATGCCTCACTTCCTTTGGGCTTCTCACCACAAATATCAATCATTTTGCCAGACGATTCTTTAGGAATCCTACCTTAGAACGAGGCGTTCATCTGCAGCAAAATATGAGCTTTCTAAAGAGGATTTGTCCCCCCAAAAAAAGAAAAAGTCCCCAAAAGGCATGTAATATTGAACGCAGTCTCACTGAAACTAGATCATCTGTGCTTTTGGTGCCTTGAGGTGTTCCACAAACTTCATGATGTGTATTCAGTTACTGAGATTAAAATTCACTGATTATACGCATTCAATTTATGCTGACTCAATATGTGACCGGGCCTGCACGGTGGAATGACGGTAAGCACTCACCTCGCAGCGGTTTGAGTATGTCTTCAGAGGAGTTATCTGTGTGGCCTTTGCATGTTCTCCATGTGGGTTTTCTTCAGGTTTCCTCTCGCGGTCCAGAGGCTAGGCGCAAAGATTTACCATCCCAGGAACCGGTTTAATTGAAATATACACAAAAAGCACGTCAGAGCGTGCAGGAGAAGTCGGGAATTTGATGAACCTTTTCTGCGAAAAAATGCAACATTTCATCTGAAGTGTTCTAGTTGTTGTCTCTTGCTTTACCCTGTGATGAGTTGGTAACCTTTTAAAAGGTGTCTAATTCCTTTCTTTAGTCTGCTTTAATCTGCTCCACTTCCACCACTGTACTATATGCTGACAACACATGGTTATACGGATGTCATTTTATGATTGCATTTCAATGTGAAAGTGCATCTATGCAGGAGTTCTGATACTTTTTGATTTGCTGAGACCACGAGTCTGAAATCTGTCGTTCTTCAAACCCTCCACAGAACATTTTGCTTTCATTTGTTTTCTGTGCGCACGCAACAGTATTTTTCAAAAACAATCAAAGCTAGAAAATCCACAGCAGCTACAAATAACAAGTTTAAAACAGCATAAATACATCAAAAAGAGGAAAATGTTCTATAATGGTATATCTATATTGCAGCTATGAAACATCCTGAATCATCATGAATTTAATATGTACATTTTGTTTTTACAGAAATATTTTATTTGTTGGAAAACCACAAAGACTGCTCTTTTGGTCATGAAGGTGTTAGACCGGTGGTTTAAAAAGTACATTTTTAGAGAGAGGAGTCATAGTTGAGAGATGCTTCTGTTCCTTTGCAGACAAGCTGCCAGGTCACAAAATTGCCGACCACCCCCAAAACTACAAATCCCAGAAAGCACTGCAACACAGACAGGTGTCCTCAAACCAGGTAATTACAAATGACAGGGGATCTGGAGGGAGAAGACAAATAATGAAGCCGAAGGCTGGAAAAAAAGCGAGTCGACAACGGACGAGCACACCGGACAACGCAAAGGTTTCGCTCGATCTTCAGTTTATTCTTCCTGCCCAGTTTTTAGTTGCAGTTGTCTCTTGCTGCTTGATTTTCTGCACTTTACACTGACGGTTATCTATCCTGCCCTGCTGCACCTCTCATAACAACCTCCAAAGTACACTGTGCACTCAATGTGCATTGCTACCATATCGTCAACTGTTGGTCTTCAGCCGCCATTCTGGAGTTTTTCCCTCCTTTGAAAAACAGGAAACTTAATATGTTGATTGTCCGATGGTGTGAACCGGAGATTCCACTTTTATTTAGGCCTTGAAAAGCTTCACTTTTCTCTGAGGCCATATTAGTGACCACAATACCACGTAGAAACATAATCCAAGATGGCATTAAATCATTTTCATACCGCAACAGTTCTCCAGTAAATCTAAATGTTGGACAACCAAGACCTTACCGTAATCGGTTTCACTAACTCGCATCACGCGTTTTAAAATGTCCTGAAATCGTCATTGGTTCCATCTTCTCATGAAGATCTAACTAGTTATATAACTAGAACTATGTCGACAGACTTTGTATCTACATTTGATTTAGTAAACCGCAGAATAACAAATAAAATAATGGTGAGTTGACAATCTCATGAATCTTCACCATTGGTGGACGTTTCAGCACTTCAGTGACGAAGGCCCCGTTTCCACGACAACGTTTCAATAGGAAATGCGTCGTTTCTCATTTTGGAAAAGTTTTCGCGTTTGCGTGGCAAAAATTATGTTTGTGAACATAATAAACAGTGAAAACAACGTAGTTCACATGCCAGGCCATGAGTTTGTACACACACACACGCAGACGCGGAGAGAACAATACACTATAGAAGTTAACAATGGGAAAACGCGGTCAATCGGTATGGACAAAGTTGGATTCCTATTAAAGGTGACTCTTAACTATAAAACAACAAAGTTCCAGAAGAATATGGACTGAAAGTCATGACACTAGAGGCAAATAAATGTTGTTATTGTCCATCTTTTGTCCTGTAAATGGGATATATTAATGTATAAAATCTAGACGAGATGGAAAATCCAGAATTCCTTCAGTAATTTTAACTCTAATATTCCAATAAAGAACTCCTGAGGAACAGCAACACCTTCACATTCATAATATAGCCATTTGTGTCGTCTGCCCCTCACCTGTATAAATCATTTGAGGAGCTCATCGTGACCGAAATCCTGCATTCGTGCTGAGTGACGGCTGATTTCCGTGTGACTTTATCTGCCATGATGACAGGAAGCAGGCGCGGTGAGGGGCGACGCCCACATACCACAGCGATGCGGTTAGAGGAGTGAAGATGACTGCACTGTGTATCTTGGAGACAAAGAGGAAACTTGAAAGGTCTCGAATGTTGTTCAGATTTTGTGGATTCAATTGATTCATATTGCTCTTTCCGTCAATAATATACCAAACAGATGTATTACTGAGAAAGTGTTTGCTGTCACTCTCATAAAATGCAGCATCTTGATTTACCAATGGAAGCATTATTTCCATAAATCCTATTGCAACCAGATTAACAGCAGTTTTGTTGGCTATGTTTTGTTAAACCCAGCTGGATTTCGAGCTCTGCGGTGAGAAAAAGCAAAAAAAAAAAAAACAAAGCTACAGTTGAAACATGAAAACGACTTATTCATGTGTGTTTTTGTTTTCAGAAAAAGTTTCTCCTTCAGCAGGCAACATTTAGAAGACAATGTCCTGTTTACACAGAAACTCTGAAAAACAATGCCGTTTTCATGACGGGCCACTAGTGGGTGCTGTTTTTGTGTCATAGAACGATAAACTGTAGACGTTTAAACTTTAAACTGTTTTTCTTCACCGTTTTGGTCCAGTGGGTACCGGTTGTTTTTAAGAAATAAAAAGTGCCTCCGCACGTGGTCCAGATGACGTTGTCGTAAATTGCAATTTATTGGAAAGCGAGGTTACATTCAAGAGCGAACAGCAGTAATCATCTGCGTATATTCATTTCTCTGTCTGTTTTATCTGTGAGCAAGATTACGTCAAAACTGCTGCACGGATGTTGTCGAAATTTTCAAAACATGAATAAGTTAAAATGTTTAACTTATGAATCCTTCTCGTGCTTGGGCAGAAGGATTTTCTACGGCCGTGGAAAAGTTGCCTTTTCCACCGTTTCCACGGACACAGAGTCGAAATATTTTCAAGAAGTTCACGTCTCCCCTGTTTCCATGGCGACAGCGCGGGAGTGTTTTCAAAAAGTTCCTTTCTCGCGGTTGTGTGAACGGACCCCCAACAAATGTCTTGAAAGCGTTTCTGTTTTGACAACTTGAAAACGTTGTCGTGTGAAAACTCCCCGCTCGTCTCCAGCGAACGGCCACGTCAGCGAGCTTTTGTTTTGCTGGCGTCCTCCAGTCTCTCTGAGTGACTTTACATTCTGACAAAGTAATAGGATTTAGGTCTGTAGAGCGGGTTCTCTCGTTTGGAAAGCCGCAGGTTCGATCCCCCATCTGTCTAGCTGTTGACGTGTCCTTGGGCAAGACGCTGAAGCCCAAATGGAAGGTCTGAGCGCCTCGCGTGCCTTCATTGGCGTGTGAATGGGTGAATGAGACGAACAATGTAAAGCCCTTTGGACGCTGTGACATGAGTGGAAAATATATAAGTGACCTCCATTTACCATTTACTAAGGTCTCTGCTAATCATCAATCCATCCTCTCTCCCTCTCTATCTACCTCCGCAGGCCCGAGCAGATAGTCGCCGATACAGAAAGCCTCACGGAAAAGCTGCCGAGCACCCGGACTGGAGGTGAGCGTTTCACCCACTACGTCTGTGTTTCGCCCTGTCCGGGATTCACCCTGTCCTCGCCCACCGTCAGACCCCCGAACACGATATAGGAAGAAGGATGGATGTCATCCACTCATACATGTAACATATAGAGCAGACGTGGAGGGAAAGAGCTCCTGCAACAGCAGAAGTTTACTTCACAAGTGAAGCGTTAAAGCACACGAAACCCCGGCCTTTTAAAATGTTTAGATTATATATTCCACTTTAAATCGCCCAGTTTTGACCCTCAAACCTTCCCGTATGTTTTATTGGCCAGTTTATTTTCTTTGCCTCATTACGGCGCTTAAATAATTGATTTGGTGGATCCTTTACTCCTCACCAAACAGAAAAAAAACTGGAAGTGAGGGTTTTCTCCCACTGATAAATTGCAACCAATTACATTACAAATATACAGTGTACAGCATGTAGTAATTATTGTTTCGCTCATTTATAATGCAGCAATGCTATTTCCAAGGCAACTCAAGTGAGCAGCATAGATTATGTTTACTTTTTTCCTCGTGTGGAGTTTTTAAGCTTCTTATGACACTGAAAATGCAGTAAATGATCAGACTTCCTGTACACAGATTGTAACTATAGTTACACAACAACCAGAAGCTGCAGTGTTTCTTTGTGCCACTCACTCTGGAAAATGATTAACGGCTTTTTTTTTTTCTATATGGGAAATGACTGAAAACAAAGGCTTTAGCTCGTCGGGGGAACTTTCCGCACAGCTTGACTAATATCTGAAACATCAGCAGCTAATATCTGATTACAAATGTACAAAGTAAAGGGGGAAGAAAAAGCAGGGGGAAAAGCCAATTTGCGAGAGCCGCAGCCGCCAAACGCAAAGTAAAACATGTTAGCAGAGAAAAATAGAAAATAAATTAATTCCACCGAGTAATTTTTTATTCAGTTTTAACTTTGGGTGTTTCTTTTGATCTGGATAATTTTGATCATGTCGCTGTTTAATCAGAAAATAAGCCTCGCATTTCTCGCGCGGCCTTTGGTGCTCGACTTAATCTATCTAAAGAGGATTTGAAGGCATTGTTCGGCGCGGATAAATACTGATCTATTTACTCCTCTCTGCGTTTTTTAAGGCAACGCTTGCCAGATAAAACAGCGGTTCATGAACTCCGACAGTAATGGATATCGGCGCTGAAATTCCTCGTACCCGAGAGGATACTTTGTCACTTTGGTTTAAAGTTCTTCCCATGAAACGAGGCTGCAAAGGTCAAGCCCCATCTTTTCTGACATCATTATTTCCCCGCATGTCCGGGGCAGAAGGGGTTACATGTGGCGGCGGTGGCGGTTAAAGGGGGGGGGGGGGGATCCTTTGGTCGGAGTGAGACCACAGAGGATGCCCAGGCTTCTCGTTCCCATGTTCTCACGAGCCAATCAAAACACAGCAGAGCGGCACGTTCCCATCAACTAAGCCTCCATTGACACGCCGACCTCTGGAAAAAAAGCGTGAGTAAATACCAAAGGCAAGGCCATGAGTGGAGGGGGCTGCAGGCCGGGGGGGGGGGTTGAAAACTCTATCGAACGTGCCCGCCGTGGCGGTGGAAGCAGCACCCATTACCCGCCACCTGTGCTTCATTTATGTTAAATCCTTCATTAGGCTTTAAAAGCTCATTTATTTTCATTTTCTAATCCCCGTTGTATTGCTTTTCTGCGCCTGCCCACCTGTCAGACGCAATTTAATCCCGAAGAAGGTGGCCCTGGTTCAAGACCTGCAGGTGATGCTTGCTTTTTTTTTTTTTTTTTTTTTAACAAATTGGCTTTTAATTTTTCCCAGCTTTTATCCCCAATTTTTGCCATTTCGGACTCCTAAAAAATGCCCCAAAAAAAACCCCCCGTGTGTGAACAGGCTCGGGTTAAAGAGACATGGCAGCCTGACGATATTCCCATTTAACCCAGATTGTGGTTGCATCATTCGCGGGCGTCAACGAGAGACGACAGAAGTGTCGACTGCTGTGTTCTGTCATTTCCTGTGTCGGCTGTGCATGTCATCTCCCCCCGAAAAACGGCGAGTGAGGGATGTTTATTTCGGGAAGTTGTTGTTGTTTTTGTAGGCAGCGTGTGCTGTCGCAAATGGCCAAATAAGACGTTATGGCGTTCATGATTGCGGTGCTGAAAAGGACCGAAATGACATCCAGATGTTCCCAAATACGCTGCGGCGGCGGCGGCCTTCGGTTTGTTTGTGCTACTCCA
This sequence comes from Lipophrys pholis, assembly GCF_963383615.2. Taxonomy (NCBI): domain Eukaryota; kingdom Metazoa; phylum Chordata; class Actinopteri; order Blenniiformes; family Blenniidae; genus Lipophrys; species Lipophrys pholis. The sequence goes on along the minus strand of NC_137648.1, from coordinate 17,774,922 downwards.
GTACTGTGAATTTAAACGAGTGCTTCTGTAGATTCACAAAACTGTCATTAATTTAGAATCAGACTGATTTAGTTTCCGCGGAGGCCAGTGCTTCATATTTAACAAGGCTGAAAAGCCTCCTATAGTGCTTGCTGTGTTGGAAGAGGAGACTGCGCTCTGACTGTCTGAGATTCGTCAACACCAAACGAACTGCAGTGTGTGGCTGGGCTTCTTTTTCTTTTTCCTTTTTTTCTTTTCTCCTGACTGCACTCTAAGAAAAGCTCCCCTCAGCTAGAGGCCATTTCTCAGTTATTCATAACAACACTATCTGGTCTCCTATCTTTTTCTGCAGTATTCAAGAGATGGATAAAATATCACCCAGCGTCCTCGTAAGAACTTTCTACCACATTCTTCGCACGCTTCCCCGGGTCACTGAGCAGGAATCGGGAGATTATTCGCGATAACGACCTTCCCCGCCTCTGATTGTACCGCTGCTTTGCTCCTTAAGACCTGCAAGCTCGGTTTTATGGCCCAGATGTACCGTTGATGTTTGTCACATGATACTGTTGTTTTTCGAGATGTGAGATATTTTGTGAAGCCGCCCTGAAACAAATCACCACACGGCCGAGAGAAGTTTCTTCTGGATCTATGAAGGATACGCCCACTTTTTCCAAATACATTTTCAACATCGAGCCTCTTTGAAGCTTTTTTGTTGTCAGCCGTCTGTCTTTCTCCCGAACTTGATGTTTCAGGAAGAAATTTGACGGTCACATCACAGCACATTTGTACAACTGTAAGAAAAGTTGCCATTGCCAATGTTCGATTAAACGAACATGCTCTATTGGGCCACCAGACGGGATCTGTCTTTGGCAATTCATTCCAAAGAAGACGACTTTGAGACATGAAGTGAATTTACCCTGTTGAGAAACACTCCTGCAATGAAAGGAACGGCACATCAGGCGCGTGTTTTCCCGACTCGTCTTCCCTTCAGACATTTAAATGAGGGAAAAGTCAGATGGATGTGGCGTTGACCACACGACGGTTCAGACTTTTCTTGAGTTGAATGTATTGTGGTGTTTTGAGCCAAACCACAGCCCGAAGTGGCTGCTGACACACTGTGGTATAATTCTATCGCACTGGCGGGTCAGTGTGACATTCTCCAGCCTCCTCTGGGTAACAAGGCCTCGGTGGTATTTAATAGATAAAATCAAAATTTTAGGATTGACACAATCATTGGCTGTAAATATTTCGATCATGAGCCAAATCAGGACCAGTGAGGTCCTCTGTACTTTAGAAAAGTTCTTTCCTCACGAGGGCGAAGCTATAACTTGAACAGAGATCTTAAAGTGGATAGGAGACATTACTACCAGCTGTAAATGTAATCAGCCGCGTTTTTCTATCGAATTCAAATTCAAGACATCTGTTCAAACACGAACCACAGAATCCCAAAGACTAGAGCGAGGAAGCATGGATTTCTTTACCTCGGAGTTGAACTCAATTCTACAATGTTTCCTGCTTTTGAATCTCGTCTGCATTCCTGAGGTATTTTACAGTGACCCCCGGTTGCCGGGCGAAGGTTCACAGCGGTCCACTCGTGGAAGGCGTATCCTCTTCCCCGAGAACAGGGGCTTCCTCTGGAGCCGCAAACAGGACGGAGTGTTCTCCCTGGAAAGGAAAAAAAAAAAAAAACACAACTAATCATAATAAATGTGCTTGGCAACAAGTCAGGCCGCTCTGAAAACCATAGGGGGATATCCCCGCTCGCACTCCTCCTCAGAATCACACCCACAACCAGAGGAGGAGGAGGAGGGAGTGTGAGAGAGAGAGAGAGCACACGGTGATCTTCATCCTCACATCCAGACTTTCGGCCTCGTTCTATTCAAACTTGTCATCTTTCCCTGTCATCCTTGAGCGATTTTTTTTTCTTTTTTTTTTTTTTTGCCCGAAAAGATTTGAAAGCTTCCTCCTAATGCAGGGAACAATTAAGTTATCAAAATGGACACGAGCGTTATGTAAAAGGCAGGGCCTACATTGCCAACAATTCGAACACTGTCTGCTTCCTGGAAGTGCGGATGAAACGTCAGGGGCACAATATTTCAAGGCTATTAACTTGAGTGCTTTTTTATTCAGTCTCATTACTTTTTAAACAGCATGGGAAGTCATGGAAATGTAATATTAATTTTTACATGCCTTTCATTTTCATTCCTATGGAGCTGTTTAAAATTCAGGGATTTTTTATTTTTTTTTCCTCCCATGTGGTATTATTCTATACGTCGCATCACGGTTTCATGGTGGGGTAAAAAAAAAACCTGGTGTGTGTATGTAGTGTGAAGTAATTGTGTATTCTGCAGTAAACGACGTGTCAATGGATCTGACATCTCAGACGAAGGGGCGAGGAGCTTTTTTTTACCTTCTTTGGGTGCAAACGCAAACATCTCTACCTTTGAATGTAACAACAGCAAAAGTAGTTTAGTTCCTCATAGTCATTCATGTGTTAATCTTTAGAAGTGAACTATAAATATGAATATTAACACGCTCATACAGGAGAATCCTTTATTTAACCATCAACAGGACACACATTGGGTTGTATTTTGAATATAAGTAATGAATTGATAGATTCATAAAGGACGTTTTGAGACCACATTTTTGTGTTTCAGCAGTTTGTCTTGAGGCGCCCAGCGCTTCTTCCTCACTACTTCACTAAATATGTGTATACTTTCTCTTTCTGCGTCTGCTTCTTCGGATTTATGCTGTCAGCTTTGTTTCTTTCCTACCCAAAATGCACTGCGCTCCGCGTCGTGTCCTCCGGTAGTCCTTGAAATGTTCACACTTGTCCGCGGACCGGACTTCAGCTTACTTGCAAGTCCGGACCCTTATTTTCAGGTGAGCTTCTTTCACACCGCACCAAATGAAGCAGACGAACTCTGGTTCATTCACTGCTGCCCAGAGGTGACTGGGAACTTTAACGTGCTGTTCCTCCGAGGTGTTTTGTTTGTGGATGGCTGTCAGAGGTTGGTACAGTCGCATGATTCTGATTGATTTGCCTCACAAGCGAATGTCCTGAGCCCGGTTCTGTGCCTCCTAAAGGATGGTTCTGGATTTTGTGGGGATCCAGGAAGATACACCTATCGTGAGGCGGACACACTGTGTGCTTCCTTCCTGAGGCAGCAGAAGTCGAACGGCAGCAAAAAAGTGTGGCTGCACGAAAAAAACTAAAAGCTGGAGGTTTCATTAAATCTTTATTTTGGAATTTTAAAAAAGCAGATAAGACCAATTTTGATCTACCAGAGCTCCCTAATTTAAGCCCTAATGAGAATTTTTCAAATGTGGGGAGCCTTATCATGAAAAGTGGCTGGAGACCATTAATAGTTTATGGGTTGAGTTAATGATAGAGATGACTCCTAATTGAGCTCTGCAGAGCTTTACTATCCGGTGGTCTTTTTCACCGGCACCAGGAATCTCTCTCATTATTTTGGATTTTGTCTGACAAAAAGCATGCATAATATCCGAGCGGGAAGATTAATTTGTGTTTCACAGAAAGCCCGTGCTCCACTTTCGCAAATCATAAGCTTTCAGCGCGAAGACAAAGCTGGAAATTGTTTAAATCAACTAACGTAATGCGAGTAAGACGAGAAACGAGAAGATCTCAGGAGGGTGGGGGGGCAAAAGTCGACAGTCACGTCTTTTCACATTCCCTCTACTTGAACTTTTGTTGTTTAGCAACTGACCGGTCGCTCATGTAATCAGCCGTCTTCTTTCCACACATTGGTTCCCTCTGCGCGGGGGAAGGCTTATAAATAGGCATTACCATGTGAGCACGTCATCCGCCTGTTGCCGTGCGGCTCGCCAGCCAGGCCAGTGCAGTAAACAGCAGGTCGCCATGGCAAGTAGTCTGAACAAAAACAAGGGGAGGGGGAAACAGGAAGGGATTCCCCCCTCGCAGCCTCCGGTGACGGCCCGCAAAGTCACGCGGGTTCCCGTCAGCCCTTCCCCTGGAGCTGGCACGGCCGCGGGCTTCCCCCATCGCTGCTGCTGCCTCGCGCCAACTGGTCGCTGCCTTCCCCGTCCTCCCCAACATGTGGCGGCTCTAATTACCGAGCCACACAGGCAAAAAAAAACAAAACTCAAAATGGAGTTGTGTTCGCTGTAGTCTTAAACAGGCCGGGGTGCCGCGCCGGTGCGGCCGCTCCGGGCTTCGAGAGGCTCGCTTAATTATTAAACGATTTACAAATTCTGATTTACAGCCCCGGCCAGATTACAAAACCCCACTTCTACAGAGGTGAAATATGAATATATATATATATATACATATATACACAGCTCCACACTCAGCCTCCAGCTCTCAGACGGAGGGCAGATATCCAACATGGCAGATGGTGACTGTGAGACAGTCAGTGGAGAGGAAGAGCTGAGCTGAAAACTGGAAAGGAAGCCAGTCAGTGTGTGTGTAAGCGTGTGTGTGTGGGGGGGGTGCATTTCATGGATAGGCGAGTGTTGAAAATGAAATAAAAACACCCTCCTAACAAGCTCACACATTCAGCTCCGCTTGTCTTGCGGCTGCTCGTCCACTCGGGGAGTTTTTTTTTTTTTTTTTTAAGATGATGAGAGAGAGACAAACTGCTGTTATCAGATTGTTAGATGTCAACATGGCGATGTCCCAGTGGCCTCGCTTTGTTTGGGGAATAACAGAATCCCTCTCTCTGTTACTAGCTTCTCTATTTCTGGGAGAGAGAAAAAACAAAAACCTCAGCGGATCCTGCATGGATGGTGGGAGGAGATTCGGGGGCAAAAATAGCCTTCCTGTTTGAACTTCAAATAAACAAAAAAAAAAAGCGCACAATGTCACCCGGCGCTTCCTAATGGGGCGAGTGGATCCGCTCCGACCACAAAGTGACTTTTCTACTTGGCAGGGCTGTAAATTTCTATGCTAATCAGATACCTTTAACTGGAGCACAAGGAACACACAGGATCTGACATTTACACGGCAAAAACCCAACCGTCTGCTCTAAACCCCCCAAAAAAACAGCTGCCGTTGCCTGGAAATGTAATCTAATGCCTTCCTTTCCACGTCGTCTTGGTTTTAGCATTCCGCCCGATTTCCAGCCTGCCGGAAAAAAAACCCACCGCTCGGAATTCTGAGAAATTAACATTGTTTTGTGCGAGTTCTCTGCTCAGCAGATCTGTGAGGATGCATATCTGAGCAGGGATCCCCAGCGGGGGGAAACGCGCTCACCCAAAACCTCGCTCAGATCAGTTGGTGAAAACCCGGCGCAGCTCCCACAACCGAGGGAATTCCTCTCAGAAATATTTGCTTTTTTGTTCTAGCGAGGAAATGAGGCTGAGGGAAATAGGGGGGGAGGGAAATGGGGGGGGGGGGGGGTTGCTATAATTGAATCACCATGGTTACTTCAATAACATTTCTCTTACCCTCCCTCCCACCCATCCTGCGCTTACACACACACACACACACACACACACACACACACACACACACACAGAAGCGGAAATGAGTTTCAAAACCGAGATGCCGCCGCTTCAACCGTCATTTGTTTTTGACGCCTGCCAAGCAACAGAGACATCAGTGACTTGATAAGGACCCACTGACAGTTTTACTACCCGGCATTAAATTACAGTGCAGGAAGGCTAGGCGCTGCTAAAAATGCTAATAGTCCCCAGCTCTTCGCTCGCTGCAATAAAAGAGCGTTATGGAAGTACCTTTATGCGCACTCTAACCCAATTCTGCGCTGTAGTAGCGGAATGAACATACCGCTTCCTCTCACTCACACGGTTTGGCCTAAAGAAGCATTCGGGGGGGAATCTGGAGGTGCAGAGGCCGGACGGCCCGATTTGACAGGAATGTGGCCGCAGCAGGAAGACCTGCAGGCCCAGAGACCTTTCAAACCTTGCGCCTGAACGTATGTGTCAATGTCACTTCAACGAAACAGTGTGGTCCTGCGTTGATAGTTTTAGCGTTTTAAGAAGTGCAATTTTTTGGGCCCATTTGGAAAAAAAATTTAAAAAATCATCTTACAAACAAAAATAATGATGACGCATGCGAAGAGAAGGAGCTTAAAGGGAAAAAGCAAAAGCAAAATAAACCACACATCAGCAAAATGTAGCTAGAAAATATCAGCGAATCAATAAAGTATCAACATAAGAAAAATGAATTGAACAAAAATTATTGGTTCAAAATTAACTAATAACACACAGAAATATGTTATTACAAATATAAAACCTCTGTTGAGAGCTGCTGGATATATCTAGTAATTGGTTATAATATCAATAAACAAAGGTCTAATGGGCACTGAACCTTGTTGGTAATAGCTGTTCAAAGCATTTTTCCTCTATAGATCCTCAAAATTAAACATCTATTTATTGACGACACCGATGTCATGGATGAAATGGTTACCTGTGTCGTTCAGTTCTACCCATCACAGGAGTGCTGCAGCTTTGCAGAGCTATATTTTTTCCATGTTGGCCATCCATTGGCGGGCACCACTGTAAATTAACGCAATCAACGCAAAAAAAGGCAGCCGAAATATAAAATACAAGCACTACATTCGAGAAGAAAATTACTAGAACTAGTGCAATTATTCGTCCATGCAGCAAGTGAATTTCACTTAAGAAATCCCAGATAATACAGTAAAATCAAAGACTATAAATAAGTAAATAACTTTTAAAATGAGCTAGATTGTCTAAAAATATGATTATAAGTGCCAAATGATTTGCAGTAAAGAACAGCCAAGTTCTTTCTTCAATAGAAGGAGAAGAACTAGGTAAGTTAACTATGATATGTGACTTGGGGATGTCGCAATATTGTTGAAAAAAGATTGGACGTCCGTGAGGCCGTTAGACACCTCGGGGTGGTACGGCAACACTCGGCCCATGTTCACAAGCTTCCAGAAGACAGATGGAAAGTATCATACGTATCTATGATATGAAGCACTAAATGAGCCGTGTGCTAACGAGAACAATCTGCTGGAATCATTTGGCATCATCTGGATAACGATCGGCGTACACAAGGGGAAGTGCTGGAGATAGCATGCCTGGCCACTCGGTTTCATCTCGGACAGATGATTCCCAGATAGACGATTCCCAGATAGACGATTCCCAGATAGACGATTTCCATTTAGACGCCGTGTTATAATAAGTGAATTATTTGTAACATTTCAGTGACCTAGGATGAATAGTAATGTACTTTACACATAAAGACACATAGTTCCTTGGAAAAAGTTGCTCAGGATTAGTTTAAAATCGTGGCGATGTCCGACTAAAAACATAAGTTGCTCAACAACGGCCAGAAAAAAAAAGGAAAACACTGTCCTCTGCCTCAACGCGCCCACTCAGTGTCTGGTGTGTTTCACAAATGTGTCTCCACTGATGCAGATGATGTTGTAGTAAATAGTCGTGAGTATACACTTAGCAGGAGAAGAGCCAATCCGGTCACAACTTTTGACTGTGTATGTTCAGTCCCGTGTGTTTCAAGAAAGGTTCACTCTCGAAGCCGTTTTCAGATTTGCAACATAATTGTCATGTAAACAAACCGCCAAAACGCTACCAAAGTTTTCCTTTTTCAGGATATTTCTTTGCGGATATTTCAGTTTCAGTTAAAGTGAAGGTGTATCTGACGGAATAAGTGAAAAGTATCACACGAATCTGGTCACAAAATTAAACAATTAAAAATAAAGGTCTTTTTGGATCTTGGTCGCCAACTATTACTTCTAATTATGACAATACGTTACTGAATCTCCTTCCTCAGCAACCGGAGACTCAATGAATAAATAATGGAGTTCTCGGGTCATGACATGTGACATTTCTTTTTAATGAAGCTTCATATTTTGACCGGAGCTCAACAGATGGCGACAGTCAAGAAAAACAAAAAAAAAAGCCAAACTCTGCAGATGTGTGATGGCATGTTGTTGTTTTCTGACTTCTGGTCATTCAACTTGCAGCACATTTCTGCCGTTTCAATAAAACATTGCGGAAGACGACGGGCAGCTGTAAATGACGCGCCTGTCTGTTGGGGCCCGCCGCCGCGCAGCACGCCGCCAGGTTTTCCTGGTAATGGTCATCTCCCCGTGTCCCCAGCCTTCGTTTCTTCAATGTGCCACTGGACAGTTAAGTCTAAAGATACCTGACACCATATGTTTCCCTGAGCTGTAATGACCGCTCCGAGCGCTGCTTTTATGGCAGCTGGCCTCTGGAGGCTCGGTGATCAGGGACGGTGTCCAGGCCTCAATTAGAGCCGCTGGAAAACAGCCTCCCCAGCTCACCGCCGGCTTCTTTTACACGATTAGCACCTCTCTGCTACTGTATGTTTGCTTCTGTGGTGCAATATGAGGGAGGGGGGAGGGGGGGGGGGGGGATGCAGTTTAGACTTTACAAGGTAATCCACGAGGGGAGAAGAGGAAGATGAGGTGGGAGGTGGGGGTTATATATGAGCGGTGGAGTGAGGACAGAGGGAAGAAAAACGGCAGAATGCGAGAGAGACGGAGATGAAGACAGAAAGGAGAGGGAGACCAAAGGCGTGTGGAGTTCACCACCACTTTGCTCGGCTGCGCTGTGATTAAAGCGCGGAGTCCCCAGAGAGCGAGGCGGCTCCGGGCCTGCCCAGTCAGTTCTCCCGCTCCCTTGATCTCCCTGCGTGTCGCCCACAGAAACATACCGCCAAACCTTCAGGAAGGGCTCCATTTTTTTTATTTTTTATTGCGCCGGGTCCCCCATCGGCTCCAAAGAATCTGCAGAGCAAGCACAGATTGTCAGGGCACCGGCTCCTCTCAATTTAGAGGGAGGAGGTCTGTCTCGGATGAGCTGCTGCCTGCTGGATCCCCGAGAAGGGTTTTTTTTTTTCTTTTTTTTTTTTGATGTTTTAATGAAGATATCTCTGCATTTCTGAAAGCGCCTTGTTACATGAACCAGTCAACCTCCTAGATTAGGTAAAAAGAGAATTTTTGGTAAGTGATTTCCCCCAAAAGTTTCTCCTCATTTTTCTTTTCCTTTAAAGGCAGGATGGTGAAAATAAGCCTACAAAACCTTCATTAATCCCCTCGGGGGGGCGGGGGGGGCGGGGGGGGGGGGGGGGGGGGGTGGGTACTCCATCCTCATTTGATTGAAGTACCTATTCTTTCAGAAAAAAAAATGGATAATCAGAAACTCCGAGAATCGGAGGGAAGCAGAGATGGAAGAGGAAAATGTCACTCTTAATCTTAACTAAATTCACCAGTCGGCGGCGGCGGCGGCGGTGGCGATGCTGACCGGTGCGTCGTAAGGCAACGGTCCCTCCCCTGACCTTTCTTCCTTCTGGTCAAGTGACCTTCACTCCCTGCCTGTGAAGCGTCTGACAAGGGAAGAAAGCGCCCGAGGAGGAAGGGTGAGGGAAGAAAGGCCGTGACATTACACACATTCATACGGGGCGCCGCAGCCGGGATAATTACACCGATACTCACTTAACATGCATTGCAGGCGAGCCTATCGTTTATCAGCCGCATGACCTCTAGCAAAGGATCTCTTCCTCTGATCTGTCTAATTATTCCGTTTTCTTCCCACCGCCCCTCCTTGTCTCTTCCTCACCGCCAATGGTGGCAAATATGGAGGAGAAGAAAAAAAAAAGAACCTTTTGTGTGTGCATGTAATCGAAAACAAGTCAAAATTGTAAACATCACAGCCGGCAGAGAGGGAAAGTTTCGGAAGTGATTCACTGATGTTTTGTGCGAAATTCAAATTAATTCCAGCCGGCCCGCAGCTATTATGCATTATTCCTCTCCCTGTAAAATTACACTTATCCCGCTTTTCGGTTCTCATGCCTGTGGCCGACCGGCACCGTGGGAGGTGGGGGCGGCGATGAGAGTCACTCCAAAGAGAATTCAGCCCCCCGAATTTCAACAAATACAGTCTGGATAGAAAGCCTGTCCCACACAAGGAGCAACTGTTTGCTTAAAAACTGACGTAGTCCGGTGGTTGATAAAACTCATTGGACGAAATGAAAGATTTCGATGAGAGTTGATTTTTTAATGTCCCAGTTACACAACAAGGTTTTTGAAGTGAAAATAAAGAAATGTGCGTTTTGTTTTTGAGGGTCGAGTGACATGGCAATGGTGCCCGGAGTCACTGAAGACGCAACTTTTAGAAAAAGGCTCCGGAGGTGGAACTTTTAGAAAACGTTCCGACTCCATGCAAATGGAGGAAAACTGACCTTTTTGAAAATATTCCAACTACATTTCCGTGAAAATGTGAGAAAACACAACTTTATCTGAAGCGCTGCTACTGGAATAGTTCTGCACATGCCCAGTAGGTGGACAGTAACGACAGCGTTTGCCTCCTGGGTGTCATGACTCCCAGTCGCCCGTAACAGCGATCCAACCTGGACGTCTGTCCATGCGAGTTTTTGTTCTCTGCTGCACGTGTGTGAGGTTTCGTTTCAAAAGCAAATAACAGCGCCAACGTGTGGCCTGGCATGCAAACTACATCGTTTTCAACATCTCTGCCATTTCCTATCGTTTTCAAAATGTTGCCGTGTAACAATTTTCTGAAACTAAAACACAAAGATGATGTATTTTCACTTGTTTAAACGGAGCTTCGGTTTAAATTTTTTCTAGTCCAATAACACGGTAAAGATGAAACGTGAACGTTTCCCCTCTAAAAAGAAATGACACTTAAAAACAACAAAAAAATTCTCTTTATTGTCTTTTGTGGTTCTCCTTTGCTACTGAAATGAACCCAACAACCTTAAAATCAAAAGTTCTTACCTTGAGGTTGCCTAAATAGTGCGTTAATAACTGTTGTGGTACCGGATAAAAACTTTGGTAGAGTTATTGGAATACGTCCTACGAGAAACACACATTTTGATTAAAACTCGCTAAAACGTTCAAGTTTTGGGGAAGTTTCAACTAACTTGTCGTCTCATACCTGGGAGAAGTTGTAAAAGTCATGAAAAATGATCGTCTGTGGAACAGGAATGTCTGTAAAAGACCTCCTGTCACTGCACGCACCAGTAAAAATAGTCTTCCTCCTGCTTAAAGTCACTGATTCTTCACCATCTTCACACTGTAACACATTTCATGTAAAGGCAAATGTTTGCAAAGGTTCAAATGTGTCACGCTTCAATGTTTCCTCGGATTTTTTTGCACAACTTAAGTGTGTGAAAACTGTCCTGCAAACCTCCAAAAGTCTCTGTGAGAACGTATAACACTTTGGAGATATCCCTCAGCCACCTGTCTGCAAAAATAAATAAATAAATAAATAAAACACACACCGACATGATGTATGATTTGGAAAAACATGTTTCACCGCACCTGAGATTCAGATGTTTCTCATTCTTGGCCGCTCAGAGGACGCGGCGCCGGAGTGCAGCCAAGCAGCAAAGCGGTGTGAAAGTGAGAAGTGTATGTAATGTCAGTGTGCGCCATAAACCTGCAGCTGATGTTTCTGGGTCACTTGTCTGCAGGGAGCCGCTTGCACTGTTCTAACCTGTCGCCCCGTTATGTAACACGCCGGCCTACTTTACCCCACACTCTCTCGCTGCCTGTAATTTTCCACTCATGCCACGGGTTACCTGCAGCAGGTGAGACCGACGTGATTGGAAGCAGGAATTCTTTACAGTTAAAGGGGACATATCATGCTAAATCCACTTTTTTAGCCCTTAAATGCATTTTGGTGTATATTTAGAGTGTTTAGAAGTACAGAAAAGTTCAAAGTAGTCTCTTCAGGTGCTCCGTTGATATCTTTATATTCTGTTTTGGTCATATTTTGCGATCGGTTTCGATTTTTCTATTCTCTATTACGTTTTTTGAACAATGACGTCACAGTATTCTCAGCGGAACTGCCAAATTAGGACATCGACGTTTCGAGCAATCCGCCATTTTTGTTTCTCGCTGCGATTTTGTAGTCCAACCGAAGTTACGAGAGGATAAGTCGAAATGTTCGGTTGTTGGATGTAGTAACCCACAAGCTTCGTTACACCGTCTCCCAGCATCAGAACCTTTTCGAAGTGCCTGGTTGAGTTTTATTTTTCACAGAAATGTACCCACATCTGTGGGTAAGGTCATTTTTGTGTGCGCGAATCACTTTAAGGACGACTGCTTCAGCAACCTCCGCCAGTATAAAGAAGGATTTGCCGAAAGACTTGGTCTGATTGAGCGGTCAGTTCCTTCTATCTATGGAGACGACGAACAGAGCACTTCGGTAAGCTGTATATAACGCTAAAAAGTGTGATGATAAGACGTCCCTGTCATTGTTTTGTTAGCATTAGCAGTTGCACCGTCTTCATATGTTAGCGCTGTGTGCTCGTTTTAGATTATAATGTAACTTCTGTGTTAAATAGTCGTTGTAATACAGGCAGTATTGTAGTAGTGGGCATGGATGGAGAAGTTAGTGTAAATATAGTAACACACCATTGCGTTACATCCATATGAAGACGTTGTTCTGTAGGTGCATCATCGTCATTTTCATCTCGCTCCGCCGGGTCCGACTCTGGCTCCAACATGTATGGCTGGATGGACAAATCTTCCGTTGTTGACATTTTGTAAATAATGTGTGAATATAAAGTTTCTGCGCCGCTAGATAATTGTATCTGTTCTATCAAACTACAAAGATGGCCGAACAGGGTGACGTTGAACCGAGTGTGACCTCTGCAACCTGGAGAGGAGGCGGGGTATGAAGTGTCTCATTTGCATTTGAAGAGACCGCCCCAAAACGAGTTGCTCTCAGAAGCGCATCAGAAAAGGGGTTGAAAAGGGGCCTGTGGAGCTCTAATAATGAGGAATTCAGACCCAAGCATTGCAGTTTCGCGTTGTATAGACCACAACTGTATGATTTATATGTAAAAAGGAAGGATTTAAAAGCATGATATGTCTCCTTTAAAAGAGCCCGAGGTGTGGATGAAGCGGCGCGGAGGCGAGGCGAGCTAACGCGACTCAAGTCAGTCCAGTCTCAGCGTGCACATAAATCAATCTTTCTTTCTTTCTTTCTTTCGTGCAGCATCTTACATCGACAGCATCAACAGGCAGGGGGTTTGACAGTGACAGAAAGATGAGCTGAAGCGAGAAGCATCAAAAGGTGTTCCAGGAGAGAGTAGTGTAGCGTAGCGTAGCGTAGCGTAGCTCCTCACTGCCGATCATCCGCCTGCTTTGAGGCTGAAGAAAACCGAACAGTCTGACACTCACCGGATCACACCAGACCAAACACCAGCACGTCAACATCATGACTTTGATGCTACTATGTGTGCCTTTCTTTAGTTTTCGCATTGAAAATGTTTCCAAATAACCCCGAAAACAATCATCCCAACCCTTTCAAACAAAGACTTTTTTTCGGCTTCTGGTCTGAAATGATATTCCTTTAATGTGTGAAGTCTCTTCTTTTGTTCATTCTATAGTTTTCGTCTGTTGAATGAAGTGTTGGCGCACTACCGCCCAGGAGGTTGTAAACAAGGGGGACAAAGTGATGCCACGTGAATTTCAATAGTTCGTAATGTCGCAGTTGCATTTTAAATATTTATTCATGTTTTCATGAAATTATTGTGCAGCATCAATTGATTTATTTTTTGTGAATAACACATTGCTCCATGCTGTTCGCAGGTTCCATCTTTTACGTTAAAGATCCTTTTTACACGACAAGTGAAATTGAAAATTTGTTTTTGCGATTTTGTTTCTGAAAAGTTTCGCGTTTTGGGAACTTTACTTCAACTGTATTTATTTATTTATTTATTTATTTATTTATTTATTTATAGTCGTTTTTTCCATTTATTTAAATGTATTTATTTATTTATCTATTTAGATGCAACAGTGCATATTTAATGAACAATCTCATGAATTTTCACCAGGTTGCTGTAAAGAAGCCGGATTTAGCACAAGGCTGATTTCCATCCATTGTCTAACACATCAAACCATTTTGTCTGAGTTATGTCACACAAATCTTTTTTTTTTTTTTTTTTTCAAATGCCACACTTCCGTTTTCTGATATTTAACGTGGTGTACAATTCTCTCTGTCATTTCCGGCCCTGCATTGCCAGGCAACAGTCATCATCATCATCATCAGCTGAAATAAACAATCAGAAGGGCCTGTAATGTTGCCATGGAGACGGTCGGTTTGGCGACACCTGAGCTTGATGTTGGGTAACAATCTGAACCGCAAGTCAAGCAAAGCGAGCCGTCATGCGGTTCCTGCCTGTGGCGGGGCCACAACAGATTAGACTGAAAGAGCAGAAAGTGACGTGAAGAGTGCAAGTGTGAAGGCAAAGCCAGCAGGAGCACCTCTCTGACACATTTATGGATCGGGGGGTGGGGGGCGGCTGTTCAGCTGGAGAAACAAATTGTATATGAACACAAGCTATCTGTACATTTCTCATCTGTGCAGCACATTTCCTTGCTGTAATCTCAGCGTGGAGCTGCTGCACCCAACGTTGATGAGTGCAGGAAGAGAAATGTGCCGATGAAGCGCCGCTGGGTTCTGACTGTGGGGGACGGGGAGGGAGTGCGTCTCACACTCCAAACACAAGATATGATTGACAACAACATTGTGAAGCAACACCTCCGAGTCGGAGTGTTCAGGACTTGCAGTTTTCCTTTTTGGATGTGCCGTCACCGGGAAGAGCGTGAGGCGAGTCTTTACTCTCTGCTTTGTCTCGACGCTCTTATCACATGGATAGTACGGATAATCGATCGAGCCGTCGACTCGATAACCAAAGCGTTCGCGGGTCAGCAGTCAGTTTCTTCCCACGAATGTCGTCGGGCATGTTGGGCAGCAACAAAAGATTTGGATCAAAAAAACTGGATGCATACAACCAGTTTTTTTTTTACATTCCACGAATAAAAGGATCAGCAGAGGAACTTCCCTCTGCAGGAAAAAATGGCCTTTGGCTCATAAGCAGCTGCTAAAAGTTGGGCGCTGTGCTGGTTGAGCAGCTGTTGAAGCTGATTGGAGTGTAGTCGTTTCTTTCACAGTTGATAGTTTAGCCCGGCAGATTCCAACCTGGAGATTGAGCCTCCACCAAAGTATCACATGATTAATTCAAGGAGCTGTGACTTCATGAGAAGAGAGAAAAAGGAAATCCTGCCACGGGGCTGACTGGAAACAAGCGGCGCGATGGAAATAAGGGCTCCGTTTGGGTCAAAAACGGAGACGGATATGGACAGCTTTTCATATCCCTAATGGAAAGGTTACCTCACCGTGGGAGTTTCCCGTAACACTAAGGATACAGCACTCAGACACAAAATACATTTGAGCCCTATAGCCCCCGGGAAGCCATTAAACACACATTCTGGCACATGGATATTAAAAAAAAAAAAAAAAAAAAAAGTGAAAAATTACCCCGGTGAAGGGATGTCAGGCGGAGGCAGAGCCTCTGTCATGATTACCATATCCATCTGCAGCCGCCTCGCACTGTGCCACCGGATCCTCTGGCAAGATGCTAATTGATAAGGAAAGATGAACATGTGAGTGAGAGCGAGCCGGTTCAATCAAAAGTCGGGAGGTAGATGGAGCAAAAAAAAAAATAAAAAGTAAATATTTGCAGCTCTCTATAAATCAGGAGATCTGTGCGGAGAAAAAAAAAACAAAACCCTCATCCATCACAGCTGGAAAAGGCCTCATTCAGGGTTGAAAGGTCAAAGGGCTGAGTTATGTTAGAAGGTCTCTCCGCTCCCGGGGGATGAATTTGACCGCGCCCCTCCCCCGAGGGAGACGAGGCGACGGTAGAGCCACCGCTTCCGTCGGGGCAGAAGCTCGACCCGCGGGTTTCCAGTCGGCTGCCGTTGAGCGAGAATTAAAAAAAAAAAAAAAAAAAAGAAGAAGAAGAGGTCGAGCGCAAAATGGCCCCGACGTAACCTCTCAATCCGTCATCCTGAGTGATAGCTCTCTCTCCTCCGCATCAAGTCTTTTAATCCGCACTCACTGTTCGGCCTCGCTTATATGTCAAAGTGAAAAAGTTGCGCCGTCTCACTTTCCCGGTTTTACTCAGCGACTTGGTCAATATTTCTCATCAGGTGTGGGGGCGGGGTGGAGGTGGAGGTGGCGGGGTTAGACAAATGACCCTTTGAGCATTGACCTTGCCGCGGTTATTGGCAGGAGGAGGAGGATTCCTGCCCGGCTCTTCTCCACTCCGCTATTAAACACATCACTGTTGCCGCCTCCTAATGAGATAATTACGACGTTCCTCCAAGCCGTCCTGGATTTATGTCCGCGTTGTGCGATTGATGTGGAAAATGTACAAAACATTTGTAAATGATACAAACCGTGTTAACGTACGGTGGCGTGTTTAAAAAAAAAAAAAGAAGGAAAAAAAGCCTGATTTAAAAATTAATGAGCCCTAAAATTTTAATTCCGAACGCGATGCTAATCTCGCCGCGGAGCGCTATCTCCCGGCGTAACGAAGCGCAGATAGCGCGGCGGTTTGGAGAGGCAGGGGGCGATGTGACAGACTTGGCATGCTGCTACCCAGGAAATATTAACCCAGAAAGGAGGTTTTTAATGAAGCGCTGATGCTCTAATGAATGCCGTTCACATCCCCCGCCTTTTTTTTTTTTTTTTTTTTTTTGGCGAGCATCTCCGGAGAAGTGAATTCTAATGCTCGACGATAGCGTAACTCCTTTTAAGGATTTTCTCCCCGTGTCAAAAAAAAAAAAAGCAAACAAAAAAAAAAAACTCTTCCACCGCATGGCAGAAGTATCAGTCTGGGGGTGTGGGTGTGGGGGACGGGGTGGAGGAGGTAGGGGCAGGTTGTGCTTAATCAGCATTTCAAAGCCGCTCCGCTGTCAATTATACGAGGCTGCGCTCCCTCCAGTCGGCGCGTACGGGTTTCGTTCGACTACAGGGATGCGAGGTCAAAGTGTGTAGCGTCTGAGGATGACATCACCCTCCCCGAGCTGAGAGTGTGCGGTAGACACGGTGCAGGAAAGAGAGAGAGAGAGAGAGGGGGAAAAGAAAACAAACAAACAAACAAACACAAAGAAAAGCTTTTGAGAGTCCTGCGTCTTCTCCCCTTTCTCACCATTCCTGTGACAGCTCGGCGGCGAATGATCCTCCACGTTTTATTTATTTTTTTCTTCTCTGTTTACCATAAAGCGGCGTCTCGAGGCCCAACGGTCACCCGGGGAGGCATTCATGTGTAGAATACAATTTAAAATTCCATCACTCAGACCGGAGCTGTGTTTTTATATCTTTTCCATTAGCTCCAGATGTCATATGAATACCATATGTAAAATTGTTTTGCATTTGTTATGCACACAGAGGGGACAATCTGTATGCTTTGCTGCCAGACTGTAGCATAATTCACTACTCACCCCATTGACTACTGAATATGAAACATGCGTTCCGCATCAAGCCACTTCTGTCACCGGGCCAGCGGAGTGGAGCGGGGGTGTGTTTTGGAGTTTTCCCGGGACTTGTAAAGAGGGACATTTTATGGTTTCAAACAGAGATATTAAGGCAGTAGATCTCACACATCACAGCCGAGGGAAGCAGGTGATTTCGCCTCCTTCCCACGGTTTTCGGCGGCTCCCGGATGGATTATCTCGTCTGTACGTGCGTCTCCGGGTTTGGACGGACTCCAGAAATGTTTTTGCCTGTTAAAAGTGGGATGTGAGGGAAGCCAGACGGGGGAAGAGTCGTCCCGGTTTGATTCTGCGGAGCTGGCGAACGCAGTCGCTCCCGTCTGTCTGAAGGAGGACGTCTGGTTGGAGCAAACCAAGTGCTCAGTCGGTGGAGAGCAGCGTTTCCGAAAACGTCCAGTTTTCTTCTGTCTACACGGAGACCGTGGGAGCCGTTTTCAAAAAGTTGCATTAACGGTGGCTTCGATCACCAAAAATGCACCTTTTTGAAAACGGCTCCCGAGGTGTCCATACAAGACAGAGGAAAACGCAACTTTTCAGAAATGCTGCTACTTTAGTAGTCGTAGTAAATAGTTCTTCTGCACATGCTCAGAAGATGGACAATAACAAAGTTTTCCTCCTACATCATGTTTCAAAATGTTGCTGTTTAAACGCAAAACTTCTAAAAATGAAAAGTGTGGGGCTGCCCCGTTACCGACGGAGTTGCTCCGTCACAGATGCGTTTCTAACATTAGCTTCTTGATCACAGCATTGACCTCGTATCTACCTCTTTTAAAAATAACAATGTATTCGCAAACAATTACGTATTCATTTTCGGGCATTAATAAGATGTTAATCAGTTTGTCAATATGGGGAAAACAGGTTGTATGTGGGCCTATTGTCTGAGAAGACATCGCCATCCATCCATCCATCCATCCATCCATCCACCCATTATCTACCCATTAATCATAGTAAGAGGTGGAGGAAGCTCTTGACCATCAGCCTTAATACAGAGAGACGACATGGCATTTAGAGTCCACAACCAACTTAAAACATCTTCGAATCGTGGAAGGAAACCCGATTACCAGGAGAAAAACTCCGATACATACAGGGAGAACATGCAGACTGCACAGGAAGCAAGGCGAGAACAGCAAGCGTGCGCAGCTTCTGCATGTTAATCAGTATGGCAGCTTATTAACTTAAAGTCAAACTTTGAATTATTACTCGCCGGCCTACAATTCATGTCAGCTGTCTCACAAAAATCCAATAAAACGCCACCGACGACACAAATAAGTCTCTCTTTACATCGCAGCAATGACAAAGCCGGCAGTATCCTTGAGGAATTGAATCGTTTCCGTAATTGATGGAGCAGAGGCCAGAGGTGCTGTGGGTTTAATTAAAGACAATTAAGACGATGGGGTCTTTTCACAATGAGCCCAGAGTGCTAACCACTACTCTGTTGCTTGGCCCCGGAAAATAATAAGTAATAATTAAAAATCACTGCTTGCTTAGAGGACACTGATGATGCTGCAACTGTATGTAATGAGTGAAACGTTTATTTTTTGAGGGAAGTGTGTGGCTGCCGGCGACTTGATGAGACTGAACTATGTTTGAGGGAATTTATCTCATTTCAGGATGAATGCTCATCAC
>NC_137648.1:17388493-17753493 GCF_963383615.2 Lipophrys pholis | reverse complement strand
GTGGGAAAGGGTAATGACTGTGCCACTAATAGAGAATCATTATAAACAACTTTAGCAGATCAAAGAAAAGATGTATTCATTGAAGTCGGGAGGATGACCGATGGATCGCCGGCCCCTTTCAGCAGCTGTCCTCTGCGCTCCGTCTGCCTCGCTCGCCGCGACCCGGGGAGACAAAGCGCTTATAAACATCCAGGCCGGGAGTTTAACGGTGCGCCTGTTAACTTTTATAGACGCGTATAAGATCGCGTCCAATAAATTGCGATAAACTGAGCAGGCACCAGGTGAACAGCGCCTTACATGGACAGAGGACGGACGTTTTGATTTTCATTTATTTATTTATTTATTTTTTCCGGGAAGCTGCTGTTTATGGAAGCTGGGCGAGTGAAGGTCGAGCTTTTTGAGGTGACTCGGACACGAAGACTGACAACGCATACAGAATACGTGCAAAGAGACAACTCTTCCATACCGAGTCGGATGTTTGCCGCAGTCAAGTTAAATCAATTGTTCCTACGTCCAGAGACGTTAAAAAACCCCGAAAACCAGGTTGCACCAGAGTGAAAAGTCTTTCCTTGGGTTCTTTAAAACGTGTCGGAATCTTAGAAAAACTGAGTTCTGTTGAGTTTCTTTCACATAACTCACCCATTCATCACAATGAATAGATCCACAAAGCTTTACCACACACTTTCCATGTCATCAGGCAATCTGGATTCACTAATTAAGCTTAAACTTGTGTCCTTGAATAGGTGTTAGTGTTGTAGTCAAGACTGCCTAAACCCAAGACCAAGTGAAGACCAAGATTAGAGAACCCCTCGACCAAGACTTTAAGGGGCCGAGACCAAGTCAAGACCAAGATTGACGCATCTCAAGATCAAGAAAAGACCAAGCCAAGACTGATTCGAGACCAAGACCAGAACATCCCCACACCGGCAACCTGAAAAGACTTAAAAAGTGCAACTCTAATCGTATAACACAAAAACTTCGCAAATTTTCTCCCACAGACCAAACTAGAGCTACGCTCGGTAGAGCGCGGAGCTTCGCCAACGCCGAATTTGTTTGCGGAACTGAGTTAGCATCGCTAGCATGATAGCCATTAGCTCATATCGATGCCAGCTGGGTAGATCAGGTCGCAACATCACTGTGTGAAACACTGAGCAGGGAGCATCTCCATGGCAACAGATGCTGATCTCCATGAGGTGCCTCTCTCACCTCGCAGTTTTTTCAGATTTATTGGGGAACGGTTAGCCGCTAATGTCCCGAAATCTAATCAACTGGTCCTTGGATGATGACAAATCATCCCTGAAGATTTCATGCAATTCGAGTACGTAGTTTTTGCCAAACGTTGGTAAAACACATACATACATACGTACATACGGACGTACATACGGACGTACATACATACATACATACATACATACATACATACATACCAAAAAAGAAATACATGCAGATGAAAACTTAACCTTCTTCACCAACTTTAACTCATCAGCATGAGGTTAAATAATGGCCCTAAATTGTGTTTGAATGTCATCGTTCGTGACTATCCTTCATCCATTGTACAATGAATGGCAGCTGGTAACACTGTCATATCCAGCACTTTGAGGCACCGACTAAAAAACGGCATTGTTTGTCCGTTTTGGTTTCGCAGTATCGTTTTGTAAATGTGCTCCATGCACATGGAAATGGAAGAAATGCCAAAAATTATTTCCTGGAGGGCTATCAGTGACCAATGTGTTTATGTAATAAAACCACCCAGGAATACACACAGAGAAAACTACGCTTTAAACATTCAAGGCCTAGAAATTCTTTTTTCTTTTTTTTTTTGGTTTTGGCCTAATCATCATCATCTGATGTATGAAAGAAGTGTACGTTCTACTGGAGAAACCTGGACTCATTCATTGTTATTGACAAATTTCTTGCACGCTGACAACTATTTACTGTGACTCTAGTATGCAATTGCAGTATCTGCGTTTCAGAAAAGTCCAGTTTTTCCCTGTTTACATGTAGATGGAGCATTTTCAAAAGAAATTGTGCTCTGGAAAACATTTTCCATGACTCCGAGCGTTATTGTCGGTTGAACAAGCAGCCAAAACGCCGCCAAATTTTGCCATCTTCACTTGGAAACATGGTGTTAACATGGTCTGATACTTCAAGTCAATTCCCATTACAAATCACATAACTTAACTGCACACTTGAAGGATTTATGCATTTCTTAAGAAAACGGTATTCAAATTGGAGTTCGGCTTCATCTTGATCTAGTCATTACCTCCATTACTTTGTCATGAGCGTCAGGTGAAATCCCTGCCATATATCACCGCCGCACTGTGGCATTTCTGCGCAGTGGAACCGAAAAGTGCACAGATCTGTGATAAATTCTATCCTGTCAAGTCTTGATTTACAGGTCAGGCTTATGCAATGGGGGGGGGGGGGGGGGCTGCGTGGGGGGGTGCGGGGGGGGGGGGGGGGGGTTATGCTGACATGTTGAGTGTGTGAAAGCGTCCGTCGTCATTTTTCATCTCTCAGGTTAGTTTGCGTACGTCGGAGCGGTGCATGCTGGAGTGAGACAACGTCTCATCCCGGCCTTTCGCTCGGGCAGACGTCTCTTTCTTCACTCATTACCTTTTTAATCTTTGATCCCCCCCCCCCCACCAAAAGAAAAACAAAACAACAACCTGTGAGTCGAGTGATTTAGTGTTATTATTTTCCTGGTGCGTCCTGTCCGAGCGCAGGGCAGAACCGCCACCAGGAACTGTTAATTGCTTAATTATGGAGATAAGAAACTAGTCAGGAACCGAGCGGGTGGTGATTAATGCAACGTCGTCTGAGGAGAGTTTTCCCTCCACGTGCGCTCGGAGTTTGGTTTTCTGTCCTCCCTCGTCCACACAAACAACATCCGCGCATTTCAGCGTGTCGTTTTAACCTCGGATCTCTATCTGTGCGTCCAGCGCGCATCCCTTTCTCCTCTTTTTGCCCGTGCCCATTAACATTCAACTGAAAGTACATGAGTGCGAGCGGACACACGAATAGCAACCGTAGATTCATCATTGGCTTTTCTCTTTTTTTTCTCCCCCCCCCCCCCTCCTCCTCCTTTTCTCTTTCTTCATGAATTATGGAGCGCCTCCCTCGGTACATTTAGTCGAGCCACTAGTAAATTAAATGCAGTGCCAATGCCACACAGGAGCGAACAGGCCAAGCAGGGATATATTGGCCCCGCGCTGTTTGTGGCCAAAACATTTATATACCCCCCAGTGTTTCCAGGCACCGCAACACATCCGGGAAAGAAGAAAAAAAAACAAAAAAAGAAGAAACATTTATAGTTAGAAATGTCATCTTATTCCTTTTTACTTTCACACCGCTCACGTCCCAAAAAAAAGAGGAGAAAAGCGGCACATATATTAAATCTCTCACCAGCCAAGAAGTGAGCCTGTTCAGCATGACTGATCATGTAGCACTGTGGCAGTGATGTAAGCGTGATAGTAGAGTAATTCCGCACACACCATTGTGCAATGCAAAGCATTTGACTCCGAGGCAGAAAAAGGAGAAGTTATAAGAGACTCTTAAATGCTCCTTTTCTAGCTTGTGGTGCACAGTTCTCCACGCCGCTCCATATTTCTCTCTTGAAGCAGGCACGAATGGGGGTGCCGGCCCCCTTCTTGCCCCCCTGATTTATGGTGCTATGGTAGTAAAATGGCAGACTAGGATAACATGGGTGGTAATAAATGACTATAAGACAGCGACTAGCAGCTGTTAATGCCACAGCCATTAGACTGAAAAATGAAGGGCGCCAGTGATTCCGTCAGATTTATACATTTTCCCGACGCCATGCATTAGTGCATGTCAATGCTAAAGTGGCGATCCATATATGAGCATTAATCGTCGGCTGCAGCCAAAATATTCCGCGGGAATTCCTTCAGATGAGCCGCCCTCGCATCAATCAGGGGTCTCGGAGGCGTGCTAAAGATTAAGCTCGGACTAAAATTCCACCGATATCAGAGTGATTTTCTGAAGTTATTATCGGCCGGGTATTTGAGAGAGAGGGTGACATTTTAGGTTTACATCTTACAGCTTATTCAAGTGATGCATCGTTACTTTGGTAATTTAGCGGCAAGTTTTTCGGCGAGTTTGTTGAGTGTATTTTCTGCGAAACCGAACTCATTTTCTTTGGTGACCCCGGATTGCCTCTCTTGGAGGCCGAGGACGGAATCTCTAGGATCAGATTTACCCCCCCCCCCCCCCCAAAAAAAATAAAGATTACAGTGCAGAGAAATCGCTGGTGGACACACTTCCTGTCACAAAGCAGGAGCTTTAAACAGTAAACAGAAGGGGGCCGTTTCCTAGAGCTGCTGGAGATCCAAGAAAGAGTCTTATTCTGGTTTTCTTTGACATGTGCAAATCTGATTTCGACAACCTCAGAGCAGGAAAAGCCTCAAGTCCCCCGATGAGATCTCTGGCAAAACCCCAGGTCGGCGCTGGACGCCGGGTTTAAAGGACAGAAAAGTTGGAGGCATGTTCTTTCCCAGCCGGTTTATGAGTTGAATAAGTCCGTCATGAATGGCAACGGCGACACGTTTTCTCAAACCTCTCTGACGCATATTACCATTGATGGCCAATGATTCCACACAAATCTCAGGTTTTAACAAGAATAGGATTTTTTTTTTTTTTTTTGTGGATGATCTCAAATTTTTTTCTACTCTTTCACTGAACATTCTGTGAAAACCATATGTGTTCTACAAAAAAAAAAAAATACAGTCTAAAGACTAGAACGGGCACTCGGTAGACTGCCTGCCTTCGCCAACGCCACATTTGTCACCATGGAAACCGATGGATTGCAAGGTTATTTGATCCACCACATTACTCCCTCCATCATTGGCCATGGTCGTTTGAATTGCTTCATGTTATCATTGTTTGACACAGATTTACAAACATTTTACAATTTCTGTGTGACCCCACCCCCTGACCTTTGATCCCCCAACCGCTAACCAAGGTAATGATGTGACTGCATCATGTGGCATATCAGAGGGTAGGGGATAGGAAACTGAATATTTTGGCATTGGTTTGACATCAGTTGGATTAAAACTGTCCGCGTTATGACTAAAATATGTTTTTGGCCTTTTCATGACCGAGACCTTGACCTTTGACCCAATCGCTGAATAAAAAATTGATCAGATAAGACAAATCTTGTCTGAAAATACACTCCTTCACCCAACTTTCATTGGAAAAGATAAAAAAATATGTTTTTCTAGGTGCTACATTTGTTTTAGCAGTTTGTGTGCAACAAGATCAGCAATCCATATGTAATTGTGTAATCTGTACACAAACAAAAGAAACACTCCACCTACACTACTCAAAACAATTATTCAGAAAATAAATAACACAGATGAAGTTGCACGAACCGTTCTTATGTTAAATATGCCAGTTTTGGAAGAGGATGGAGGCTCCTTCAACACAACAATGGATCAAAGAACTGTCAGAATGCATTGGACTAGAAAGACTAACTTATATTGCAAAAGGAAAACAAAGAGACTTTGAGAGGTTATGGGAACCTTACATGACCATCATAACAAATTAGTTATTTTATTTTTTTTTTTTATTTGTTTGTTATGTTTTTGTTAATGTTTCTTGTTCTTCCTCATTAATATTTCTGTATCCAAACCATTATGTTGTACTGTACAACGGTCTATTTAAAATTGTTTATATATTTTCGTGTGCAAACTTCACTAAGTGTGTGTGTGTGGATGGATGTATGAATGTGCGTCTCGTGTTGTTTTGCTCATGTCCTCTGGTACAGGTTGATGTAACCAGATTGTTGATTGTATTGTATTATTAAAAATCAATAAACATATTTAAAAAAAAAAAAAAAAAGAAAAAAAAAAAATATGCCAGTTTTGAACTCCTTGCATTTGTTAATATATACATAAACATAAAGTATACATATGGAATCTAATGGACCTTGTCCTTGGCAAATCTTGACTTGGCCGACCTGGCAGTCACGTCAGCCACCCATCGCCATATCCAGGAAAAATGTGACCAGCTAAAGAAATACACAGCGCAAACTGGCTGGCACATCAGGAAAAGACCCAGACGATGTATGCCAGTGCCCCAACCGCCGCCCCAATGAACATTGATGGATAGGAACCACAGTGCGTTGCAGGGTTCACCTACTTCAGAATCCTTAAAAATCGTGACAATGGTGCTCATAAGGACACCAAGTCCCGCCTTAACAAAGTCAGATGTGCTTTCAGTCCACTCCGTAACATCTGGAAGTACGAACAATACGGCCTCAAAACGAAAATCAGGCTTTACGACAGCTGGAGAATAACAACGTAGATATGGGAAAGGTTGATGCGTTTCATAAACAGCTGCCTCCATAAGATCTGCAATATCTACTGACCCAAGAAGATCACAAATGAGGACGGACCGTATGAGCATGTCTCTTGAGATTAGGAATCTCAGGCTGTGACGACTCGGTCATGACTAATGACAAGATACTCAAAGTTACTCTGAGATTTAATATGGAAATACACGTATGAGAGAATATATTTACCTTGGCCACTGCTTTTGCAGTGATGTTGCTTTCTGACAGGCTAGTTAGCGTTGATATGAGCAAACAGCTAGCATACTAGCGGCGCTACCTCAATTTCAAGGTATCCGCTGTATCGAGTGAACATTGTCGTTCTTCTCTCCTATAAATCCCAAAATTTTGGTACTTTCCTCTACTTTCTATACTGTATGTATTTTATGTTTAGCGCCAATACAAATCGCTAATAATTAGCTCGAGTATTAGAGACAGCTGGTGTTTGGACGGGCCTTGAGATACTTTCAGGTGTATTTACAAAGTCCAGAACAGCTTGTCTTAAACTTCTAAGAATTGGTTTGAACTTTCTCCTGTTGGAATGTTTTGGTGGTTTTATGAAACGTTGTCAGACCCTTTGTTTGAGTTAACCGCTGCAGCTGTTACAGAAAATTAGGTTACGTATATTGGAATTATTCTTTTGGACAGAAAAGCAATGAAGGACATCATTGATTGGATTTTAAGAAGTAAAAAATACACTGAATTCCTTCTTGGTCTTGATAAGCAGGTCATTGAAACTTATTCTCACCTTCCTCACACTGTTTAGGTTTAGATTTTTTTTAATTTAAAAAAAGAGGCCAGGGTGATGAAATAATCAGTCATGTGTGGAACATGAAGAGACTTCTTTTCTCCAAACGTCAGTCACAAAAAGTCTATTACTCTTTTCTCCCTTTCATGAGCGATCTGTGCCGTGGAGGTGCTTTGGGAGAATAAAGACTCATCGCAGTGGGGACACTGGGGGGGGGGGGGGGGGGGGATGGGACATGTCGGTTTGCGTTACACGGCCAAGGACAATTAGCAGCTTCATGGAGCATGGCCACAGCAAATACCGTCCAGTCACCTCCCTCCTTCCTCATTTCCAGATGACTGGGCCCAAATTCAAATTCAGTGCTGCAGAGGACACCGAGGACCAGTAGCCAGCGCACAGGGTGTAATTATGAGGGGATTGTCTCAAGTTCAATTGGCTCTAAATGCCTTAATATACGAGGTGAATTACAAGAAGCCTTTTAACTACACGCTGTGGGAGAAGAAAAAAAAAAATCACAGCTTCCCCCGTGTTAAGTTGGACTGATAATTGAGCGGTGACATCTCGACCGCTGCGAAGCGAGTCAAGAATTGTCATTTTGTGCACTTTGTAGTTAAAAAAGAAATAAAATTGTTTATCTGGGAGCATCTGCATTTATATCCGATAAGTAACGGAGCGAATCAGAGACGCTTTGATGTTTTGGCAAAACAAAGTCCTCGCCAATATATCTTTAATGATGAATGAAAACAGTGTCTTCTTTCAACCAGGCTTTTCATAGGGCAGCCGGAGCACAGTCGGTACAATCTCCACGCCTTGATTAAAGGCTGTCGATGACGGCGAAATAGGCCGGATAACATTTGTAAAAATGGTCTTTGAGAGATGACTATGAAAGCAGACGTTGGCCTTTCATCTTGGCATCTGCGTGCAGCCATTACTGAGCTCCTGTGAAAAATAATGACTGCGCCTTCCTGTATGATGAGCACTTTTTAAGTGGACTTCATTCCTCATGACCTATACCCATTGTCTTACCCTGTCAGCGAGCGGAGAACAGTGCCGCCATTCTTGTCCCGCATCAAACGCAGACTCCGGGAGATTCTTTTTGCCATAAAGCGCACATGCCACTTCAGACTGGATGGTGACTATGTGCCTCCTATGAATTGTTGGATTTGCATGAATATTTATGGAATCATAGTGGGAGTTACGGCATGTGAAGTAATTACATTACAGATGGAGAGAATGGATGTGAGTCATAGCATATTTTACATTCTCATGAACAAATTGGCCATTGTAGGAGAGATATAAAAATCCTTCTCAAAGTAATGGCTTTCAAATGAGCTTGGTAAGCAAAGCAAAGGATTTACTTTGAACCATCTCTGGTGCCGCGTCTTCAGCTTTTTGAGCCGCACTCCACTTTATTTTTCCTTGAAGAACAAATAAATTCCAGCGGTGCATTCTCCTGTAATAGCATCTATTGTGTAATCTGACAGGATAATATTGCATTTGTGTGGATCGCTGCTGCTGATACTCATACGAGGGGGAAATCATTGCTGCGAACTTCCCTCTAATGCGCCCATTACTTTATAATGACGCCAAGTGTTCAATTTCACAGTGGTGGCATGAATTTATAATTACCACATATAGATTTCCCCGTGTCTCCTGATTGCAAGAGAAACATACTGTACTCACTGCCGCCCCGGGTCCAATAACCAGATGTGGAATAGTCTCCCACTTGCCAGCAGCATCCCTCCCAAATGAGCTTGAGTGGGCTCCGATGGGAAGTGTTTTCCAGTTAGCTCTCTTGCTGCGATCAATACTCCACCTCCTCCCATTATGTTCACAGAAACCAAAACTTCTAATGAGCGACTTTTGTAGCCATGTTCCCCGAGCCCTGTAATGCATGCGGTCAATATGAGAGAGAAGGGATCTGCTGGATGGACGCAAATCAGAGAGAGAGAGAGAGAGAGAGAGAGAGAGAGAGAGAGAGAGAGAGAGAGAGAGAAGCAGTGTTCAATAAGAGACCCGAGCTGTCTGACAGACTGGACCTGACCCAGATACATTTTACCTCAAACTGTCTCTCTAAGCTATCTCTGATTTTCATCCCGCTTGATAAAAGGCTCCCGGTTCCTTAATCCACGCTCAGGGATGGAGCACATTGTGCCAGGCCGCAGTTTGTCAGAGCCAGATTCGATTTTCTGAAAAGGTTAATGGCTACGCTCGCAAAAACCCAAGGCAAAAATGTTTCGGATGAGGCCTTTCCGATCACAAACCGGCTAATATTTGTGGTCCACGTTTGGATGTTTCCTGATGACCTTTGTCAGAAAGGAGCTGATTAAACAGAAGGCGAAGTCGATGCGATAGGCACTTCTCAAACGATGAAGGCCAGTTCTATAAATCTCATTAATGCAAAACTTTCACCTGTGTTTCGACTGCACATTTCCCCACCCCTATTAGTTTGGTCTGGAATCCCAACAAAACGCAGCATATATACGTCCCGTATTGAATAAAACAGAGGGTCTAGAACTTGAATGCAAAAAGAAAACAGATATATAAGTGATTGATGTGGCGTATTGGCATGGAGATTTTTTCTAATGCGAACATACTGATAACAGTTGATTGATAGAGTCTTTTTAGCCTGTTATCGACAATCATGAGACAATCCTCAGTATGCCAGCCCGAGGCAAGTCCATCACCTGGATCAAAATCTTAACTTGGTCTCATCATATCATCCAGAATGTCCCTTTTTTAAATGTATTTTTTTTACCTAAATCTCATGTTCCGTATTTCCAGAGCGCCATAATCTCTGATCCCAGCCATATTGGTAGAGAATAGTGTGTTTGTTGCGTAACAATGTATTGTACAGATCGGGGTTCTTAATCGCATGTCAAGAGGTCATTTATGGTTGAATCCTGGATCTTCCCATTTATTTCTCATTATGAGATATTGTCGTTTGTCTGCAGGCAATTATAAAGCAAGAGCAGCTATTCATGCTGGTTCAAGGTTTTCAATTAGAAATCTTAAAGGTCTTTACAGACACAACTGTTGTTTTTCACAGAAGCTTATTTAAAAAGTTGTACGCGTGTCCATTCACTCACAGTAGATTTAATCTATGGAGTTTCTCTATGGAGTTTGCATATTCACCCTCTGTGGAGGTGGATTTAATCCCACAGTCCAAACACATGAGGGAGTGTTGCAGTACTCCAGTGGTCACATTTTGAAGGTTGTGTCCTGACTCGGCCTTTAAAAGTGGTTTTGGGTTTGGTGGTCTTGACTAAGACGCTGAGTATTGGTGAGGCAGCACAGACTCAGTGCTCTGTGTCTCATCATTCATTTAAATTCATTTATTAGTTTATTTGGAAGGGGCCGTGCATATTAATGAACAAGCCATCAAGGTTACAAACATATAAAAAGAATATAGTAAAACAAAGACCATGATGATGAAATAATTCTTCCTATAAACCTACCATAAAGTGCAAATGTTAAAGTGACATTGGGAAACTGCCACTTTTGTTTTCTTTTCTATATATTTAAAAGTGCATGATTATACTTATGATCACAAGTTTGGTTGTTGATCAGCCACATCTTGTACTGTTTTTTTAAAACCGACAAAGGTGGAGCTTTCTTCGATATCTGCAGATAAATCTAATTTCTCAATCACCCCTGCTGACCTGCTATTAGTAAGGCCATCAAAAAATCTCTATTTCAGTCAAAGAGCATTAGTGTTAACCAATATGTCGTTTTGGAAGGATTAGCATTCTGGATTGATACCAGTTGATATTAACGCCGTGCTGCGTGTCAAAACGTCACCTTCACATGATGCTGCATCAAGTTTGTCTCCTCAGGTTTCTTCAGATCCACAACATCGAGTCGATTTGATATTTTGGATATTTAAGTATTTCGAGGGGCCCAGTTAGGCGATCGCTGGTCCAAAGCCCCAGAGGTAAACTGCTCCAGCGTCGGTTCCAACTTCCCTCTTTTGATTTGTTGAAGAACCCGATATTGAATTCAGCCAAAACCGGGAATTTTTCCGTCATGACCAAAGTGTTGCACTTGACCACTGCGGCCGTCTCCACAACCGCACCATGTGCAGTTGAGGGGATTGTCTGCCCTCACGGTTTGGAGTTGGATGATATGGAAGGAATGATTCTGAATAATCTCTTTGTGTTGCGTTGCATGTCAGACCACAAAAAACTAAAAACAGGATGGACGTGTGGCTCTTCCTACCTGCACGACTAGTCTGAAGTCAAGAAATTTGTCGGATTAATGCAGCCAACAAACCCACGCCGTCACCGGCTAATAGAGATTAACTCCGTGCACCTCGGAGAGTGTCCTTCTCCACAGAATAAATGAGGAATTAACAGCTCCTTCAGACAAGCCTCCCCCGTTGTAGTAAATGTTAAGCTGAGTTTAATGCAGCCAGGTTGATGCATTTTGCAGGTTCTTATCGTATTAAAAAGAGATTTAAATGAGCTCTGTTGATCAAACTGCTGGAAGCTTTTGTTCTCCGGCACCATGATTTATTCAGAGGCGCCGGCACTCGGACCGTCACTGTTTTCCTCTCCGCCGTGTCACGGCTGCGCGCTCGTCGGCGGGGTTCATTCGTGTTGAGAAATGCCATCTGGCATCAGGCAGCGAAAGAGAGAAGAAGCGACAGAGCAATCGGGGTTGGGGGGGGGGGGGCAGAGGAGAACTCATGTGAGCGTGTAGGTGCGGCATCCATCCATCTATTGACCTCACAGGGCTGGAGAACGGACAAATCTGAAATTTTGAAATAATGGTTTGTCAATGAGAAACAGTTCTGCTACTTTTTGAACAGGAAGTGTTTTTTTTTTTTGTTGTTTTTTTTAAAATCCGAGCCGATGTCATATTCAGCCACCACAGAGAGGAGAAGGTGGACAGTGAAGCTCTTCAAGCACCCATTGTGACGGCCCGCGCGGCAATTTGAGCCCTTTTAGAAGTCCTGCGTGTCACATATACAGTACATCACTCTGCTGTCAGTCTGCAGCACGACGGATGATGTAAGGGAGCGCCTTTTTTTTTTTTTTTTTTTCCCCCCGTTTCCCATCTCTTGTTATTACTCTTTGCCTGGCCGCCTGCCAGTGGTTCATGTAAACCGCAGTTGTCCTTGCTGATGTACTTCGCTATTTGGTGTACAAACAAAAGTGACAAATACCCCCAAGTCCAAAAAGGGCTATTATCTACTGCTTCTTATGCGGCGCGGCATCCGTCTTTTTACGACCACATTATGTGTGCTCGCGTGAAGCATGTTTGACTGGGAAAAGATGGACGGCGTTCGATAGGGAATAGATGTGCGGGGAAAGAATGTGGCAAGGACAAACAATACGGTGCGGACTGGTATTGTAAATTTAGGATCATTAACGTCGGGACGCGTTCGAGTGGCGTCACGATTCATCACGCGCCCTCCGGGGGGGTCATTGATTATAAAAACTGGATCATTGGTATCGGAGCAGCAATGTAAACTTACGTCGTGCCTAAATAGGACGATATCACGGGCAGTGCAGAGACGAAAGTGTGAGTTTTAATTTCTCGGGGGGGGGGGGGGGGGGGGGGGGGTTACTCGGCTGGGAGATACTAAAGGTATGTGCTTGAATACAGTTACGTCATCAAAAAGTAGTAGTTACTATGTCGTGCTTTGAGCCATCGTGTTCTTCATCACGGACTCAGCGCCGCCGCTTTTCTCTGAACTCCCCGTGCTCGGTTTCTGTTTTCTGATGCACATTTGATCAGTTTTACTTTAAATCCTGCTTTGCTGCCTTTACTTTTTGGCTTTCCTTAGCAGTCAAATACAGTTGTTAAGGCAGTGTTCTGTGTAATTGCAGCATTCTGTTGTCATACAGTGACACCTATGGGACACACGTGGTATTGATATATAAGATGCTTCCTATGCTTTACAAAAAATTGCGACATCAGCCAAATAATTTCTTCAAAAAAAGGTGACTGTTTCCGTCTCCAGTCAAAGTTTAAAACCTCACAGAAGCTTCAGCGATTGCTCCGTGGTTATTCATTAGCAATCGGGTACTTTTATTTACACTCACATGCCACTTTATTAAATACACCTTCGGTTGCTTTTTTCTCAGTGACATTAATTCATCAAGGTGCCAGAAACCTTCCTAGCACATTTTGATCCATATTAACGTGACATCGTCACACAGTTTGTTGCTGCAAAATGCGAACGTCCCGTTTCACCACATCCCAAAGGTTCTGCTTTCGTATTGAGATCCCGATCCATTTGGAAATGTTATGTCTGTCGGACCGTTCTTTGTGAACGAGTAGATGCTTATGTCAACATGTCGCGTTTAAAGTAATTTAAATCACCTTTCCTTCCCATTCTCACTCGATCTGAACTTAAGCGACTCACCTCGACGTGACTGCTCAGTTTATTAGTTATTTGCATTAAAAAGTAGTTGTACTTAATATAAACTTACTTATATATATATATATATATATATGATTCCCAACACTGGTTAGACCACGTTGTGGTGGTGCATCAGTAAAACCAATTCCGGCAGTCGCTTACGTTTCTATCGTCAAACAAAAAAGCATAAATCCTGTGGGTATTTAATGGTGCGCTGCATCTCAGCTCATACGTTGAAATGCCTCTACCCAGATCTGAAATACCACGTCCTCGGGTCACGTCTCTATATTTGGAAATACGTGTTCCTTTCACGGCCTAGTCAGGCATATGAGAACATCATCTTTCCCTTCGATCACTTTCCCCTCCTTCCCTCCTGAGTGATACCGCGTCTTCTGCCTCCCTGCACAGGTGAACGCAAAGTTGAGGCGGAGTTCAATCAATGTTCCGAATTACCAGACGGCGGACGATGGAGCGGCCTATTACTACGACTGACCCACTTAGGAACTGAACATAAAAGCTAAACAAAGTGCGTTTCCAGCCAGCCCTCCCCCCCCCCCCCCCCCCCCCGGAAAGAAAGACATGTTTTCCGGAGTGAAACAAGTTTTTCTCATTACTGACCTGTCTGGCTGCAGGAAGGCCGAGAGCATCCAGCATGAACCGCGAAAAAAAACAACTTAATATCATCTGGATCAAAACTCTGCCAGCTTCATCACCGCGCGGCTTTTTCCGAGCCGAGACTGGAGTTACGCTGAATTAAAAACACGATGAGACACGGCGCATGTGACAGAACAGCCTACGAGGTTGTGAGAAGCCTCGGTGGGAGTTTTTTTTTTTAACAGGTTCATCAGACATGAAAACTGTGAAAATGATGAACTCCCCGAACTGTAATCTGAGGCTCTGAAGCTCCTTGTTGTGGCTCGATATGAAATGAGGCCTGACCCGGAGGAGGAGGAGGAGGAGGAGGAGGAGGAGGAGGAGGAGCCTCCCGGGAGCGGGAGCGGGGTGACGTAACGGAGGACGTGACCTTTACACCGTGTCCGAGTGTCAGCGGAGAAAAATGTATATCGGCGAGGGTAGAATGACCACGCTCTGAACATCAGCGCGCCGGAGCGGCGTTGGGATGTGGGTTCAACAAGTCCAGATCGAACGACATCTTTGTTTGAACACAAACAGTAAATGTCAGCACTTCTTTCATTAGTGACACAGCGTCTCTACTATATTTTATATATCTCTATTTAAGCTTGAAATTGATCAGTCGATCAAACCTTTTTTTTTAATCAATAATTTTTTATTATTTCATAAGACAGCACCAACCAATAACAAGTAAAAACATAACACCAATAATAATAACAATAAGAATTTCGTATTATTGTTATATAAAAAGTCAAATAAAATAAAAATAATAATAATGATAAAATAAAGAATAAATAAAAAATGCTAAAACCTTTTTAATAAATCCCTTTTAATATGCAATAGAAAGTACTTTATACAATAATACGTACAGCGCACAACAGGTGAAATGTTGTCTTACCTTCTGCGTTGGATTTTTTTAGGTTCCCAGCTAAAGTGAAGAAAAAAGCTTTAAAATCGGCATTTCTACTTTGTTTACCAGCTTTTCTGTATCCCTACCCTCACCTATTGTCATTGTGTGTATATATATATATTTTAGTTTGCTCTAAACAATTTTATTGGCATTTCAGGCATTGGTGTTTCTTATTTTGAATTGATTTTATTTATTGATGTAGTGCATTAGCACTTTATCCCAGAGTTATTTTTTTTCCACTTTGAAAGTATTTTGCTCGATATAAACTCACTGAAATCGTGTTGCGTTAACAGCCTCAGTTTCTTTCCTTATTTTTGGACTGGATTCAAGTAATTTCCTGATCAATGCGTCTCATCTGAAGCACCGATTGACTGAAAGTTCGTCCTCCACACTGTTTCATATCCTCTTCGGTTCGTCTGCCAGGTGAGCGCCGCTCATTAAAGTAATAACCTTTTTAGCCAAATGGACTATAAATTAAGTACTCGGTGTCTTAGTGGAGCAGTTTCTCTCATTGTGATTTAACATTGTTTTGGGGCTGCGACGACCCTTCGGGGAGGTTTTATATCTGCAGCTGCTGGAAGTGGATCTGAAAGGTCTATTGGTTCTGCTCCAGTAAAATTAGGTGGATGACTTTATTCTCTCGCTTCCTCCTTCGTTGTTTGTTCTTGATTTGTACTTGAGAGGCACTTTTAATCACAGTCTTTGTCCGATGCTTTGTTTATGACCATCAAAGATAGACCATGTAGAGAAGGCAGTAAAGAAGAAACGCGGCTCATTGATTGGTCCGGATCGAAACCGGATGTCCCGCCGCTTTAGCCCTAGGCTAGTTAGCCCGTGGCTAATGGGTAGCAACAAACCACCGCGATATATAGTCTTCAGACCTGATAACAATCAGCCCCTTTTTCACAGATTCTTCCCCACTACTCCATGTCTGGCCGCAAGAGATCTGCCAGCTTTTTCTTTTTGCGTCAAATTCTTCTGATTTGTTTGTTTCACCCCGCCCGCTAGGAAGTTCATTTGCAAAGGGACCGAGACCAAGGTTTTTAAAGGGACCAGAGATCTCTTGTTTGCTGCGGTTGAGAGTTTGTGGGTGTGTTCTCGGTGGCCAAACAAAACGGTTTTTCATCGAAAATAACTGCAGTTTGGACCAAACGGGAACGTGACCACGCCCTCGGTTTAGAAAAGGGTCTATTGTCTGATTGGTGAACAAAGCGATCCATCTCAGCTCTATTTGTTGTTGTGCTTAAGAGTTATTGTCTCATGCAGTGGTGGAGTCCAGGGTATACAGGTTTCTGTAGGCCAGATTGTTTCTTGTTTTTTTTTTCCTAGGATGACAAAGCCATGACCTACTCTGCCTCTAAATGACTCATACTCGCTGCATTCACTGATTGAATCAGAGGCAGGGGAGGGCGGGTCATGACGGGGCAAATATTGCCAACCGAAATCATGTGACAATGAGCAACCACAATAGGTTTTTTACTAAACGGAGTAGTCTTACATGCCACAGTTTTTATAAAAATATGGCATTGGTGGCTGCTGGTAATGATGTTAATCAGCGTTTGCTGCTGGATACAGATGTTGAAAACAAGTAAAAAAAAAAAAAACACTCCAACATTGTGCTGCTTTGTTTGGAGCTCATAAGTTTTCTAAAGTGGTTTAAAGTTGTTGGTTTGTGGAATCTGTTCAAGTTACGGTACAAAAACCCCCCAAAAGCTCACAGTTATAACCAGAAACTATTAAAATAGCTAAACACTCCATAAACCTGCCTGATTTGGTTTTTTCTTGGTGTTATTTTAAACTAAAACTCATCTCTCCCGGCCGAGGCACCTTGGAGCTCGTTAAAAATGAGTCCTCTCCAAACTTTAACAAGTCTGAACTCCCAACTCTTTTCAAAAGTACCTTTTTTTTTTTTTTTTTTCATCACAGAAGCACAAATCCAGATAGTTTAAAAAAAAAAAAAAAAAAAGCACTGAAACTAAAAGGTTTCTCAAACATTTCACTTCCATGAGACAATGGGAGGAAAATGATCTGAATCCGCTCAGTCACTGCTGTGATCAGTAACATATTTACCCATAATGGATTTTCCAATCTCTCATTTTGCTTTGTTTTGTCTATTTATATCTTTTTATGTCGGTCATACTCATGCATAAAAGGATTAGGGTGAAGCCCTTCATGATATAGAGAATAACGCAATGATGCAAGCAAAATGTATGATTACACTCTATGATTGGAAACCAGAAAAATTAAAAGTGTGAGGTATATATATATATATGTATATATATATATATATATATATATATATAAGTCGCAGAACTCGCTGCTTAGAAGTGAGAGTACTGGCATTTCCAAAAGTGCTTGAAAAACTTGAGTAATCACTTTAAACTGTGCAGGAAGAGGCCAATTTGCCTGTTTGCATGTAAAAAAGAAAAAAGAAAGGAGCCACCTTGTGCAGCCTGGCAAGATAAAAGTATCAGAGAGTGTCTTTGAAGGAATCTCGTTCTGTGTTCATCCCTGTGATGCCTGAAGATGTTCAACCAGCAGCCCCAGTAGGAGTTCCTCCACCAGACAGCAATTAGAAAACACCGGGCCCCCGATCAAAACACACTCTTCCACTTTATTTCACACACACACACACACACACACACACACACACACACACACACACACACACACACACACACACACACACACACACACACACGCGCGCGCGCGCGCGCTCGCCCTCCTCCGTTAATGTAATTATGACAAATGCGGTAAGATGAGAGGCGGTGAAGTGATGTAACCAGGTCAAGTAAAGTTGAGCCGCGTGCGTCCCGGCGATGACAAGTCGGCTCACGCTGAGACTGAAGTCTGACGATTCCCATCGAGCGTCTTGACGGACGCGGACGGCTGAGACGCGTTGCCAAGTTGAGAATGATTGACACGAATGAGCCGGAGACGTGCGCTATTTTAGTGTGAAGATTCACTTAGTGCGCGCGCTCTGTTGCTGAGACATCCCAGCTCTGAATTTTATTTATTCATTCATTTATTTTGAAAGGCCATTCTGTTGAGATCCATTAAAATGTTTACTTGGCTGTATAAACAGCTGCAGTCCGGTTCAGTCCAGCGTGTGCTCTCTATTGGAAAGATGCAGCAGCAGAGTTTCACTCCAGTTTTTTTTTTTTTTTTCTTTCTTTTTTACTCTTTAACTTTGGCTTTGAATAATTCCCATACTTGTGTTTCATAACGAAGGCTGGATTTGCACCCTATGGCTAATGAGTATGTGGTGCTGGAGACATCTGCACCGGGGCATGTTGAGTGCAGGACTAGCTGGCTGCGTGGGGGGGGTCAAGGATGGGTTTGAAGTGTGTGTGGAAGTGTGTGTGTGTGTGTGTGGGGGGGGGGGGGGGGGGGGGGGGGGGGGGGGGGGGGGGGGGGGGGATCGCAGTGCCTCATTAGGATCTCGACAAATAAAACCCCGGGCCATACTGAGACAGCTCCATCCTGGAGGATCATTGATTTTCGGCAATGAATTGATGCTAAAAGACGTCAGAAACCGTAAGAACGCATGTGCAGGCATGTGAACGCTGCACATATGATTTCCTCACATGCTTTTTTTTTTTTTTTCTTCTTCTTCTTCTTCCTGCAAAGCAGCAAAATGGAACGCTGGTCCCTATTAGGAAGGTTAATTATATTGTTTTCAACGCACGCCAGTGACATTCACTACAATTATATAGGCGATTGTCTTAAATGCGTACCAAATTGGACTTAAAAGTGTAGGACTTGCCGTCATCCAATTTTAATTCCAGCATATATTGTTTGTGTTAGGTGTGGAGCAGCGCCTGCCTCCGGGGCATGTTCTATGAAACCAGTCCTTGTAAGTCATTCACCGAGAAGCTTACTCATTCGCATGCTAATGTTATGGGTTAATATTTGTTCCTCTGATTTGCAATAAGCCAAAGTCCACCTCCTCTAATAAGCCCGATGAATAATGCACAATGCTTATACAATGTTTAGAAATGCATATCTTTGGCGATGAAAATCCCGGCCAACCTTGGGTGAGTTAATGGGATGAGACTATTCGTCCCCGGAGGATGTAA
Source organism: Lipophrys pholis (assembly GCF_963383615.2). Classification (NCBI taxonomy): domain Eukaryota; kingdom Metazoa; phylum Chordata; class Actinopteri; order Blenniiformes; family Blenniidae; genus Lipophrys; species Lipophrys pholis. Next base: position 17,734,404 of record NC_137648.1, on the reverse strand, counting down.
AAGAGGCTCAGCAAAGTCCGGTAAACACTCCGGCTCCTCTAATATGAGAGCTGATGCTCAATAGTGAGGCTTACGACCTGACAATATCGCATGTTTGTAGCTGAAGCTTTAGGGATTAGATCTGAGTTGATCCTCTTTTTTTTAGTTTTTAATTAGGCGCTAATTGCAAAAAAAAAAAAAAAAAAAAGCACAGGGCACGTACAAATAAAGAATCACCTGCCAGTCAAGCAGAGTGTCGGGTGCTCTGTCGAGGTTTTTCACGAGGAGTGCTTATTCCTCCGTCTTCTCGCAGCCATACTGTTTATTGCTGTTTGTGCTCCCTGCCAAGCACCTCCTCTGTTTATTCTAAGCAAACCGCTGTTGCTGGTGAAATAAACATGAAATGCATGTTTCTGCCAGTCGAGCCGGCGTAAAGCGCTTTAAAAAGTAATTAGGGTGAGTTTTTACGTCGGTCGGCTCCGGCAGAGAGACAGGGTGAAGTCTCTGACACTGACAGGCAGCTGAGCGCTGGAGACATAACAGCAAATCAAAGAGGTTTCGTACATTAAAAAGAATGTGGGGAAAACAAAAAAGGTGTGAAGGGAGAGTGAAAGTGGAACAAGACGTGAGCCTTGTGGTACTCCATTTCTAATTAAAAACACAGTGAAAATGATTTGATCGGGAGCCAGAACTTTCTTGGTTTTGTTTTCCATGGAAAGAAGTAAATATACTTTCAGCAGTTTCAGCGCTGTACACTGTCACTCAGTATACAATAAACAGCCGTTTTCAGAGATACTGTAATCAGGTCAAGTACTACTCGAACAAAGCACATGCAGACAGCCGTTCGTCATGTCGAGGATGATGGCAGTCTGTCTCGGATCAAACTAATACCGTGTTCTGTTTCTGCTTGATACTGTTGGCCTTGGGTAATTTCCATTTATCAGGAAGTTCTGAGTGAAGCTAAAAACATGCTTGACCTCAGATTGGCTTTAAGTATACAGTATTAGCACCGGCACAGCGACGGGAAGGAACTCATTGAATATGTCGAAATGGGAGTATAAAATGGTGGGAGGGGTCTGTTTACTGGGTTTTTTGGAAGGTTTGTAATGCTTCACCTTCAGATTAAACACAGACACTTTTGTTTTTATGATTTCAACTAGCTCAGGCGGGTCAAACCTGTTTCATTTCAGCGGCCACTTGAAGCCCAGTTCGGAGAGGAGGGGGTCGAAGCAGCACGATAGTCTATGGACATTCTGTTGCAACTGAAAATGCAAGAAATAACAGCTTTTTCCCTTCGTTCAGGTCATCTGGCAGGTTGTTTGACCCCGCTATATGTTTGACACCCCTGGACTAGAGTCATCTCAATTATTCATTGGGGCCCCCATGAAGTTGATCCACGGTGTTGACCTAACGCTTCCACGAGAGAGGATGGGGAGATTTCTTGACCCTTTGGAAATCCTTCCAGGAAATTGTTGTGGAATAAACACAGACATTTTCCATGGTGGATTAGCTCCTCATACCTTCTGTTTCTTCGTGTCCTCCTTCAGTACATCCATGAATCCTCCTTTTCCCCCACGTAGCCATCGTCTCTGTTTCTCCGTTTCCCGCCAAACTGTCCCGACATGAGTCGTCTCTCAGATATACCCATTTTGCATCCCGTCCAATAAGTGCAAATTTCATCATCCTCCAGAATCTCACTGGGGGAAAAAAACCCTTGATTTTGCAAGCCATTTTCTCAAAAAATTTAATAAAAATTGGGAGATTTTTCTGTGATTTTTTTTGTTTGTTTTTGTTTTTGCAAAATTTACAAAAAATGCAAGTCTGACAAAATTTGAAAATTATACTTTTTTTTTTTCTTTTTTTTTAGTGCGAACAGGACGCTGGCCAGAGACGACTTGTGCTGATAATCTAACATTATAATGAATAATAATCATTCGGAAAAGTGCAGTAACGATGTAACTAAACAATTTAGAAAAAATGTGAGGAAATTGCGGAGAAATGTTTACATATCAAGCAATAGTGCATATTTTTGCTGAATTTGTGTTTTCACAATTGCCAAGATTGAAATTTCCTGGAGGGACCGGCTACTGTCACCCTCTCTAAACCACTCAACACAACAACTACCATCCTGTTGACGATAAAAACACCTAATCTTCTAAATGCGGCGTGGCAGATGACTCAAAGTTATGTCATTTGAAAAACCCACAAAGACGCAGCCCCATACAAGCAAGCAGGATTCTCATAAACCCCCGAACTCCACCTCGGCGCCGCTATCACACTCTGAGAGGCTTGTTTTCATCAGCTCCCCCACATGTTTACATCACTTTCACGTCTCCCAGCCGGTACGAGTTTGGGGAGAGTCGGGCACCTCCTCCCATCAACACGTAGATTCCCTCCCACAAAGAACACATTCCACCCTCCTCTTGTCCAAAAAGGATACCCATCTGCCCCGGAGCCAAATTCCAGCCGTGTTTTCTGGGAACGCGGCACTTGGCTTTTGTGAGGCTCCCCTGAGAAGACCCAGGCATCCCCTCCATCCCCTCCATCCCCTCCACCACCACCACCGGGGCCAAAAACACTACAAATTATTGAGGGAGCAGACGCTGAAGTCTTTCTTTTAACCCCTGACAGATTCCGCTGGGCGATTATCAAGACGTTAATAGAGGAGACGTGACACAAGGGGGACCGTGAGGGTTCCAGAGGTGTACGTCTTCGTGAGGAGATGACATCATCTAATCGCTGAATATTCATAAAGGGACGCAATTACTTTGGATCAAAATCCCCCAGAAACCACAGAGGTTGAATCTGACAACTCGGTGTGAGATGTCGGAGAAATCTCACCGACTTGGTTTTTTTCTTTTTTTTCGGGGGGGGGGGGGGGGTTCCAAGGCGAATAAAATGAGGGGGATGGGCACTAGATAGTTCATTCCTCCCAGCTTTATCAGGCAGGCACGAGATGTCAGAGCGGCTGCCCGAGGCGGCTCTGGTATGGTTCACTCTTTATCTCTGCAGACGAGCCCTTCTGGCCTCGACCTGGCAACCATCATGCAGCTCCGCCGCCGCCGCCGCCGCCGCAGCAGCAGCAGCGCAGCCTCTAATGAAAGAAGTGCAGCTCAGTGGTGGAAGCACTCGCATCACACTGCCACTGCACATTTGGCGGCTTTCTGTGTGGCAACTGGAAGTGATCACCAACATTCATGTCCATAAAGCCAAACCGCATTTAAATGTCTTGTAGCACAAATTATGGTATATGTTTTAGGGGGGGGTGGGCTGTCTGTGTGAGTGTGTATGTGAAGTATTTAGGACTGTTGTGGGGGTCTGAATCACTTCACACACTCACATGACTCGCGAGGACACATAGCAAGTCTCTCTTGGAGAACTCCTATTACAGCTTCCCTGCCGTTTCCGTGTAAACGCAAAACCTTTCCGAAACGAAAACACAAAAATTATGTGTTTTTTTCTTCTTTTTTTTTTGCTTGAAATGTTTTCGCGCCGGTTGCTCGTCTGTTTAATAAGCGACACGTTAGATTTCGTGAACATGAGGACTTTTTTTTCGTGTGTCTTTGTTTCCCTTTTTGGTGTATTTCTGTGGCAAAGTTACAGCACCACCTACAGGTCCGGCATATGCATTACACCATTTTGAATCATTTATATGGTGCCGTCTGGATGGGGACATTTTAAATAACGGCAGGGAGAAAAAAAAAGATTTTTGTCTTCTCGTGTGGACAGGCGCTTAATCTCTATGAGGGCAACACTTTGAGATACCCCAGATTAGGGCAATAGGTCAGGGCAGAAAAGTCGCAGCTGAGTTTAACCTCGAAACAATGTATTATTTTAAGGGTTAACTTGAGGTCCTCCTTCTTTTTCAGCTTGTGACTTTCCGACAACAAAGACGTTTGTCACCATTATCACAACTTGGACGGCTGTAGCTCCCCAACCAAATTCTTCTGGGGGCTCCTTCAGAGGGACAACCCACTGAGCTGATCCACTGAGAAGGACGCACGGCACCTTCAAAGATTCTCTTTATGTATGCGTTTGAATAAAAACAATAACAATGAAGAGTGTTAAGTTCACTATACATGCGCAGGAAACCCAATCTGTTCCACACATGCACGAACAAGCAATGCCGTTGGTTAAACCCGGCCACTCTTACTATCCGGTGCAGTCGCCGCATTCGCACGCAATATCAGGATACGATTCACATAACTAAAGAAGTTACATAAGTAACCTTTAACAACAAACCGAAGACGCTTTGATAAGGGTAGTGTGTGTCTCTATCGCGCCATAAAGCCTGGACGTATCTGTCACACCTAGTTACTCTTTCAGAGAGGTTCTACCCTGAAAAGCTGCACTTGAATTGTAAGAACTGCATTTGATCGGACTTCCTGCAGCGCAGACGCAGATTTATAGAGGTTTTGTAAGAATCGTGAAAAGGGTTCATTCAGTTCAGAAGCTTTCTGAAATTCTCGTCCGATCATTTTAAAAAGTTTTTCTTCTCCTATTGCTTGTTTTTTTTTTTAACTGTGTATTAAAATGTAGACTTTAGATAGATGATTGTTTAGTTGGTTTTTTTTCGCATTTAAATCAATTTAATTAACTTCGACTAAAGAAAATACAGTATTTATAATCTATCACAAGTGATGCAGCATTTTCGTTTGTTTTTTTTTGTCGTTGTTTTTTAATAACTTCTCAATTTGGGAGAGAAATGGGTGCAATAATGAACAAAATCCCGGCTGTGAGAGTCCAGAGGGTCAGACGTTTATTACGCCGCGGCGCTGGCAGTTGGGTACGGGATTCAGATCTTCTCGGTAGCGCCTCCTCCTGCGTGTAAAATGCTTTGTTGTAATCACATGAGCTCCCGTGGGTTCTAACGGTTCCATCTCCACAATGACTCGTCGTTTGTTTTCCTCCGCGCCTCGTGTTAAATTAGCCTCTTAGTGCTCGCCGGCGCGTGCGTCTCCGCATGTCGGCTCCGCTCCCCAGTCGGAGGGAAAAGAGGCGATGAAATCATTTCCTGTTTGTCTGGTTCGGTTTCCCCGGGCAACGCGACTCCTCGATCCTTGAACCCTCGCAAACCCTCGTCGCGTACTGTAGATGAAACGCTAAGATTAGCTCCTTGCTCATAACGAAGCCGCGCTTTCAGGCCAGACGCTCCTATTGATTGACATAATGAAACATTTTGTCCGTCATGGAAGTCTGAGACAAATCAATCCGACCTGAAGCCCATTCATCATGGATATCTGACGTCGGCGGCGCTTACCGATCGCGTTTGCACCAACAAGCTTGTGGAGCATCTTTTTTCTTTTTTTTTTTTTTTCCCCTTAAACCTCAAAAAGCTGAACAAAGCAATATATTCACTCAAACACTCACCTACAATGATCCAATCTTGGATCCAATGGCAAGAATCTCCACATTTACGCAGAGTCTAATACAGGGAATCTATACTCGGTCTATCAATATTCTCTATCTACAGCCAGTGAAAACATCGTATGGGATCGATGCGTTCAGCCCCCGAGCCCTGAGATCTTCTATTAACAGTTTCACACAGCCATTTAAATCAGTGGGAAGGGATCGATTGGGACTCATCCAGTGTATCAATGATAGTTGTTTTTTATGACGGTGTGTGTGTGTGTGTGTGTGTGTGTGTGTGTGTGTGTGTGTGTGTGTGTGTGTGTGTGTGTGTGTGTGTGTGTGTGTGTGTGTGTGTGTGTGTGTGTGTGTGTGTGTGTGTGTGTGTGTGTGTTTGTAAGCAGGAGCAGCACAACACACACACTTCATTCAGTGGCTCTTTTGGATAAAGTGTGTGAGCGGAGAGAAGGTACAAGGTGGGAACGCTTCTCTTCACATGACGTTGAACCCTTCATGAAGCAAGCGGCCATGTTTCTCACTTCAACACCAACGGCGGTGGTTTGAATTCACTGACACGGACGCAGCATGTGCAGAATTTGTAGAATTTGGGAAAATTATCCCCCCAAAAATTGTGCTAATAACCCCGAACTGCCAAAAATTTTATTATTTGGCAATGATGGAATAAAATAGTAAAAGATCTTTCACAACCATTACAGAGTGCCGCAGAGTAAGTATCCTCAATAAATCAATAAAGTGACTATTCCATCCACTATACTTATTTTTTGAAAAAAATTTAAATAAAAAAACTTATTTCCAAAAAGTACAGCTGTATGTTAGTACATTATTGGCTGCAGTTATCATATTTCAAAGTGTTTTTGTTTTATATGAATTTAATTGCGTAATATATTATTACATCATTGGCCAGTTATTACATTATGGGCTGTATTACATTAAAAAAAAGGCCAAAAATCATGTCTACATCACCATGTAATGTTTGTGTGTAAAATGCCTGATTATTAATGTTAAAAAGTGCTGAATGACCATCATGTGCCAAGCAAAAAATTCTATAGAAACTTGAATTACAAAACAAAAAAGGCCAAAATTATGATATTATTAGTTGTTACATACCATGTTTGATAATATGCATGAATTATTTATGTAAATTATGGTATGTTAATTTTCAGGCTTCCACCCAATGCATCGAACAGTTATATCAATACTACGTTTTTAGCAAATAACACAGTATGTTGCAGAATAGAAGTGCTAAGAAAATATCTTTGCTAGGACTTGCTAGTTTTGGAGTTCCACCGTAATAACAATCCAACTTGGTTGCTTGTCCATACGAATGTCCGCGTACTCCCACGGCTAATGTTTACAGGGCATTGTTCTCTGCGTTTTCAAAACTTTGCCGCGCAAACACAAGCTCCCTCATGCCATCGGACTGCATAAGTCCTCACCTGAAGGTCACATGACATCATACAACACTGCTTTACTCTTCTCCGTCTATCGTTTAGCTGCTGGAACGTTGTTTTCTTTCCTTTTTGTCCCAAAACAGAACAACAAAATTCGAGGTAGTCTAATCTAATCTCTGACTGTTTCGAGTCAGACCCATACAAGCGAGTTCTCAAACTTATTAACCAGATAGTAACAACTCAGTCTCAGGCTGCAGAATCCTTCTTATCTGTGTAAATTCACACTGGTCAAACAAAAGACTGGAGATTGTAGCAGGCTTTCAGGGTTCTCAACTGTTCTAGTGCTCTCACTTGTTAGAAATAATTAACTCCGTGAGGCGGAATTTACTTGTTCGAAGTCACAGCGTCGCAGTCCACTAAATAAATGTCAACATTTGATACGCTGAATTAGTTCACACAGTTGGGATTAAGCCTCCCTTCGCCGGGTTAATCAGTCCGCATTTCAAGGTATTCCGAGAGAGGGTCCGTTGAAACTTTCACACACCGGCCTGGATGAATGAATACTGGAAACGTCCGCCGAGCAATCAGCACAATCTGAGGAAAGACAAAAGTCCCTCCCGTCAGATTTAAGTTCACCCTGGTGATTTAAGGCGATAACTTCCAGCCCTCATCACGATCTGTCCTTGACCAAGATTATCATCGTAAAACTTTAATCTCGCTTTAGTTGCCACGAGTGGATATTTTAAGGGAAGCTAATGAGACATGGTTAGTGAACATAGGAACATTTTGTGGCTTTATAGTTATGGTTAATAAAAACTAAAAGAGCCTCTCATATTTGCCGATGCCGATTAGTGACACATAAATGTCACGTCTTGGAGGATTGGAGGGAGGAGTGTAAAGGACAGGGCGCCCTGACACATCGCAAACGTCCACTGCCTGCCCGGGGCCTGAGGGTTGCGCAGGAAGCGCAGCCGAACAAAGGAATAACTGGAGAGCGGAGAAACAATGGACTTCCACCTCGTGGAAAACAGACGGCTTCAGCTCGTGTTTGTTCCTCCATCGTTCCTCGCGAGCGGTAATTGCACAGTGAAACATCCTGTTTTGAGTTACCTAACTCAATAGAGCCGCCGCAGCGATAAACAATAAGAATATTTCCTAAGCTGTGTAATGGCAAGAAAAGGCAGGGAAATGAGTTGTGACAGAAAAACGTGGCAATTGAAGTTAATGTAGCCGAACATCCTTTAGAGGCGCACAACATCCATTTTTATATTTTTTTTCTATTGTCCTAAATAAGAGGTCAGGCTGACGCGCTGTCTTGTTTATGCTGCTGTAAAGATGACAGCCCCCAAAGGACATAATGGATGAATTGATAAGATTCCAACTGAGGCGGTAGGAGGGGGGTGGTGGTGGTGGTGGTGGGGGGTGGAGAAAGGTGTGATTTATGCCAGGAACCTGCTCAGAGGCTGGCTCAGGTCAGGGAGAACAGGGAGACAAACACAGTGGCCAAGGTTGCGTCGGCGCAACAACCACATTAAATGTCCAGACGCGGCCCGTCACTGAAAATACGGCCTCCACTGTGGGAGCCTGGAAAAGAGCCAGGAAGCAAACGCAAAGTTTCCGTGTTTCCTCTGTTCTGCAAGAAGAAGAAGAAGAAAAAAAAAAAAAAAAAGGAGGCAGGAAGTGAGGTAACACAGCAGGTGTTGCTTCCTGTTTCTGAGCGCTGGGAAGGAAGGAGCACTGGGGGATTTAAACATGTGTGTGTGTGGGGGGAGAGTGGAGCTGAGCAAAGCTACGAGGAGAATGGCAAAGAGCGTGGACGGAGGAGGAAGGATGTAAGTTGGTCCCCCGGGAGGAGGGGGGACGGAGGATGAGGTAGCGGGGCGATCCACCGGCTGGGAGGGGAGGGGCCGGGGGAGTCAGAGGGCGAGAACGAGGAGCTCAAGTAAAGCAGGGAGATGAAGAGATCACGTCGGTTCCACGGATGTGTGGTGGTACTTGTGAGAGGATAGTTTCATGTGTTCTCTCTGGCGCCGGGTTAGCTTAGCATGAGGAGGAGAGTGGGAGCTTGGCTCCGACTGAATTAAACATCTGATAAATCCAGAAATTCCCCCAAAATTCAAATTGAAAAAGCATATTTGGACGGACGGATTGAGGCGAGTGTAACAAGTCAATCTATTTCAGGTTTTCTTATCTTAATAAAAGAGCTTACTGTTAATGTTTAACCATGAAGAATTCCCTTCATTGTTCTGCGCGCGCCGTCGTCTGATCGCTCAGTTTAACCACAATTATGTCTTAAAGCCACGTTACATCCATAATTCCCTAAATCTGGACTCCAGAGTTCCAGCTCTAATCTACAGCCCGAAGCAGCCGTGGGACCAGAGTGAGTTACAAGGGGCTCACAGTGACAGTTACTGTAGCAAAAGTCTGTGACTTAATCTCATGTTACATTAATCGTCTTTCAATTTCCTGGACTTTGTTTCCAAATTGAAGCTCCTTTCATCATCAAATCAGACTGGTTGTATTCGGTAAAGACGGCGGTACGGGATAATAGTTGATACACGTGGACAAAAACACAATACGTAGAATGTTTAACGATATCTGCAGTTGTTTGATAGCCGTGTGCGTTAATATTCCATAATCTGTCTGGATGACTTCCTCTCTGGAGGAAATGACCGACGAAGGATCGCCACACTGACACCACCAGGCTGAAGAGAGAACCAAGCTTTTTCTCCCCAATAAAGAAAAGTGACTTCCGTTATTTGACTTAAATAAAAGGTGATATTTTTAAAGCAAACCATCAAATAAAATGTGATTTTCATAGATAATGTTCAACATTGCAATATATTTTTATTTATCAAACAATTCCTCCAACCATCCAAGAATCATGTATAAGAATTAGCTGGTTTTGTTGAGTTCAGTGTTGTGAGATCTCAAAATATATACTTCTGATATCTTGTATGTCTGTTTTTAGACTGTAATTGCTGCTTTTTTTTTTTTTAAAACAAAACAAAACAGAGTATAAACAATATGAAAAGAACACCGTGTGCCTTGGTGTCGTTTTAACAAAGTAACGCTGTGCTACAAAAGCCTAACGTAGCTTGCGCTTTTGTACAAAGTATCAGTGTTGTATTGCAAATAGCGACGCCCGGTAGCGTTTCCCTTGGCAGTGAATCAGAGAGATCAGGTGTTTCAAACATCACAAGTGCACGTAGCGTGTGTGATAAACACCCTGCTTCACCATGTACTTGTCTTGTTTCTGTGTGACCGGGCAGCTGCTGCCGGCAAAAACAAACTACTTCCTCCACTTGATGTCGTAGCTTTCTGGACGCTAACTTGAGCAACGTTTCCGTAACGTTTCAAGTTTGTTTTGGTTTTATTTTGTTTCAGTGAAATTTGGCGTGTGCACAGCGACGTTTTGAAAAAGGTTTTCCGGCAGAAATACTGGGAACGATGTAGTTAGCACGCCAGGCCGCGAGTTGGCGCTGTCAGTTGTTTTTGTAATGAAACCACACACGCTGAGCGAACAATACGGTATAAACATAAACGGTGGCAAGTGCACAGACATTCGTATGAAAAGGGTGAATATAAGCGAATAAAAGAATATGGATCGCCATTGTTGTTGTTATTAGCTTCGCCGACGTCGTGTTTTTGGTCACGTGTGGTTATTCATTTATTGGTTTGTATGGACATATGTATTTTTCCAACTTTTCGCAAAGACTACTCACCTGAATTGCCTGAACTCTTCAGGGATAATTTGTCATCCAGCTAATGGCTAACATGCTAGCGACGCTAACTCGGTTCCACAAACAAATGTGGCGTTGGCGAAGGTGTGCGCGCTACCAAGTGCACGTTCTAGTAGACGATGTACTCACACCTGTGCAGAGGAACTATTTACGTGGTGCGCATGCACAGTAACAGCGTTTTCCAGTCTACATGGACTCCTGGGTATTTTCAAAAAGTTGCATTTTCAGTGGCGCCGTTGTGTTATGAACGCGGAGTGAATCAAACGAAGACAACGTATGGCATGTTAATTCTCCGTTGTTTTGGCAGAGCTGAGCGAGCGCATCAAAAGTGGATTTCCCAGAATGCCGCACTGCTCCTTTAAAAGTCGCTGGAGCCGCTCCTTCAGTCATTTGCATAGTTACCTGACGTTGCCTCTTTCAATTCTTTTTTTCAAGGAATCGCTGTGCTGAAAAGTGTAATCAGCTTTGTGTCGAACAAAAAGCAGGTGCGTGAAGCTCACGGCATGGGGGGGGGGTGGGGGGGGTGGAGGTAGATGGTGAGGGAAAGGAGGAGTGGGGGAACTTTGCTTTTTTGCTTTTTCTTCTTCTTTTTCTTTTTTTTTTTTTTTTATACACCAATTTCACCCCTCCTCCAAAAAAAGAAAAAGAAAGGGGGGGGGGGGGCAAAAAAAAAACAAAACCTGCAGATAAATCCCAGAAATAGATTTGGGCTCAAAGTGGCAGACTCCAAGCTGTTTCTCTTTGCCATACGGCAGCTGTCTTCAAACGTCTGGGATGACACAGCAAGCATCCTGTTTATTGACTACCAGCAGGAAGCGCTTTCAATGCTAACAATGTGCACCACTTACAAGTCTCCTTGCTGCCTCTCTCTCTCTCTCTCTCTCTCTCTCTCTCTCTCTCTCTCTCTCTCTCTCTCTCTCTCTCTCTCTCTCTCTTTTCTCCAACCCTCTCCCCAAAATAAGGAGGAAGGCAGGGGTGGGGTGGGGTGGGGGGGGGACGACATGTTAACTTGAAAATGAAGCATCCAGGGAAAGCTGTGCATCAATATTCATTCATGCAGAACATGCATTGTCAAGCAGAAATAGAGACGGCGATGAGTGCTGCATTTATTTGTCATTTACCTCCTGGTATGCTAATATAATGAGGTCTGCACACCAAATAACCAAAGTCTGCATGAATACTGATTCTGTGTCGTGTTTCTAAATGCAGCTGGCACGCAGGGAACACAAACACTGCCGTCAGGGTCTCTGTTTCGTCCCCCCCCCACCACCACCACAACCACCACCACCCCTCCAAAACCCTCCTCGAGAGAATACTTAGTGATAATAGTGGGCTCCGTTTTCCTTTGAGGCAGTGAGGACAAAATTATATTATTCCATCAGCATAAGGTTATTGCATTATGTGTTCCTTACATACTTCAATAAGCAATAAATCTTAAGGCAGGCCAGCTGGAAAGCCGCACAAAGGTAGAGCACATCTTCGCTTTATTGATGACAGTTGTGAAACTGTTGCGACAGTCGCGCCGCTTTGTTGGAAAGCAGATGAGCGTCTCGGAGTGGGGACTGTACAGAAATTATTACAGGGTCAGAGCAGGTGAGGATGGATGTTAGGCAGAGAGGAAATTCTGCATTATTGTTTTATTTCAGTCTTTCATTCCACGATCATGATATAAAAAAAAAGAAGAAAAAAAGCAGCATTTACAAAAACAAAGCGGCTCCTTCATGCTACAGTTGTAGTTTATATATTAACAATTAGCAATGTTGTGTTCATATGTACTGTATGGCGAGTCACTCTTACAGATGACGCCTCAGTCTTCATGAGAAAACAAAGGTCTATTTGTATGTGAGTGTTTTGAGCTCGAATCATTCATAAATGATTCCATGAGCAGGATTCAGACTACGACATGGTGGTTTTCCCAAATTTTGTTCAAACTTTAGTGCATAATAAAGCTATCACTTAGTAAAGAGTTATTCAGAAGGACAAAAAGCTATATATACGTAGACACAGTAGGATGTTTGATTGTGAACTTTCTTTTCTGACCATTCAAATGTAGTAGCAGGTTGTCAATGACAAAATACTTTCTAGAACTTTTGCACTCAAGGATTTAATGATGTGGCTTGGTAATAGATTAGTGTGTCATCAGCATAAAGTAATTTCTTCACGTCGTTTCCTGGCCATGTATTAAAAAAAAAATTATAATAAAATGTCCCTGTCAGGGGCCCTGAGGGACACCATGTGTTGATTCATAAGATTCAGATCTGACACTGACTGTGTTTACACTTTTGATCAGTGAGATTATTTTTAAACCCGTCGAATGCTTTCCAGAAATCCACAAATAAGGAAGCAAGATTGGGTTTTGCTCTCCAGGGCACAAATAAACCAGGCCAGTAATCAATTACAATGTTATCACATTAAAGTTGTTTTTGTTGTGCATCAAATAAAGAGCCACAGGAAGGATATGTTCTCTATAAAACTACCATTTTCAAGACACAGATTATCAACACCTCTTTGTTGTAGCAAAATAATAGTTTATTCATCAACAGTATAACTAAACATCACATTAAGTTTTTATTTAAATTCTTCTTATTATTGATGTTATGACCAATAATTTAATTGTGTGGCTCTGCTGTCTCCTCCTCAGGTGTGCGTGAGTGAGAAAGTGTGTGTGATTGACTGATGCAGGGCAGGTGAGGAGCGCCTGATTGAGCAGCACCAGAAGACACCTGATTGGCTGAACTGGAAGACGGCAGGATTTTAAAAATCACCTGCTGCTCCAGCGATACCGGTGTTTAGTGTGTGTGTGATGTCTCGTGCGAGTAGATGTATGGTACTTGTGTTGATCAAGAGACATTAGAGTGGTAGTTTTTTTTATTTTGTTGACCACTGTAGATAGAGAAAGTGAACAGGGGTGAAAAAGCCTTTATTTTTATTTGGCAAATAAGGAAGCGTTATTGGGTTTTCCTCCCGTGTTTGAGAGGAGGACTTTCGTTAAGAGAATTGTCTTTTGTTTCTCTTGGGTGTGGGACGAGTGGGCGTGACGTTGATAACTGACAAATCTCCTTATACATTCCAAAAAGGGGCAAGTTTTACCAATAAGGCAGTAATCTGACGTCACGTCATACTCGCTATCAACAACCCTTCAGCATCCGATGTCTCATTTAATGACTTGAACCATGAAACCACTGAAATGTTTTCAGGCCTCACAGAGTATTTTTAGGACTCGAACTAAATGCCTTTTTTTTGGGGGGGGGGGAATGCGAGACAAACATCTTTTTCCATATACACAAAGCAGGCCTGTGGAGACGCTGTAACAACACCACCACAGAATTACACCAAAAACCAAGAAGAGGACATGTTTGGCAGGGTTTCTCAGATTTACCCACTTTGCAAAGCCAAAAAACTAAACATATTAAACTTGGCCGATACGAATCCACCTGACTCTGTGTGGACACAGGCCGACGAGAACCAGGGAATGTCGAAATGTCTACTAGTTTTCAGACTTCTCTTTTCGGGGTGGATTCATTCTGGCAGGTCATATGTGACTTTACACAGATGTAATCTGAGTAGTCCAGGTAAAATAGTGACTTGCCATCATTGGGATTCGAACCAGCAGACTTTCAGTTACAACCTTGCTCCATTAACCTCGAGGACGATTGTTTTTGTTGATTTTTAAAACAACTTTATTGAACTTTTTTTTTTTTTTTCTTTCACGCAGTCCCTAAAGCGCAGGAACACCAGACGGTGATTTATCTCCTTTAAGTGGAGCTAATTAGGAAATTTTGATCAGTTTTTGCAGCTCCGGCGGCAAAGAGGGGAAAAAATGAGCAAACTGTATAAAAATGGATAATGAGTAAAGCAGCGTTGCCATTTTCCAGAGCCGGCGAAGCAGTCCCCCCCCCCCCCCCTTCCCACCCCCCGTGCCTCCAACGACTCCCGAGCCGGCTGCCAGCACGGAGGCGCAGACAGACCCCCTCCACAATTTTAAGATTCATATAAAACAACGCGGACGTACACTTTTATGGCAGGCCGGCACAGGGCCATCTCACAACCACACGATGTGAACAACACGGCTTCCTAATAAGATGTTTACTGGAGTCGGGGGGGGGGTTACACCAGGACGCCGGGCGTCTGCGTCATCTCAAACCATAATGGAGCCTTCAGCTCCGATACAGCAAACGCTGCACCGGCACTGACCTGCGGGTGGACGGCTTTGAATAAAAATGCAGCCTTGACACCTTTTCGTGCAGGAAATTGGACATCTTTGTTTAGAAGGATTCCCCTCCCCCCCCCCCCCCACCGCAACCATATTATCTTTTATTTTGCTGGAATGTTTGAATACAACCAGAAAGATGGTTACTCCTTTTGAATTTTAAGTTCGGAAAGCCAAAATTTGCCATTGTAAGAAATCCCTTTTGAGACTGGCACATTTGCAGAAGAGGAATGTTGGGCACAAATGTCATGGTTGTAATTAAAGGACGTGTCCATACCGCTGTGTCTGTCCAGGAAATAAAAAACAAAATAGAAGGGGGAAAAAAAAAAACCTGCGCGCTGTCTCTTTCTGAGTGTGAGTGACATTGTTTATGTTTCACTTATCTCTGGCAGATGTTAGCCGAGTGAAATTGAATTCCTGGCAATGAGGGGGAAGAGATCGCGGCGTGCATCCTTTTTTTATGTCTGGGGACAGGATTTCTCCTGGCCGGCCTTGATCCCCTGATTGTGTGCCCTGCGAGCCGGCTGGCGGATAATGACAAAGGTCGAGGGTGAAACGGGCTTTTCCTGAGTCACCGAGGGCCAAGGAGCCGCTGCCAGGCCGCCGGTTCATCTCGCGGAGAAACAAAGCCAAACACACACAGTTTTGATGTCGGCGGTAATGCGAAGCAGTCGCTTCATTCTTTTATTCAGCACACAAGTGAATCTCCAGCCCGGGGGGGGGAGGGGGTTTATGGTTCTTCATATTCCTGCTCTTTTCCACATTATCAGGCTGGACTTGTAAATCTTCCTAAAAGATAAATCCCACAGTGATAAAATGTAGTCAGTCATCTTTATTGGATTTCTGAAAACTGGTGTGAAGACCGCCAGATGAAATCGCTGCTCGCAAATAAAAGAATAATAAAAGAAAAAACATCCCCGAGTGAAAACCGTTGCTCGTATGCTGAATAACGGCGCATTTATCTGGGAACGCTGTTTCTGCTGCAGTCCAGCGTTTCGCAGCAGAAAATTGTCGGCGAGGAGATGATGCAGCATCGCCTCACTGTAAAACCCTGTGGAAAGTGGGAGGGGGGGGGGAATAGCAGGCGATTTGATGTCATTTACAGAGGGGCCGGTCTCATGTGTAGGCGCTCTGTTTCCTCTTGTTTACCCCGAGCTGTTTCTCAGCCCGGGATAACAACCCTGAACAAACATGACTATCAGCTGATGTTACAGAGGGCTCCGCGAGCATGTGCAGATGACACTCATTACCGGCGAGGGTCAGGAGAGATACGGAGGCAGCGCTTGCACAGCATCACCTCTCCGCCTTCATTATGCTTGATTGAAATGGCCAATTTTTTAAATTTTGTTGTTTGTTTTTTTTATATTGTCCCCGGGGAGAAAGTGGAGGCCCGGACAAAGCACAAACACACAGTAAAAGAACACGACACTAAACTAACAGACGCAAGGTACGAGTAGGATTTCAGTATGTGCCCAGATGAAGACGCAGAACATAAACAAACTGCTGCTTCTCATTGTTTCCTGTAGTTTCCTCGAGCTGTTTGTCTGTCTATCAGCAGAGGTGGCAAAAGTATTTAACTTAAGTAGAAGTAGTGCTCTTTTAAAGTAAAGTCCATCTTGTCTACTACTGTTTACATGTTTCAAGTGAAAATGCATCGTTTGATGTTTACATGGCAACGTTTTGAAAACGATGTAGTTAGAATTCCAGGCCACTAGTTGGTGTTGTTTGTTTTGTGTTATGAAATCAGACACACGTGCATGCAGAGAACAATACGCTACAAGCATTAACGATAAACACAGTATGGACAGACGGAGTTTGATTTGTTATTCTGGTGGCTCAAAAACTACAGAGTCCCAGGAGAAAATGGAATCATGACAATCTGGATGCCGCCATTGTTGTCGTCCTTCTACTGAGCATGTGCAGAAGAACTAGTTACGATGGCCGATGTTCACATGCGGGAAAAGAAAGTTGTGTTCTCAGTGGCTCGGAGCACCGTTGATGTGTAAACGGACAAAACGCTATGAAACTTTTCACTTAACCTCCCACGACCTGGCGTCCACTTATGTTGACATAATTCTGGTATTGTCCAGCGCTGTTGTTTTTACAACTTGAAAGAGCAATCCTCAGCGAAGACTATGGTTTTCAAGCAATTTCTGTTCATTTTAACCTTCCGGGACCTGCCGTCCATATATGTGGACATTATTTTAGCTCGTCTGGACCACAATAGAAAATTAATTTGGGTCTAAGGAGGTGAAACTAGTGTCATTTTGAGTCCAAAATTCAATGATGTTTATACTTTTAAAGATAACAAGCTTGCTGGACTTCCTGATAATGGCTATTATCATTCATAAATTCCATTGAGAGGCCTTTGATTTGGTTGTTTTAATATTATGTTTTGTGGTAAACAAAACAATGTAAACTTTTGAGTGGACCATTAAAAATGAGTCTTAAGCAGAGTTACTAATAGACTTTAAAAAAGCTTGGGATTTTCACACAGTATAAATCCATTTCTATCCATTTGAAACACACGAAGATCAGTCACATGTTATAACCCATAAAGGAACAAGTGACGAGCCAGTTTTGTTGACTTGTGCATATGAATGAATGAATGAATGCTTTATTTCGGTTAAAAATAAAAAATAAAAACAAAATCATGTTTTTACAAAATAAACAGACAGCAACCGAAAGAGGAATAGGCTGAAGCCTCAAGGCTTATTTGTGCCTATCCTGTACCATCATAGGATTAACTGAATAATTCACAATCAAACATCACTAATACTCCATTACTACTGAAAAATCAAATTCAATCAAATTTCATTGTAACCTTTGATAATTTTAGACTTCAAAGTCTTCTTGAAAACATACATAGAATTACACATCTTTATTTCATCATTAAGTCCATTCCATAATGTTACACCCAAAACTGACACACATCTGTACCTGATATTAGTTCTTACTTTGTGAGTGTCAAACATTAGCAAACCCCTTAGGTTATAAATCCCCTGCCTTAGTTTAAACAATTTTTGAATACAACCTGGAATTGTCTTATTTACCACTCTAAACATAATTTCTAATGTTTTTGAATATACAATGTCCAAAAATGTTATTGTATGTGATCTTATAAACAGCTGATTTGTGGAATAAAAGTAAAACGTTAAAATAAAAACTCAAGTGTCACAGATTTTACAATTGACTAATACAGTGACAAGGTATTTCTGCTTGCTGCCTCTGGATTTCAGGATTACACTCACCATTTTTTAGTTTTTTTGCTTTGAATTATCATGTAGTACCTTTTTATATAAAAAAAAGGAAAAAAAAAAAAGCCTTGTGAGTCTGCCGTGTCACATGTTTACACTGGTTGCAGTGATGCAGTACAAACGCATCCGTCCCGCCGCTTACAGACTCCCGTGCATGAAAAATCAATGAAAAATCACATTAAAAATCAATGCACGATAAGCTGGTTATCTGCAGTACTGGTGGAAGACTCCGACGTGCATGAATAACTGACTCTGAAGGTCAGCGAGGCCAAGGCTTCCCGGCACAGCGAGTGGGTAGACTCCGTGTTTTCAGGTGCTGAAGCGCTTGTAATGTAAAGCATATTAGTTTCCCTGCACCCTCTCTTTAATGGCCCTGTTGTTTCCCCTGATATCAGAGAGAAGCTATTCACATTAGCCTTCTGTTTTATGTAAATGCTCCATGGGACTAATTGTGCAGTTTGTAGGCTGGTGGCACAACACTATAGCGAACAGTGCAAATGCAGGCAGAAGCTCTTCTATACTGTCTGTGCCTCTGCCGAGTGGAAAAACAGGATCCGTCCACCGTATAGGGACGCAAGTGTCCTATGACTTTACCTCGACGATTGAGCCGTGGCTTCTTTACTCCGCCCACCAGGGTTTTATTTGATCCAGTGAGTTTATGTCTGCCCTCGGATGCACTCTCAAATGAGCACCGCAGCACTTCCATAAAGCTGGGGTGAAGAGAGGAGAAAGGAAACTGATACGTCGACTCTCAGTTCCTTGTTTGGGCCAGCTTTTCCTTTTCCCAAATCAAACGAATGAACATAATAGTGCACCACGAAAACTCTATAAGCTTTTGTATCCTGCAGTTGTATCCCCTGGTAATTACCTTTTTCATGATTTCTGCTTATTAATTAATGAACCACTATGTGATGGCCATAGGCTTCAAGAAAACGGTTTACTGGCAGTAATATAAAGGTGAACATTTTTCTTTTTAGTATTTTGTTTCACGATTCCACAGCAAAAAAAAGCTGAAAATTGTCGTTGGCATGTTTGGCCACTAGTGGGCGCAGCTTGTTTGTTTTTTTGTAATGAAATCACACGTGCATTGAACAATAAGCTTATTAAAGAATTAAAGAAAATGTTGTCGATTAAGGCCCTAGTCTTAAACCATCAACCTCAAGACTCTCGTGAAATTCCTGCACGAGAGAAGAAAAAAAAAATGTGCGCGATGAAGCGCCCTTAGCAGCTCTCTTCTCATTCCACAGATACATCACAACACAGGTGCAGCCGAAATCCTTCCAATTGTTGGATTGTGTCACATGAAAGAAAAGAAAAAAGAGAAAGTCAAGGTGTGACGGTGCCGTTATTTCAGACATATTGGTAGCCATGGTAACGGCCCTCAGTTGTTACTGTTACACCAGATGTTGGAAACAAGAGAAAACATGTAGTGGTGCTTGTACGTGCCATTCTGCTTTCAGCTCGAGTTTTTTTTTTTTTCTTTTTTTTTTAACCGTTGGTTTTATTTGCAGAAGTTATGTTTCCCAAAAAAAAATAATGTTTGGTACAAAAATACGGCAAAACCCTCTGTACTTCCTGAAATGCAAACTTCCTGTTTGTATTTCTATTTTCAAAAAGGGATAAAACTTGTTAAGTTGACACGCGACCAAATCTTTGACAAGTTACATATCAGTCTATGTATTGTAATTATTAATATACATATTTTTGTGAGATTCCAAATGCGTCCTTCATGATATTTTCTCGTGTTTGACCAGGCTGCACTACAGCCTGCAAGGACATTCCGGCTCTTTTCTTTCTTTTAAAAGTCCCACCAGTCGTGACATGAATAAGCCCGTCGACATGAGCTAAATAGAACCTAAAGTTTTTGTTGAACGCATTATCTCCTCAGACTGATATAACCCCGAGCTCGGCACAAACTGGAATGGTGTCTTTGTCGGCTCGCGGCCGTTCCCACCGGCAATCTTCACGCCACTAATTCTCCCGCTAATGTAAATTCAGACTGTGTGGCTGTATATTATCTCCGTCCGTGAACGCAGCCAAAGAGTATTTATCTGCCCTTCGACCGTACAGATGATCGGTCCTCGAACCGGAGCAGCAACAGTTGGCGAGCGCCCAACTTCCACGGGTCAGTTAATAAATAAAATCCCTTTCCTGCAATAACTCATCCTACATATCTTGTCTGGGTATCGCACGCATACGGCACCGCGCTCCTGGAAATGGCAAGGGCCATGAAGGTGCCCTTCAAGATGCTTGAATAAAAACGCAAATTCCGTACATCGGGAAAAAGTACACCCCCCACCCCCCCCACCCCCCCAGGACTAAACCAGTTACAACTTAAATTTGATCCCCTGTAGCATGAAGTTGACCCGTTTATCTCGGCCGCAGATTGAATTGAAGTAGTTAGAGGAGTCGTTGAGGGGAAGACTTTATCGTTCGCGGCTATTTTTGTTTTTTTACGGGGGGTCTCTATTTTTTATTTATTTCTTTTTTATAAATACGCAGATAATGGGAGCAGGGAAGGAGCATTATTAAGAAAAGCGCGCGGGAGCAGGAGGGTGGCGCCATCAGTCAAAGAAGACATTTGAGATTTAGATCAACCCGGTTGTATAGGGAAACGTGTGCACAATGCCACTGATCTCCATATTCATATGTGTAACTCTGTGCCGTGTCATTAATAATCCCAAAGATGGTCCATAAACTCGACGGCGGCGCCATGGAAATTCAATATGAGCGAGCGGATGGCGCAGGGCCTTTAAAATGTGTGTGGGGGTTTGATTAGGCTACACGGATGGGGAAGTGGATAAGGAGAGGATATAAAAGCAGCCGCACATCTGCATCCCCACTGGAGAGCGTTTTGGAGAGGAAGATGAATATGGATTCCCATTAGAAGGCGAATAGTTCATATCCAGGTGATTTGTTACGAGGTATCTGCAGCTCGCATCTCGACTCCCTTCCAGCCCGGCGGCGCCGCCACTCCTCCGCCAAGTCATTTGCGGGAACGAGATTCCTCCAGACACCCGCAGATTAAAATGCGGTTGAATGAAGTGGCAGGTGGCAATCACCTTCCCCCGAAGCGCCCTTCTACACACACCCCCTCCCCCTACGTCTCCTCCGGGCTCTTATTTTATTGAAGTTTGTAAAAATAAAAACACCTCAGAGAGGATTTCGGTTGGTGCAGCGAGATTTGAGGAACACCGGTCACAACCTCATGCTAATGACATCTGATGAAAGGACGGGGAACGTGGTGGGGGTGGGGGTGTGGGTGGGGGCGGGGGGGTTAAATATGAATGCAGGTGCCCGGAGCGAGTGTCAACAATGAGGCTCCATAAAAAGACTCCATAAATAATACCCGGCAACTTGCTTTGTGACACACGCTCGGCAGCGTGCCCCGGCGCGGCGGAGGGTTTTTTGGGGCATAACGACGCCGCCGCTCACCTGGAGGTTGTATTTTAGGTTTCGGAGGAGCGACGGATGCTCTCCCGGCGCCCGAGGCACAGATACCCCTGGATTCTCAAAATAGAGCCGTTAAAACACAGAAATTCAGCAGGCCGCGTTTATCAAACTTTTTATTTTATTTCATTTTTTTTTCTTCCGAGGACGCTAATCTCGTTCGGCATCGGCCTCCCTCCCCCGGCTCGAGAATGGCGAGCCAAGGTCGGCGCGTTTCGCTCAAGGAAAGCGGAGCTCCTTGGAGGTCAGAAGTTTATCAAAAAGAGTGAGAGAGGCTCGCATTCAGTCGCGCAGGTGGACAATGGGGAAGAAGATGGCGATCACGGCCGAGCGGCTCTGCTGACTTCAGTCGCTCTGGCAACATTCACGCCTCCTCCTCCTCCTCCTCCTCCTTTCACCCGCCGTATCACCGGCGGACCGCTTCTGTTTTCACACCAAATCAATAGGGACCCTATAGAACGGCTGACTCAAAATTAGCTGGTAAAATACTGACGCACAAAAAAAAAAATGAAAAAAAGAAAGAATATCAATAGGTGTAGATAATGTCGCCGCAAACGTCTTTATTGCCGTGCCTGTAATGGAAAGCCATTATCATTTTAGTGCTGAATTCCCAAAACAATTGTAATTGCAGTATTATGGCCTCTTGCAGTGGAGTTGTGATATTTTTATTGATGCCGTTTCTATATTTTCTATCGGCGGTGGAGATGTTCACAATGCGCTCTGTTTATGTTGAGCATGTTCCAACACAAACCGGTGTGAAAGAAAGGCGCGTTTTTTTGTTTGTTTTTTTTTTTACTTTTTTTGGGGGGGCTTTAGTCTTTTTTTTTTTTTTTCTCCTCCTCCTCCTGTCTTTCAATGACAAGTAACAACCGAGGCCCCCTGGCACATCTCATCCCCAGTCAATCCCTGGAGAGTGTTTCCTGGCTGCCACTTTTTGTTTGCAGACGATAAAGCAAGAAGCTCTCCAGCTTTTGTGAGACATATGCATGGAGGTGTGTGTTTGTGTGTGTGTGTGTGTGTGTGTTTTTACAGTGGACTGTGATGATGATTCCTGCCAGGTATCTCAGATATGCAGGTGCTTTTTTTTTTTTTTTTGGTGCATGTTTGCGCACGAGCGCCTCGCCCCGTTTTCCACAACCGCTTCCCCCTCCGATCGGGACCTCCAAGAAAAACAGCGAACATACACACACTCACACACACACACACACACGCAGTGATGAAGGGTGAGGCCGTGGTTATATAAGCCCCGGCGCTTTTTCAGCTGGGAGGAAATGGTGTTTCGGGGGCTGGCACAACACACTTGACATCGGAGGGCTTGAGAGACGCGCAAGGCCCGCCCGCCTGTCAAAACACCTGGCGTGTTGCGGCGCGCCGCATTTACGCACATTCGGGGAGATTCTATAGCTTCACACTGTTTCGAGCATGTTTGCGCAACATGCCGACTTTATGTCGCCGAGCTGCACCGACAGATGTGCCCCAACAAAACGCCCCGGCTCTTTTCATTATAGGAAGTTTCGAGTCCATTCAGCCATGTGTGATGTGACTTTATATGAAAGGCGGCAGACGGCGGCGTAGCGCCGTCGCAGGTGTGACTCGGCGTAATGGCCACGGGGCTTCTTTGATATTGTTACTCGGCCAATTAAAGCAGCTCATCAAGAAGCCGGTGGTGGGACTGTTGTCGGCCTAATTAGTAGCTACGGGCTGCGTTGGAGTCTCCGGCTACGGCGTTAAAAAGCTCTCGTATGAGCGAGTAATCACAAGTCCAGTCGGCAAATCCTCTCTCGAATGTTTCATTACCCAACAAACCGCACTGCAGGTCAGTGGTTTTATGGGATACTTTCTGTCCTGGTGGCTCTTTACTTCACTGTCTTCACAAGTTTAAATGAGGAGGTATTGTGGGCCCGAGGTGACGGCCTCCCACTCCATTAAAATAAGGGGAAAAAAATAAATAAAACCTGCTATTTTGCTGAGGTTTGATTTTTAACCGAGCTCGATGAGCAGCATTTGACTCCTGGAAGCTTGTTTCACTACATCCAGCATGAAGGAGGAACTCGCAGGCCTTAAATGTCTGTTTGGAGCCAAGCCGTGTGTGTGTGTTTCTTATTAAATGTGTTCGTCGTGTCAACTCTTAAGATTAGGAAATCTAATCATCCGTAAATCCCACAACTTCACACTGCGCTCAGACTGTATGTTCAGCCGACTCGTCGTAATTATTGAATGTGTACACAAAACCCCCATATGGGTTCTTCTTCTTTTTATTGGTTTCCAGTAGGAGAGATAGCTGCCTCCCGCAGGGGCTAAAGTGGTTTTGTTCTATAGATGTAGAACGGTTTGTAAATTTGCATCGCCAATAAAACATTTTTTTTTATTTTTTTTTTTTAAAGCAAATTGTTATTTTTCACCATTTGTGTATTTCTGTTCGTATTCATTGGAGCATATTGAAGTACTGAAAGCAGAAGGAGGGAAGTTTTTGACCACATGGGGTAAAAATAAAGACTTACAGATAAAAGCCAAAATAACGGTTGTAGAGTAAGAAATAGCAATATAGAAAATAGACGGATGGAAAATGGTGAGGTTTTGGAGAGTTGAGGTTTCGCCAGTAAGTTTTCACATTGGTGACTCGGAGGCTGGTGATTGGTTCTCGCTCACACTTTCTCTTTTTTTTTTTTCCCACGGTGATGACTGAAGCTGCTGCCGAGCCACCTGATGTAAATGTCAGCAGCCCTCCAGCCCTCAAACACCTTGGCGTCGACCTTTGACATCGCATCCGTACTACATATGCATAAGCGCAAAGATAAACACACAGTCCATATTCAGTTGACTCATTTCTGCTGCAGCACTTTGGAGTTTACTTCTGAAGCGTCGGCCTGCCTTTTAATTAACGTTTTACCTTTTATCATCTTTGGAGTCGAGAGAAGGCCTGAGCAATTAAAGCCAAACACAACCCCGTGAAGCAGGGTGGCTGTACACATCAGCGTTTCTCAGCCGCGGCCCTGGAGCACCTCGTTCCCTGCGTGTTTCAGATGTTTCCATGCTCCGGCACGCCGGATTCAAACGATCGGCTTGTTATCAGGCTCCTGCAGGGCGCGATAACGACGCCGAGTCAGGTAGGTTGGAGCGTGGAGACATAAACTCCAGGAAGTTTCCAAACAACTGGTTTCTCCATCCAAATGGGATTGGAGTTACCAACATTTAAAAAAACAAAACAAAAAAATTCAAGTTTACAATTTGCCCAACTTATTCCATTTTGTTTAGGTTTTTTCCATTTTGGCCAATCACCTTGGGTTATTGTAGCAGCAGCCATATTATTTCTCACTTTAGAGCTGCTTCTTGAAGCTCTTAAAGAAGTTTGGCTTTCCCAGTGGGAAGCTCCCAGTTTATCAGTGGTGGTTCAGGCGGTGGTCCATTGGGGTCCTTGGCTTGGCTTTTGATTGATTTGGATTGACGATTCCAGGTTGAATGAAAGTGAAATTTGATTTTGATTTGATTGAAGTCTTCAGAGAGGAACAGTGGCTGACCGACCGACCAACCATCCATAAGTGTTTTCTTGGAATAGAAAGTCTTCTGCTTATGATGGCACTTTCTTACGTAGTCATTCATTCATTAAAGGAAGTCAAGCATCATTTGAATACCAAAAACCATCTTTGTTGCTTTTTGGATTCGTTAGAATTTAATGTGGGGGGGGGGGCTTTCGATTTTCACTCAGTTTGCATATTTGGAGATTTTAGAGAAGTGGTGGATGTGCTTTGCCAGTAATGTTAGGAGCTTAAAACCCCCCGATACCACTTTTGATTGATGGGTTCTAATCAAAATTCAACATTCCCAAAGTTGACGGCTCTTTGAAGTCCATTAGCAACAATAAATGTATTAATTATCCTCCCATTGAAAAGCCGACAGAGTGCAGACTTATAAATGGGACCAAGGCAAACATCCCTTTGCCCTTCGCCCTTTCGCCTGTCGTTTTCTGGACAGCAGGTCCCATCAGACGCCGTCATGCCGCCTCACGGGCGGCGACAGGCCACCATTTGGCCCCGCCGGTGTTTAACCAATCCCAGGGCACCAGCTGGCACTCTTAACACACTTCACATTTCCCTCCAAAGTGAGCCTCCTGCTTTCCATCCGCACTCCCGGGAGCGGAGGCGAAGGCGGTGGCAGCAGTCGAGGGTCGGAGGAGGAGGAGGAGAGTGAGGGCTAACAGGCAAACACTAAAGGTTACCGTCCCCATTTCACATCAAACATCAAGGACACCAGTAATTACCGCGTACAGCTGAGAGGTTTCCGACGGCGGCGTGGGGTATCTCTCCTATCTGACCTTGTGATAGCCTGAACATAACGCCGGGAGCTCCAACTGGAGGATGGCGACTCCACAAAGGAGAATAAAACTGGAAAATGACACTCGCTAATTGCAATGCTCCCAAAGTGCCGTGTGGCCTAATTGCATGTCAGGATGTGTCCGGTTTTCCCGTCTCTCTCTCTCTCTCTGCGGATTTGATTCAGTCGCAAATAAAAAAAAAAAAACATGGCGCGTTCGACCTCACCTCTTTTTTTTAAACAATGTCAAGGAAGCACAATGCAAGTTAAAGTTGCTTTGAATTTTTTTATTTATTTTTTTTTTTTTTAAAGGTTAGCCGTGTCACGACGTGGGGAACACACAGGAAGAAGCGAGCAGGGGGACAGAAAATTGGTAGGAAACAGAGGCGAGGCTCTTATTAACGTCCCTCTGTTACTCGGCGTTGCGAGTGGCTGAGGCGGCAGCGCGAAGCCGGTGGTGTGAGTGTGTGAATTTCTGCCTGTCGGCTTTGTGGGTGGGCGCGAGGGCCCCGAGGGGGGTGGGTGGGGGGGGTCTACTGCGTGTGCTGGCCGGGCTAATACGGAGTCAACCGGGAGAATTTGATCCCTGGTTTGGAAGGCCAGGCGCATTGTTAAATTCCCGGATTAGGCGGCTGTAAACGGAGGGAATGTTAACTGCGGCGGTCAGCAGGCTGGGGACGGGATCAGCGCGCTCACTGAGGCCGCTCGGAGCGCCTGTCACCAGCTGATAGCGTGAGATGACACGACGCCCGGCCGCGTCGCTCCCCACTGACCCACATATCACACCTACGTACAGAAAGTCCCAAATAACTGTGCTAAAATCTGCCGTGGCTGTTAATTAATTCTCACAATAGGTCAGGCGGCCGGAGGCTCATGTCGGACACGGTTTGACCGCATGTCTGCATTAAGTGACAGTTTAAAGCCCCGTCCCAGAAATAAGTCGTGTGTGACGGCTCATTATTAGATTTTTTTTTATTTTTTATTAAAGCAGTGTCTCTTTCTGAATGAGGGAGATGTTTTTACCTCGTATGAATACGAAACTCACCTGTACCAAGAATAGCCACCGTGCTAAACCGCGAGCGCGGATTCAGGCCAGGAGTGGGAAGTCTCCAGCTGAGAATGAGCAATTAGGGACTTGCTCAGGTAACCCTGCGCGCTGTCATGCTTTATTTGGGTTGTTGTTGCCACTATTGTTGTTTATTGAGCCCCAGCTATTAGGGTTTGTTGGAGAAGACGTGGTGTTGAGCCCCCGCCCGCCTCTTTTTTTTTTTCTTTCTTTTTTTTTTTCCCTTTTCCTCGCCGTGTTTTCCCCCCAAGGGAAGGCAGCGATGTCTGCAGTCATTACAGCCTGGCTGTTTGAGGTGAGCAGGGTGCTGTGTGTCTATGTTGGGATCTTCAGTAATTTGAAAGGCCCCCACCCCCTACCCTCACTCCCCCTCCCGCCTGCCTCTCTGTCTGTCTGCTCAGTCTGGGTCTGTGTGCCGCAGTTCGGAGTCGCTGGCTCGTGTCATTGCTCTCTGGGGCATTGCCCCGGCGCTGTTTGTCTGTCTGTTTACCTGTCTGCTTTGGTCTGGCAGCCAGTCTGTCCGTCTTCTGGTGTCACCTTGCTGTTGCAGTCGGTGTAGCGGGGCCTCGCGGTCCCTGTCCGAGACGAGTTAGCATGTTGACGCTAATAACAAAGAATGTGTTGTGGAACAGTGGCGTCTCGCTCAGGGCTCGTTAGGGGGCGGCTGCAGAAGTGCCAGGATGGAAAAGCTTTAATTTAGTTTTCAGGAACTGCAGCTTGCTTTTAATTTATGATACACTCAGTAGTATTTCTCAACCGTTAAGCCATTTATCTAACAAGCTGCACCCAAACGTCTACTGTCAGCTTCACACAAAGCTTTTTGAGCCACAGTATAAACTAGTCGTTTCACGTTCACACAACAATGTATTGAAAATCATGTTCGCTTACACAGAAATGTCAAATGCTGAAAATGATGTAGTTTTCATGTTGGGCCACTAGCGGGTGCTGTTGTTTGTGTTTTTGTTTTTCGAAAACTTGCATTTTCAGTGGCTCTAAACACCGTTGTAATGTAAACAGACACTCAAAATGCAACATTTTCCATTTTCACTTGAAAGCGTTTCGTTAAAATAATCGCAAATAAATTGTATTAAGCTGAGACATGTTCGCAGTTTGCTCCCCATATCTGTTCAGCTTTCTATTTTGCAAAAAACACATGACAAATGCATCAATTTTCAATGAGAAAATGAAAAAACAAAAATCACACTTTCATCTCGATACCCTTGACACTCTTGTGTCGACATCTCTGCTGTGCTTTACATATATACCCGGAATAAAAGAGAAGCAAAAGAAAACATTCCCATTTAGGCCAGTTCTTTTTGTGTTCATGGTAGAAGTTTCCACACGATCCCTAAAGATGCAAACAAACTCCATGAGATGTCATACTTTCCGTCTATACTCAGTTCATCTGTAAGCTGGGCTAAATGGCCTTGTGGGATTATTATGGTGGCACTTCTACCAGCTGAGAACTCGCCGAGAGCTTCTAAAGTGACTAAAGGAGCGGGAGCAGTGGCAGCTCCTCCTCCGTGGTACACGCCGGTGACGAGAGGCTGCAAGGAGATGGCAGCTCTGGCATCCGTCACATCTGGTTAGCCGACACAGCTCCGGTCCATGCTGGGTTCACACTTCGCGCTGCACCAGTGTTGGTTTGGACGAGACCCCTTGAGGAGGGAGTCTCGCCCTCCTCGTTTGGAGCACAGCGGGGTTCGGCTGGCAGCGTTCACACTTCCATAAATGAACTGCGCTGAGGGATCGACGGCGCGCGAGAGAGTTCGTTGCAAATGAATCAGACCACAAGTGTGAAGGAGTCGCATTACACCCGGCTTTTAAAGTTTCTAGATGTGTACATTTTTAATCCGATTGTGTGGTTTTAATGTGTGTCTCCTGCGACTACAGCGAGATTCACAATATCAGATTTCTTTTGTCCGGAGTGGTGAAGCCTTCTGGGAGCTGCCTTATAGCCAAGGCTGAAGAGAAAAGCATGTGGTGGTGGTGGGGTTCAACACTGAACAGTTCACAACAGGGGGTCAAGCATGTGGCCGGCGGGGCGACCTTGCAAATACTAAAATTACAAGGACAGCATTGACTTAATTTAGTCTGATCCTCAGTGAATAAATCACAACAGTTATTCAAAGTGTTTCAGGACCAGTAGCAGACATAACACAACACAGAGCCAAGCCGGGACAGAGGCGAGTGAAAGTGTCACATTTAACCACAAAGATCTTGTAAAAGATTTTGCCAAATGGACTTGGACATTTCACTGTATTTTTTCACCATAAATAAACCAAATCAACCAGTTCAGGTTTGTCAATAGATGTTTAAACACCCCGGAGCAGTGGTTTCTATTCCTCACTGCGTTCCCTCCACCCCAGAGACAGTTGACAATGCCTCACCTAACTGACATTAATTGAAACTGAAATCGTGACTGATTATTTGCACATTTATTATTTTTACAGCATCTTTAGCTGTTGCGGCTCCAAACTTTCCTTTGCAATCTACTTTAACATTTAACTCTGCGTGTTATTATTTAACTTAAGAGAGGAGCTGTTTAGAATTTCATTGTACAATGACAATAAAGATCATTCATTCAATCGTAAATGTTTCATGACAATTCATTGTACTGGTCTGTCCCACTCAAGATCAAATTGGACTGTTTGTAGCCTCTCAACTAAAATGAGTTTATCAACTCTGATTAAGGATGGAGTTCCTTTCTCGATCAGATGTCATATCTACTATTTTGTGGAAGACATTGTCGCTTATGGGCTGATAATGTACATTACGAGACATTTACATTTTGGTTTCCTTTCAGGATACCTTGTGTCGCTGCTGCATGGGCTCCAGGTACTATTTGTGTCTTAAATGACTTAAATAGCCCAGAAAACAAACAAAGTGTCACCAGATCTGAAGCGTCTCGAGGGAGTTTTATGTTGAGAATGTCCGAGTCAGCTTTTCTGAAGCAGTTGAATGCTATTGGTCCGTTTGCCTAAGCCCCGCCCTGAAATGCAAAGTCCACTGTGAAAAATTCACAGTAAACGCCAACAAGCAAAAAAGTTAACCGTCCATTTTGATTTATGTTTTTCTCCGTCATCAAGCTCCGTCTAACAGCAATCTGAAAACCTTAGAAAGCAGGATGAACCGGCTCCTGGAAGCAGGACTCACAAAAGCTGCAGCACATAATGCAAGGAGAAGTAGTAGCTCTACCTGCAGATGTATTTTTAGTCCTAAACAGTCCCTCCACGCGTCAGCGCTAGTAAGAATAGCAGGATCAGAGCTAACTCATTATCTGCGTTCTCTTTCTTGAAAAGAGTCGCTGCGCGCAGGTTCAGTGAGGAACTGTGTCGAGTGTCATTCTGCATCAGCGTCCCGTTGACAAGTCGGAGCCATTAGTATGTACAGTTTGTACCTGGGATATTTGTTTATGTCAGCCCTACTCCCCGGAGCCGGCGGTGGCGTGATGGTATAATTCACCGCTCGCGTCCCAGAAACTGCTGCTCGGAACAACAAGGTTCATTGGGAAGCAGTCATGAGATATGAGTCACTCTCAGCTGGGCAAAGGTGTGTGTGTGTGTGTGTGTGTGTGTGTGTGTGTGTGTGTGTGTGTGTGTGTGTGTGTGTGTGTGTGTGTGTGTGTGTGTGTGTGTGTGTGTGTGTGTGTGTGTGTGTGTGTGTGTGTGTGTGTGTGTGTGTGTGTGTGTGAGAGAACAGGAACACTTAGAATTATTCATTGTATCTGGCTTTGTCGCACCAGACCACACAGTTGTTGTTGTTTTTTAACTCTTAGAGCAGTTAGCGGTGTTATTGTTGGTTGAAATGTGAAGTGAAACCGACACTGCGAGGGTCATGTTAGATCAAAGTGTTCACTCAAGAGAATATCTATTATCTAAGCTTGGGAAAAAAGTGGATGTGGAAAAGGGGCAAACATGGCAATGCTAAAGAAAAACTTCACAATAGGACATAACAAAAGCAATGGCATAAAAGGTTATGGAGAGAAACAAGGGGTTTCGGGATAGGATTTCCTTTTGATAGGGAAAGAAAACACAAAGTGTTGGGAGGGGAGTTGGGGGGTGGGGTGGGGGGGACTCGTGAAAGGAAATGCCTATGACACACAGATCAAATAAATGACATAACTGTCCAAAGTTCAGCGGCGTTCAGCGGCTAGGTGAGGTCATAGTGGGCAGGATTTGGTCCTTTGGCAACAACAGGCCGTTAGCCTGCCCGCTATCTGTGTCCTAGCGTACAGACAGGCGCTGAGTCAACAAAGCCGCTGTTTGGAGTCAACCTTTAAAAGTCACGACCTTAGCGAAAAGGTGCAGCGGAGCTGATGTGTTTTCCTATACGGCACGGACGCCTAAAGTTCACACTCTGCATTAGCTCCTCCTGATCAGCCTTACCTGACAAAAACACAATCATGATAAAGTAGCCCCCCGCCCCCTCAGGTTAAAAGTAGCCCTCCGCCCCCTCAGGTTAAAGATTTCCCAAAGTTCGTCATGTACAGTCCTAAACTTTACTTCACTGACTCTCTTCCTGCTGGTGGATTCACACGAGGAAGCAGAATCTTAATATGGTGACCAAAGGCTTACTCACGCAGAGTTTCACTTTAAACACACAGACAGTTTTTCATTACAGTTTGAACCATGTGTGTGTGTGTGTGTGTGTGTCGGGGGGGTGGGGGGCAAAAAGTCCCACTCTTTGTGCCTGACTCTGAACACAAAAGCAATTCTCATGACTTATTTTCAAATCTGTCATCGACAGGAACGGCAACGGCGTCGGGTGACTCCCCTCGAAACTGATCTGCGACCCAGATCTGAAGTAATGGGCGACGGATTTGAGATCGGGTGAGCACCATCAGCGAGCGGCGGAGTCGCCCCACAGTCGTGTTGGGGGACAAAGACCCCCAGGTCAGTGGCTCACATGGAGACACGGTGAACTCGGATAACACCGCAAAGCAGATTTGGTTTCAGATGGGAACAAAAACTGCATGAACTGTCAATAATATTGGCTTTTCCTTTTCAAACTTTTCAAATCAAGAGTTCCTCCAAACTAAAAGCAGGTACTTGGGTTTTAGCCATAAACATGAGTTGTTTCGACGGGGATGAGTACGTTACAGAACAGAACATTTGCCGTGTTCAGGATGAACCACGTAATGCGTTTTTGTGCATTTTGGTTGTTTAGACCAGGGGTGTCAAGCATAAGGCCCGTGGGCCAAAACCGGTACACAAGTGGCTCCAAACCGGCCAATCCGCCAAAAGAAATTGTAAAATTTTCATTGATACTTTATTAATAAAATCCAAGTTTTCTAAGGGTAGCGGACACAACACAACACTGAGACTCTTGAGATCATTGCTATCATTAGCCTCAAAGCCATGCTGTCGGGGTGAGTTTGTAAAAACATGCACAATACAACAGCTATAAGACTAATCAGACATTTATTTATTTATTTCTTCCGAACATGGGCAAAATTAAAGGAGACAAGGGAAACAAACTGAATCTGAATAAAAAAGTAATTTAAAATAATAATTAAAAGAAAAAGACACGATCATCCAAATGAGTGAACCAGAGTTCACATGACACACGCGGCAATTTTACTTTATATGTGCGTTACATTTTCGAAACGGGGTTAGGGAGAAGTATAACTTTTTTTTAATCCTAACCCCTTTACATCTTTATCATTGCAAGTCATTTTACTGTATTTGGCAACAGAAGATTGCATTCTGTTGAATTTCACTCCTAAAATGTGATTTTCAGGCATCTCATGCCACGGGTAATTAATGGTAATTATTTGAAAAGCAATCATAATTGAATGAAAAGTATAAGCTCTGCACAGAATACTAATATTTTCCACTTTCATCACAGAAAACAGGTTTACAGTCAAGGTTTCAATGATTCACTTTTCCTTATTTAGAAATGACTCATTGACTTTGCAGCTGCACAAAAGCTGAAAGTTACTTATTTTTCTTTTTAATCTGAAAGTTAACGATTGTGGATGTTGCTGCTGTTGAGGACTATTTAGCAACTAAACAAACAAAAAAAAAGAACAATAGTTTTTAGTATCAATTAAAGACGCAAAACTGGATTAATGCCAAGGATGACGCTCATCAGTCCCTTGTTACAAATTCCCAAGTTGAAGTTTTTGCAACAGCGGCTACGAAACTATGAGTCAGTGTAACTTTGGCACCATTCGCTTTTTCAGAACTGGGTGATGGGTGATGCTGTATACAAGTCTGAGAATACCACATTCAAGTTCGGCGTGTCCACGGTCATGGTAACCTGATCGCGCCCCCATCGCCACCGCTCCCTCCCCGCTCCTCCCACACCCGAGAGTGTACAATGAATACATCCCAGCTCTCTAATCAGTAGGTTGGGACCGTGTTTGCGCCGTGGCCTCGATAAATACCAACCCCCCCACCACCCCCCACCCCCCCGGTTCCCACAGAAGTTGGCAGAAAATAATAAAATGCTTAACATTCCTCCACCCTGTATAATGGCAGTAGCCTTTAGTGCGGAGCTGGCATCACCGGAGGGGGAAAAAACAAAACAACTTGCGGGACCCTGAATGCACCACCCTGTGTGAAACAATGACCATTGAACTGTCCTGCAGATTTTCCAGCACTTCTAAGATCTACTGAATCGCTCCCTCGACGTGACTGCAATGTTCAAACAAAGCAGCACTTGAAATCTTTGGTGGAAAGTGGGTGGCGCTCGGTGTGAAAGCCCGGGGGTTTACATGTGGGTCCTTTTCCATGTTTGTTTTGCCAGAAATGTAGCTGGAGACCAATTGTTCCCGATGAAGGGACAGAGTCCCGTGGGGGTTGGCGTCGGGCAGCGTCTCCGCGGATCACGGAGACCCACTCTGCCGCCATTCACTGGACTGATAACCTCGGAGCTGTGCGACGCGGCCCCGCATGGTCACTGCTAATTAGCTGCTGACAAAAACGCCACCAACACACACGCTTACATGCGTACATACACTCATTGTACATACCTGCGACTGGGTTGCCAATTTCCGGCCTTATTTATCGCTGAAAATGTAAAAACTCTCCATATTTATATGTTTTCTTCCATTGTTTCTGTAGCACGGTTTCATTGTTAGTTGTGAGCCACTGGCTCTGAATGGATTCTACAATACGGATTGTTTGGTGGTTGTTTTTTTTTTTTTTATGAATCCCCTGCAGGGGAATAGTTTTAAAGTGGCGCACACTGTAAAAACTACACAGCGTACACAGAGACAGGAGGCGTTGCATAACCAGATAGCATCAGGAAGGGAAGACCTTCTGCGTTTAGTCATTCTGAACTGGCTTATCGCCGCTCTGTGTAGAGGTTTGGCGTGACGTCGTTCCGTTGATTTATTGGAGTTGTGACAACATCCTCCGCTCCGTGACCACAAGCAGATTGTCCTAAAAAAAAAAAAAAAAAAACCTTGCCTTCAAGAAGGAGCCGGCCTTCTGGATCCGTCTTTCAGTGTCCTCGGGGTTTAGCGTCGGCAGACCACAGTGTAGAGAAACGCCACCTGTCATCAGGGCCTCACAAAGCGAGCGCATGCAGCACAGCGCTACATATGGAAGGAAAATTGGCCAATCTGGGTTCCTCCTGCGAGAGACTCCGAGCTTCTGGTCCAGTTTGGCCCTGGTTAGAAGAGATTGATCGACAGGAATTGTTTTTTTTGGGGTTTTTTTTTAAGGAGGTTTTTAGTTTCAGAAAACTGTCACGTTGAGAGGATGATGTTTTGAAAACATTTTGTAGTTGATGTCCAGGGTTTATTAAGAGGGACGGGATAGTCTTTCGTACGACTGACACTGTACAGAAACACAAAATGTTCCATGACGGAGGAAAACTGCACAAAACCTGAATTTCAATGGAAGTTTTTCTCATCCATGTCAGTATGAGCTGAATACGACAACTATTTAAACCTTCCAGGTCTTTAACTCTGAAAGAAACTGTATACAGAGATTTTAAATTAAAAACCTCCTGAAAAAAATCTAACTTAATTGAATCTGTGAAATCAACAATAAAACTTCAAGTTAGTATCTTTACACAAGATTATATGGAGTATTAAAGTCAAAAAATATTTGTTCAAAATACAAGACACTGATTTTGTTTGGGGTTTTTTTGTGAGGGGGAGGGGCATGAATGATTT
The DNA here is from genome assembly GCF_963383615.2 of Lipophrys pholis. Taxonomy (NCBI): domain Eukaryota; kingdom Metazoa; phylum Chordata; class Actinopteri; order Blenniiformes; family Blenniidae; genus Lipophrys; species Lipophrys pholis. The sequence continues at coordinate 17,699,496 of NC_137648.1, read as the reverse complement.
AAGTAATGTGAGCCAATCTTTATAAATTCTTACAGACAACAAAAATCAATCTTGTTTACTGTGTTTCATTCGGTATTTCAAAGCAAGAAATACTACAATACTATAAACTACAAAAAATGCTAAGTTCACTTCACATGGGTTTTAATTGTCATGTAAATAAAAGTTCAAATAACAATCTTGCTTGACCCACATAATAAAATGATGCAAAAAGTCAGTAGATCTAGTAGAATATGTTTTAACAGTGCTGTTGACGTATACAATAGTAGCATTTAGCTTTTCTGTATCCTTGTTTTTGGAAAGGATATATGCCTTGAGGATAACAACCCATTTCCAAGGGGTTCCTGAACACATCATAAGACACTCTGGCAGCAAAACAAACGGTAAATAACGCCACTGATTTAAAGAAACACAGTCTTGTCCAGCCACACAAAGATCCAGAGAACACTCCGAACACAAAAGTAATATTTTAAGTTTGATATTAACTGAGGTTTATGTACGTAACTGTTATGGCAAATCTTCAAAGTCCTTCATAGTCCATAGTTGTTGCGGGACTGTGAAATCGATTACACGAAAATATTTCACAAAAGAAGATATAGGATGCATCCTTTGAAGCCCACAAAGAAAAGACTGTGCACAAATTAATTCTTTCTATAAATTAAGAAAAAAAAACTTCAATAAAGCATGAGATTGTGACACTGTGCTGCCCAAAACATTTTGATGGATGAGGATTTATTTTTTAATTAAGCTGGAACTCTTGATGCAAATTAGCCACTGAGCTCACCTCGGCGTACTTAAATGGATGTATTTTAAAGGTCAGCGTTGATTAATATGGAATTAAAATGCACCATCTCTTATTGGTAAACAAACGCGGTGTGGTAATGAAATCCTCAAAAGCTCAGCGATGACCTACCCGCCTCGCCTCGCCTCGCCTCGCCTCAAAACAAAAGGAAGAATCTATTTGCCGTTGTGTTTGAGTGCAGCTGGGATCAGGGAAGCACCTCCATCATATTGGAAGTGGACAATATTGATTTCCACCTCAGTATATCAGCAAACTGATAGATCGTCCTGTTCTGAATGCGAGCGCACAAACCAATTCACAGCCTTCCATCACCAAACATCACCAGAGCCTCCTGACTGATTGCTGCGTCCCATGCATGTCCGCTCGGCCAAAACACACACACACACACACACACGAGGCCGGCGGGGAACACTTTTCATCCTCAAGGTCAAGAGCTACTGGGAGGCGAGGAGGAGGAGGAGGAGGAGGAAGAGTGGGGGGGGCTCGTCCTCGCTGACGGCCTGATGGGGCTGACACCTCGCGACCCATTGTGCACACATGTTGATCTGTCCCCAGACGTGGACTGACAGACCGACGTCGCGCCAAAACCACCAGCGCATTTCAATGAGAGGATCTCGGCGTCGCGTCCGAGGATGGTGGGGTGGTAGTGGCGTGGGGGTGGGGCGTGGGGGCGTGGGGGGGTGTAACAAAGCTCGACGAATTTGCGAGCCGGACAAACCTCAGCGGCGAGGAGTATGTAATCCAAAACCAGGCCAATGATTATCTCCCCTCCCCACGAGCGCTGACTCAATTCTGATTTATGATTCGAATGAATATCGATTTTCCAGGAGCTCCCCTCCTCCACCACCACCACCACCACCACCACCACCCCTCCCCCCCTTTCCTTCCATTTCTCCTTTTAACAAAAGAGTGAATGATGTATGTGCATTGATTTCCAATCAATTATTTTTATTCTCATTTTATTTAAGCTTGAACAAATTTTCAGTGGCCCCGGCGGAGGGCAATGCATCTCTATCAGTAGAGCCGTACCTCATTACTAACTGGCCTTCTGATAGGAAGCAGGCAAATAAGGAATTTATTTCGGAGCCCGCCGTGTCTGCTGGAACGCCGTTCATTAATTTGCGCTGGCATCATTTCTGAGAAGCTGATGGTTAAATACAGTAAATTAACATGTTTATGCACCACATTCATTATTATTATCTATTTTTCTTGCAGTTTGTTCAATAAAACGTCCCAAACAATACATTTTTGTTTTGTAATTCCCTCTTTTTCCGGGCAGAATGACTTGGGGGGGAAAAATTGCAAATTCATTGACTGAATACGAGTTCTATTGTTCAGGTTGTGAAGAAAAAAAAAGGACATGCAAATGTGTGGTACGGCTTTAAAAGGCTCCGTTCATTTGATTTAATAAATGGTAATGTCATGAGGGTTTGTTTCGTAAACTTGTGGGAAGTGTGGAAATAAGTGGTTTTGAAGCTCAAACCACAATCTGAAATTTGGTCATTTTGAGCTTCTTACAAACCCACAAATCCTTCGACTGAACTTTGGCCTCACAGTGTACCGCAGACTATTTTCATTAGCTGAGCTTAACCTCAAAAATAAAAAAGGCTCTAGAGTCGTTTGGTTTTAGAACACAATTCCTTGTCAGTGTCTATTAATGTGAATTATTATATAAGATCAAGAAGTGTAACATTTATGACCGTTGCAGACTTTATATGAAGATTTATCAGATAAAAGCAACTTGCATGAGAAGAATAATGTTTTATTTGGTCACTCTCAAAAAGCCTGAACCAAATTAGCTCATAATGTAAATAAAACCATAAGGAGTTCAGGCTTTTTACAATTTGACCAATGTGAACAAAACCGAGACATTCAGTTTTCTATTCCATAAACTTTTTCTTTATGAAATATTTGCTGTTTCTTTCACAAATTGTGCCACTTGAAATCACAGAAAATCCAATTTGTTGCAGTAGTAAACTACAATACTTATTATTTATTCATCAGTTCCTCACTTAGGCCCAGTTTATATGGCAACGTTTCAAGGGAAAACTACATGTTTGTTTCTGAAACGTTGAAAAATATTGATGTCCCGTTTGCACAGAAATGGCAGAAATGCTGAAAATCATGTAGTTATCATGTAGGTCCACTAGTGGGTGCTGCAGAGAACAATATGCTATTGTCATTAACAGTGGCAAGTACATGGGCATTTTTTCCCATTTTAATGGGATTCAGATTTTTTTTTAAATAGTTGTGTTTTTCCTGTTTCCACGGAGACCGAGTCAGAGCACTGTCAGAAAGTTCCACCGTGAAAGCCGTTTTCAAAATGTTGGCTCTGATCGCTACTGTTGTGTAAAACGGAAACCAAAAACACAAAGAAACATTTCCGTTTTCACTAGAAAACATGTAAACTGGGCCTTAATCTCTGGTTGAAACCAGCAAACGTGTTAAAAGACCACGGATGTTTTAACGTATTCAAACCTCAACACACTCAAAGCAGAATAAATCAAGCTTTTGGCATTTATCCCTGAAAACACTACCAAAAAAAAACCCAGTCTTTCTGTTTATCTCAATGAGTCAGCTTATCAAATCATCTATTGTCTGCACCATAATCTCTCTTTCTTTGCCCTTTTTCTAAAACACAAGAGAGTCTCCACTGCACCCAGGTTGCCCAGAAAAAAATAAAAAAAGCCCTTCCAACAACTCACTGATTGGGCTGACAGTGATGTATTAAAATGGGTCATCCTGTAATTGCTCTTTCCTGTGGCTACTGGCTGGGCTGGGATTACATAACGATGATAAAGCTGCGGACCTGGACTTCCAAGATAAAAGCTGCCATGCAGGACCTCGCGCATTCTCTAAATGCTTCATCTAAGAGGTCTTCTGAAGGAAGTGATTACGCAGAGCAGCCCACTAATGCTCCTGCGGGACCCGACGCCGCACGCCGTTATTCATCAAAACGTACATACAGTTTGTTAGCGCCGGCAACTTCGCAAACGCGGGACTATAATGAGCGTTGTTGTTGAGCGACGATGGGCCGCGCATTCTTTCACCTGGTGACAAAAACAAGTTTTAAAACCCCCTTTTTTTTTTTCACTCTTCAAAGCCTCCGAGTCCCGGAGGGACAGAATGAACAGCCCCATTAGTAAAGAATAAAAGCGGGGGGGGGGGGGGAGGAATTCCTCGGCAAAAAGCCACCGAGTCCAGCTCCGGGGCTTCACAAGACATCCCATCGCCATATGACCGAATCAGATGCTGCTGGCGAGCGGCACAAAGAGCGCTCAGTCGTCTGCAACAGGAAAACTACTGCCACTTAGGAGACAATGCAGCTCCTGTGTGGAAATGTTGTTTATCTCACGAGGCCGCGGCGTGCCAGGTTGCCGAGCAACTCGATACTGTGAACTTATGCAATAAGCTACAGGAAGAGGTGGCAGCGTGGCACGCGAGTGCTTCTAACTGGGGGGGGGGGGGTTGATAAGAATAAGTTGGGAAGGGTGACGTAGCCGCATTGCCAAATATGTGATGGAATGCCGCTGGAACGGAGCGAGGGAATCCAGTGTCATCAGACAACAGGGGAATTATGGGTTTTGCAACTCAGCCGCGGTGTGTGAGTGTGTGTGTTTGTCTGCTTCGTTTCCATGGTGTGTAATTGTGAAACTTACAATTTGGTGACTAAGTTTATTTTCACACTCTGAGAGAATCAACTTCCACGTCATATAATGTTTAATCTTTTAGTTTTTAAAGGCAGAAAACCTGGTGTTCCGTCTCTGACGGTCTGCTATTATCATCCCTGACAGACGAGCGGCTGAATGCATCATGAGACGCCTGTTAGATTTGGAAATGAAGGTTCAGTCCGTGACGAATACAGTTATACAAAAATGCAAAGAGTGCAGTCAAACAAAAACACAATATCTATCTAGTTGAACCTGAGGCACGTTTTCGGAACCTTTCTGTTGCGTTCAGGTGGCCGTTGAGCCACTGAGAACGCAACTCTTTGAAAACTGCTCACGAAAAGTGGAACTTTTCTGACATGCTCGGACTCTGTTTCCATGGAAACGGGGGGGGGGGGGGGGGGGGGGTTTATATACGCTCCATATCCATTGAAACTATAGGAAACAACTTTTTGAAAATACTCTCACTTCGTTGCCATGGGAACGGGAAGGGAGGAACCGCAACTGTTTGAATGTGCTACAACTCCATCTCCATGGAAACGAGAGAAAATGCAACTTTTTGAAAATGCTCTGACTCCGCTGCCATGGGAATAGGGGGGAACAGCAACTTTTTGAATACGCTCCCTCTCCATGGAAACGAGAGGAAACGCAACTTTTCGAAAACGCCCTGATGCCGTCTCCATGGAAACAGGGGAAACACAACTTTTTGAAAATGTGATCAGACATTGTTGAGGTCAAAAATATGAAACTTTCCCAAATGAACTTCCTAATGTATGCGTTTAAACTGTCGGGGGAACACCCTTGTACGCAGAGGGGATAACATGTAAACTCCACACAGAAAAGCCCGGCCTGGACTCAAACCATCAAACCTTCTCACTATGGCTGAGAGCGCTCACCAATACACCACGAGGCACTTTCACCACCATGACTGTATTCATAGAAACCAGACTTCAGATTTATCACTGCGAGGCAGAGAAGATCAAAGTTGTACTCTGCTCTCAGCAGAGCTTTGACAAGTGCAGCCTGTTATTAGTAAAAAAAAAAAAATTAAAAAACGATTTTTTTTTTTAAAATACCTAATTTGCACTTAAAAGAGCATAAATTAGAATTAATATTCAACAGTAGCTCCCCAAAGTTAAAGAGTTTGTTTTACCCCAATTTAATTATTATGATACATGAAAAAAATCTTGTATAAATTAAAGCTGAATTATTCCCATGATCATTTTGGATCAGAATCCACATTAGTTATTTTGGGAGAGATTTCACCTCGTGTGCCTGGAGAGTAGTTTCCAAACTAAAATAAGTGAATCGCCCTACTTTCGTGTGGACGGAACATTTCAAAAGTGATTGTTTTTTGTTGTTGTTTTATTTAAATTGTTATTTACATGTTCACTCTCAAGCTTCTGCATGGAGACGGCCAGTGGCGTCGTGACTTCACATCCTATTCTCTTTCAATACCCGCAGAATTCCTGGTGGGAATTCCTTCTTATTCGGCACTCATCCTCCCTCTCACTCAGGGAAGGAGTTATTCGATTTTGGTAGCCAGGGGTCAAAGATGAAGGTCACGCTGACCTCTCAAATCTCCATTACTGCCACATCTCCGGAACGCCTTGATCTAATTTTCTCAGAGTCCGGTGCGAGCATCCACTCCGGCTCCGAAATGAACTGATCACATTTGGTCGCTTTAACTTCATGTTTGTGCCATTTTTGTAAATGCAATCGATCCTAAAAGCCTACATTCAATACCGTTAATTGCAATCCTCCCAACAGTCTTGACTTTGGAGACGTCTGATATATTTTTGAGACGTCTGTGAAGCTTCTTCTGTCTTTATTGCTTGTGACAAGTGAATATATATCTGCTGATCGAACACAAGTTGTTTTATTTTGGGGTTTTTTGTGTGCGTGTGTCTTGTGGGTTTGTGTGTCTCCGTAGCTGAGCTTACATGGAAACACAAAATTGTAATTGATCAGACTGAGAATGCTATGTGTTAACACATCTATCGGGAGATTCTGATCCGATGGAGTTCATTTGGAAAGTAATTTAATATGGGATCAAGTGTTGAACATGTCCACTGTCACAAAGCAAATCATTGTTATGATTAGGATCAGATGATATTCATGGTGTCTAGATCGATCAAACTATCACTGTGTGTGTGTGTGGGTGTGTGTGTGTGTGTGTGTTGATAACATAATGACATCCTGCCATGAGGTATTAGTCACCACGTCCCAAGGCACGTCTTCAACGAGGGCAACTTGTTCCTGCTTGATTGTCAACACACGCGGATCTCCACGGTTACGGCTGTGCAAAGTGCTACTTGTGACAAAGTTAGACACACAAGCGGAGAGAGAAGGAGAGCGAAACTGTTTCGGCTCACATGCGCTGTCTGTGGCTGAAACGCGAGAGAGAGAGGACTACGGAGAAAGCGAGCTCACCGGCGGGTTATATACGTGCCTATAAATAACCAGCCAATCAGCGGCGAGCCGCTCTGGAGTCGAACGAGCCAATCGGGGACGGGAACGAGCCAAATTAAGTGAGTGGGCTGCTCCGATTGGCCGGCCGTGATATCATTTGCGGTCGTCGACGCCGATTGGCTGAGGGGGCGTGCACGGGGAGGGCGGGGACAGCGGGGAGGCGGAAGGAGGGGCGGGCGTCTAGGTTTGAATAGGGAAGTTTGCAGAGCGCAGTTGTTCCCCGTCCAGTCCGGTGCAGTGTTTGCAAATACCTCGAACCAGAGAGAGAGAAAGAGAGAGAGGAGAAGGAGAGAGAGAAGGAAAAGGAGGGGGAACCGACTGCCTGCCTGACGGAGGGACGGAGTCTGTTCTGCGTCGCCGCTGCTCAACACGCGACTCTCCGCTCGGCGTCGCTCGGGAACTCGCTTTTTTTTCTCCTTCTACTGGCTTTATTTTTTTTTTTCTCTTCTCATTCTCAAAGTGCAGCTAAATCTGTTCCAAAAAAAAAAAAAAAAAAACAAGCGGAGAATATTTTTTTTTAAAAAAAGAACAGAAATGGATGTTCTACCCATGTGCAGCATCTTTCAGGAACTTCAGATAGTTCACGACACGGGCTATTTCTCCGCCTTACCGTCTCTGGAGGAGTACTGGCAGCAGGTGAATATAAACTTACTCCTTTTTTTTTTTTTTTAAGTTTCCTTTAAGAAACAATCACCTCAAACACGGCGGTGTCCATTCATTTGTGAAGTTTTTTTTTTTTTTTCAGCAGTCTAAAGTGTCAGTCTGACATCTGGATGAGGAGAGAATCACTCCAGCTCTCGTGTATTCTCACTACTTCATTTCTTTAATTCAAATTATTTCCCCTCCCGAGAAAGTGCATCTCATCATGCACAACATCATCCTCTCTCGTATTGGGTTCATTCAGTTTGATGGAAGTTCATCCCTGGCGTTTCCCCCCCCCCCTCTTGTTTTGGATGTGAATCCACAACATGCCACCTAATGCCTGCCTCGCATGAGTAGACAGCAGCACAGCTGGAAACCATCAGGCTGCAGGAGGGATATTTATTCTACTGTGTGTGCTGTCAAAGCTGCAGGCCTGAGCCGGTGTATCTATGGTGTGTGTGTGTGTGACAGTGAGGAGGAAGGATGTGATTGCATGACAGTGGTACGCATTAGGAAAAGCAGCTGAATGCCCCCCCCCCCCTCGTGTGTGTGTTTTTTTTCTTTTGGAGAAGGAGGGGAAGTTGTGCAGGCTTCCTTAAAAGGACTCTTAATTTTCGTGCAGTGAGTCATTGTGGAGTGGCGAAATGACAATGCACGTTTTGGTGCTGCAGGAGATTCAATAAATTGGTTGGTTGTAGCGCGGCGGCGATCATCCAGAAAAGGCTTTTTGGTGTGTGTGTAATTTTATCAAAAAGTTTGACTTTCACGTGTGTTTATTTCAAATAATGTGCAGATAACGTTCATTATTTTCCCCCCATGCTTCCTCATTAAAAAAAAAAAAAAAAAAGCAGGAATTTCCTGGTTAGTGCTCCCTGCTGTAAGCGCTCGACAAATATTACACCAGCGAGAGCATATTGGGAGTGTGCACATGCATGATTTAAAAGGATTTCCCTCACGGAGGCGTCTTTGCGGGTGTCTCTCTCCGGGGCTGCTCTTGCTTGTGATTCATTCCCCCGCTCACTGTGCTCCCCCCCCCCCACCACCACCACCCTCTCTCTCTCAGACATGCTTGGAGTTGGAGCGCTATCTACAGAGCGAGCCTTACGTCTCAACGTCCGACCTGAAGTTCGACGGCCAGGAGGACCTCTGGAGCAAGCTGATCCTGGCCTGCGGGGACAAGGCCAAGGCCGAGTCCGACCCCAAGCTGCCCTCGGCCCACGAGGAGGACAATCAGGACAGCAACAGTGTGAATTCGGACGCCAGCAGCGAGGCCTCGGACAGTTCTGAGGAGCTCTCGCCCACGCACAGCTTTACCTCCAACCCCCTGGGCTCCGTGCTGGTTGGCTCTGGACCTTTTAGCCCGTCTGTCATCAGCACGCCGCCGTCCTCCCCGGAGGCCAACTCAGAGGCCGGCGGCGTGATGAGCGGCTGGGTGGCCGCGCACGCCGAGCTGCACCTGCCGGTGAAAATCAGGAGCGGCGTGGCGGTGGCGACGACAGCGGCGGTGGCGTCGAAGGGCTCGGAAAAGACGGGACTGATCTGCGGGGACGCGTCCCCGGACGGCAGGAGGCGGGTACACAGGTGTCACTTCAACGGGTGTCGCAAGGTTTACACGAAGAGCTCCCACCTAAAAGCACACCAGCGCACTCATACAGGTGAGCAACAAAGTAATCTGTCTTTATTTTTTTATTGAGCGAGTGCCGGAAACGCCGCTGATTCCACCATGGTGGCGTCGTCCGGCCATTGTGTAATGTAATTAAAGGTCCACATTGCATGACGTCCTCAGCTGGAGTGCCGCGAGTATTAGCCCTGCATGGCTGGATACCTAAACTGTGACCTCACGTATCTGGAATGTGACTGACTGAGCCAGAGAGCGAGGGGGGAGGACGCGGGGGAGGAGGGGGGGATAAAAGGACTTCAAAACAGATTGAGTTTCACCATGGGAAACGGGTGAAAGGGTGGGGGTGGGGGTCACAGAGCTGGGAGGGGCTCCGAGTGGTCATTTGAGTGTCTCTTGTTTTTACTCAGCGGCGTGAAATTGCACGTGTAGCTGTTGTTTCCACACATTCCACACATTCTGGAGCAAAAAAACAAACCGCGAGCCGACGGAAATCTGTCGTCACTACTGCACCTCGCTGTCATTTACCCCCACCTCCACCCAACACCCACCACCAGGATGATTGATTTGAATTTGTTTAAATAACAGTGCAGGACCGACTGGTCACCAAAAACACAATGTCTCCTCGTGTGTGTGTGTGTGTGTGTGCGCGCGCGCGTGTGTGTGTGTGTGTGTGTGTCAGCGAGCTAACCAGCCTCTTGTTCTGCGCAGGTGAGAAACCGTACAGGTGTTCGTGGGAGGGATGCGAGTGGCGCTTCGCGAGGAGCGACGAGCTGACCAGACACTTCAGGAAGCACACCGGGGCAAAGCCATTTAAATGCAGTCACTGTGACAGGTGAGCTGGCGGCTTCTCGGCGTCACCGTGATGAAGGCTGACGACGTGATCGGGCTTTTTCCCCGCGTCATCCAAATAGCAGAGCAGGTCTTTTAAAGATGGAGGCCGTCCTTGTGTTTGGTTCTGAAGGGGGAGAGATTTGAGCTGGACTGGCGAGGAATGGAGCACACAGATGTTTAGGATTTTCTTATAGTTTGATCACATTTTTCAAGACTTTTGAGATCTTTTATGATGATTTATTTTTATTTTTTTACCACATTGGACTTATTTAGCTTTACTCCAATAGGAAGTTGTTGATTTGGTTAGTAAGTCAAATAATTTATGGTTTTTCATTTTCCAAATCAATTAGCTTTTTGTGACTCACCCGGAAAAAATCTATTTCTAAGAAATAATAATATAGCTGCAGGGGTTTGTTTTCCACTCCCCCTCCCTTTTTTGGGGGCCAGTTTTGTAATTGGACAGACTTATTTGCGCCAAGGACTTGTAATTTTACACCAGCATCAAATGTTTTTGACAATTGATTATTGGTAATTTGACACTTCTATCAAAGGCTCCTCATTTGACACCATCAATTGCATCAATTGCCTGTAGTTTGACACCAGCATCTCCAACTTAACTTGATGCCTGCTTAAAATATTTGTAATTTGATGCCAGCATCAAGTGTTTGTGATTTTGACACTACTTTCACATACTTAAAAAATTGACACCGGCTTTAAATATTTGAAATTCTACACCAGCATCAGTTGCCTGTAATTTCACCCCAGCATCAATCGCTTGTGGTTTTACACCCGCATCAATGGCTTGTGGTTTGACACCAGCATCTCCGCTGCATCTTGCTGCCAGCATCTCCAACTGAACTTGATGCTTGCTTCAAATATTTGTCATTTGACTCCAGCATCAGCTGTTTGTAACTTGACACACATTTTTGAACTTAGTTGGTGATTTAGGAATATTTGAAAGGTCTAATTTACCTTCAGCATCAAGTGTCTGGAATATCATGAAGCATCAGTCGCTTGTAATCCGACTCTCCCAGTAAACGTTCCTTTCGTGACACCTGCTTGAAAATATTTGTATTTGACTCCAGCATCAAGTGCATGGAATTGGACTCCAGCATCCGGTGCTTGTGATTTGACTCCAGCATCAGGTGCTCTTATTTGGACTCGGGTATCAAGTCATTGTAATTTGACTCCAGCATCCGTTGCTTGTAATGTCACCCCAGTAAGGAGGTTGATGAATCTAAACTGAACTGATCCTTTGCAGTTTTCCAGATTTTCTTCTATTTTTTGCCGCTTTGTTTCTATAAAACCTCTGATAGTTTCTCTTTGTAAACGTAATTCGAAATGACCAAGAGGCATTTAGACCAGGTGGAGAAACCTCCTCCGTCTTCGAGTAAAACATTTCCCCATGACTGACCCCTCTCTCTCTCTCTCTCTCTCTCTCTCTCACTCTCAGATGTTTCTCCAGGTCTGATCATCTGGCTCTTCACATGAAGAGACACATCTAGAGCAGGACGAGCACCAACCAAGCAACGCAGCAAAAGGGGGGAAAAGGTTTCTTTCCTTTCTTTTCTTTTTTATTTGAATTTTTTTTCAAGAGGAAAACAAACCCGCCGTCTCCCGCCGCCATGGTCTCTTGGTTGAACTGTCCCAGAGCGGAGTGGTGGGAGTGTGTTCCAGCCAAAGCATGCCGTTTTGCACCAAACTGAAAACCCAGTGCCTCCGGGACCTCTCTTTGGAGAAAAGGCGCTCTGAAGGTTGTCTGTTGCAACAAAGAGGACGAACGCAAGGATGAGGATGTTTTTTTTTTTTTGTTTTTTTTTTAATCAAGAAAGACTTTTGACACACACACCGGGGGGGGGAAACTGAGCGTAGAGAGTGAATGGCGTGTACGTGTGGTGCATGAAGTTTTGGGAACGTCTCCCGGACTGCAGATACACTGGTACTTTTACAAAAAACAAAAACAAAACAAAAAAAAAAACCCATCTTGAGGTTGAGCATGTGTGCACTGTGAATGTCTGGAGATTTTGGCCAACTGGCCCGGCGGCGGAGCGACGCCAACACGAGGAGAGGAGTGGGGGGGTGGGGGGGCGGCGCCGATGTTGCTGTGGACTTGAATGAGTTTCCGGAGGAGGCGGCGTGAGGAGGGGGGGCGGAGCTTCTGAAGACCTGAGGCCTTGGGGATTGTTTTTTTAAATTTTTTTTTATTAATTTCGTCGCCATGCGTCACCTTCTGGTGTCACTGCCCGGGGAGCAAAACTGCCCCCCACCCCCTTCCTTATCACCCCTCCTCAGTCACGGACAGGAGCTTTTTTTTCTTTTTCTTTTTCTTTTTTTTTTTTGGTGTTTTTTGGTGCAGCTACTAAATGTGCAATGTGTCATGTAGCCTGGTTTTTATTATTTTTCTACAAGCTACAAAGCTCATTTGTAGTCCAATTGTATAAGCTGTGTGCTTAGAGGTATAACACAACTATACTATAACTTCAGTATCATTAGACAGGTGTTGCATGGTTCTAGGGTTTCTCCATTTTTCTCTCTCTCCTGTTTCCGACTGCAAATAGTTTCAATAAAAGTGCAGCTAAAAATGCGAACGGTTAAATGTTACAGTATTGTACATAAAGCCTTGATGATTTCTTCTTTTTTTTTTAAATTTCAATTCTTACCACAAAAAAAAAAAAAAAAAAGAACTTCATCCGGAGATTTTCACCCGCCGCTTTTCCTTCACGCTCGTCCTCAAGGACTGGTCTTTTATTTTATTTTTAAAAAAAAAATTTCTCATCACTTTCTAAGTAATGCACTGTTGACCTTAAATGGTGCCTTATGCAAGTGACTCGTCTCCCCCTGCGGGGGGCGCCGTTTCTTTCCTGCTCCCTCGGGACGTCACACTCGTCGTTCGTCCGTCGTCTGGGTGATTTGAGAAGCTCGATCAAGGCTCAATTACAAGTCGCACCTGCCTTGTGTGTGTGTGTGTGTGTTTGTATCCGGCGCTCATGTCTGGTTCAAAGGTTCACAGAAGTTTTTTTGAACAAAATCTCAATTGACTGCCTTTTTATTTTTTTTATAACTTAATTTTATATGTTGACTTTTCACTCGCTGCACCAATTGAACTCAATCAGAATTTGTACATAAGAAAAGCGTTTAGAGCACTTAAATTTAATTTAATTTTATTGAAGACGTTTACTACTGTGTAGTATGTACCTTGAGTCCATCTCACAAGACCTCCAGACCGGCTTCACAGATTCTTTTACCCCCCGTCCCCCCGTCTCTCTCCACCCGCCATTCCGAAGAAAACGCTAAAGATTTATTGTAATTAACAGGCTGCAGTCGGACAGGCCTCGCCTTGTACTGCCTCTCGGTAATGAATTGCTAAAAGGCTTTGTTGGCATGGAATCTGTCACAGACTGCTGACGGTGTCGGTTGGTTATTGACCCGTCTGGGGGAGCGTTGTTTTAGCCCAGCTGCAACAGTATTGTGAGAAAGAAAAAAAACAACAAAAAAAAAGAAATACACAGGAGCTGCACGTCAAGCATCCCTGGAAACTCGCCGATGAGGGGGGAAAAAAAAGTTGGTAATTTTCAGGTTTAAAAACATAAAAACCTCCAGCGAGCCTCTCCTGCACGCCGGGACTTTACGATTTCGGATGATTCGACAAACTTGAAAGTTCTCTCCGCGATGGATTTCAGGCCCACGACGCAGTTCCAAGTGATAATTGAGCCTTGATTTAGCCTGAGTAGTTTTTGTTTGGGTTTTTTTGGTTGTTTTTTTTGCTTGCGCTTCCATCATCTCTCACTCACTCACACACACACATACACACACACACACACACACACACACACACACACACAGCTCTTTGTTCTCAAAACTGAATCTTTGTATAAAAAAAAAGAAAAAAAAAACTTTTGTAAAATTGTTATGTTTATGCTTTATGAAATTTTTATTTGAAATTGTTTTGCAAAATTGTTATATTTCTGTATGAATGTATTTTTTATTGGAATAATAAGAAATTCTTATCTGACTTTGGCTCATTTGTTGGTTCTTCCTCGGTTTGGCTTTCTTTGTGTGGACTGTGGGAGGTCTGCAGCTTTTTCAAAGGATTGAACGCTGCGAGGCCTTTTTAATGATCAACTGTAAACGTTTGTTCAAGAAAAGGTTTGTGGTTTGAAATCGATCGTCGTACCTGTAGTTTGTATATCAGGCCACTAGGTGGGCCGAATGACAGAAACGTTCAGGCTCCTTTTTTAAAATATCTTTCTTGATCATGTCGGCTCATTTGAGCCCCATTTATATAAAATCTTCAAGTTTCAATGTGTTTAAAGTGTCGGTTTAAATGAAAACGGTGTTCAGAGCCCCCGAAAACACAACTTTTTGAAAACTCCATCCGTTTCCGTGTAAACGGGGGGGAAATGCAACTTCTCTGAAATGCTGCTACTGTGCACGCGTATCTCGGCCGTATTAAATACTTCTCTTGCACATGCTCAGTAGACGGACAATAATAAAAATGGCGGCTTCCAGTGTGCCACGAATCCCAGCCTGTATTCTCCTGGGACTTGGTTTGGGAATTGAGAAGGGTTTTATGATTCTGCTCAACGATTTGGTTCATTATTGATTTTCAAAGATAGTTGTTGATTAGCCTCAACTGTGTTCAGTCAACGCTGCGTGTGTAAATATTCCTGCCTATTAGTCGTCTTTGATGGAAGTATTTCTCGTGAAATGTAAACAAAACCTTTGAGCGTTTGTACCGCCCGGGTGCCACGTTTCCTGCTGGCTGCACTGGTGAATCGATTCCAGGGAACCGGTTTTCGATTCCCGTCCCCTCGGTAGTTTTCTGGTCGACGGTCACCGTGATAACAAGCTTAACTTATAATGTATTGCTCTCTGCTGCATGTGTGTGTGGTTTCAATTGAAAAAAACAAAACAACAAACAGCACCCACAAGATGCCCAGCATGAAAACGTCGTTTTCAGCGTCTGTCGTTTCCGTGTAAACGCGGCACTTTTCTGAAACGCATGTATCTCGATGTATATTTATAAATATATTGCGCCGTGCAGAGCTAGCTCGCTCTCACCAACAGAATAACTATTGGCTTGGGCTCCTGGATGGAGATCGGTGTGTGTGTGTGTGTGTGTGTGTGTGCAAGAATAAAACGTCCAAAACGCAGCTTAACTTTATCATTTTGACTTGAAAACGTCACGTGGACCGTCTTAGTCTGTCACTTTTGTTGATCCATTTCTTCAAAACAGTTGACTGGCCTCGCATCTTCCTCGCTTGTCAATACGAGCATGTATAAATCCTCTCCGGCGAGCAAATTACATCCTTGGAAGATCACAGAAACCTGCCCCCCCCCAACCACCCCCACAGTGGCAAACAGCTCGGGTTTTGGATTCCCTCTCCTCACAGGAGGAAAAAAAAAAAAAAAAAAAAAGTTTCAGTGCTGAAAACGACTTGACTGCTCGCTCCTTAGAGCTAGCTCGCTCTCATCAAAGCGGTATAAATAATTTATCTCCATCTCTTACAGCCCATGGCATTTAATTAGAGAGCCGCTTTTATACATTTGTTAGATAATTACTCTACTTGACACAGATAATGACACAAAACAGCAGTGGATAAACCAAAGAGCCTGAGTTTAAGTTACAAACCAACATGAAAAATAAGATGAGAGAGAGGAAAAAAAAAAAACAGAAAAGAAAAAAGCGCGCCTGTTCTCCTCAGCTCCGTTCGTGGTGTTGACCTCGAATGGGCAGGCAACTTATTAGCACCTCTGATTTGCAGTGAAAGCCCTCCGGTTTTCTCAAGCAAGCCTTGCTAATTACGCTGGCTTTGGAGACCCTGGCAGCTTCGGATCGCTGCAGAGTTTTGTTTGCAGAACCGCCTTGATCTCCCCCCCCAAAAAATCTGCCGTCCTGCTTGATTCGTCAACTTCACGTCTACCCGCCGTGCGTAACGGAGGCTTAGAGAGACGGCGGCTCTCAACACAAGTGGACCGTCGGACCGTCGTGGGTGAAGTTTCTCGTAAAACGTGGCACCGGGGTCGCATGTTGCCTTCTGACGTATCCAGAGTGCCGAGTCCTCCTCGTACTGTAACCGAGTGGCGGCCTCCGAGGATTACTGGAAACAATCACTCACTTTTAGATGTCACGCGTCTTCTCTCCGGGTCTCCGGGGATCTCGGCGCAGATCGGCTTTGGAAAAGTTCTTGAGGGAACGTGCAACAACTGACCGGTTGTGGAAAGCACACGGGATGGGAACAATGAAGTTGACAGGATTTTTCTAAAAGATGTTGTTGTTTTTTTTTCCCACCTGGATCTAAGGGCTTGTGTTTTTATGTTTGGCTCGGATGAGCTGCATGGTGGTGTAGTGGTTTGCTCTGCTGCCACACAGAGAACTTAACCGGTTCGAGTTCCGTGCAGAGTTTGCCTGTTCGCCCTGTGCAGGGATGGTTTTCATCCCTTTTCGATGCAAAAATATGTATTTAAAGGGGTCATATTGTGCAGCTTTTCAACACTTTCACATGGTCTCATTGGTCCAAAAACGTTGTATTCAAAGTTTCGTGCCCCAAATCCATCTTTTCCTTGATTTTCCTCCATTTGAATCTTGGATCATAGGAGCTGCATTCAGAATCTGCTGTGTCAGTGTGAGCTGGACTGGCTCCGCCCACACATGCCCATCTTGGGAAGAGGAGGAAGTACTTCCTCTCGTGGTGCCATTTGCCAGAGCAGAGCTGCCTAATTGTGGGAAGAGTTAAAGGGAGGGCCTACCTTGTCTGCGATGACACTATATAGGGTTTAATTTCTGATTGGCTGGTTGGAGCAACACACTTTTTAAAAACTGAAACAAGCCAGGGAGAGAGAGGACAGACTGTCTTCACTTTTAGGGCATCATTCTATGTATGGGAACAATTATTACTTCTGGAAAACCCCAGAGGTCCCGTTTGAATGACAACATTCTTCAGTTTTGTTTCAGAAGAGTTTTACGTTTACATGACAACATTTTGAAAACGATCTAGTCTTCATGTTGGGCCACTAGTGGATGCTGTTGTTTGTTTTTCTAATGAAACCTCACGCTGTGGTGCGCATCGGCAGTAGCATCGTTTCAGCATGAGCGTTTTCAGAAAGTAGCTTTTTAGCCCCCGTTTCTATGGACTCGGACCATTTTCAAAAAGTTCCACCTGTGTAGCCATTTTCAAAAGATTGCATTTTCAGTGACTCGCTGCATGGTAGTCGTGTGAACAGACCCACAAAATGCGACGGAAGCTTCACGTTTACGCTGTCGTGTAAACGTGGCCTGAAACTAGTGTGAATGCGACTGTGTGTGATTTTCCTAAAGCTGGAAGGATTGATGAGAAAGCTTTTAATCCCCGTTTCCGCTGGTCCGTGCAGTTTCTCAGTGGTGTGCAAACATTCTGGCAGTGCAGCTGTGAGCGAGACTGATCATGTAACGCATGTTAAGATGGTTGAAATGATTAAAAAAAAAAAAATACACACACACACAATTTACTGCTTATGTGGTGTCTATTTTTGTTTTTAGCATCGTTGTCTTTCGGGGCGCCGCAACATTTCTACTCCAAATTCTGGTTTCTTTTAAGTTTTGTAGGTTCTCTTCAAAGCCTGCAAATGGAATTTGTAAACTCCTCCTCCCCCCCCCCCCCCCCCCCCCCCCCCCCCCCCCCCGTGTCTTTAAGTGAGTAGAATAGCAGTGTGAAAATGTTTGTAGTGAGCTGAACTCAAAGATTTCCCCTCCTCGGGCTCCAACAAACAAGCTTGTCAGAACAGCGCGACAGGGTTGAATCATAATCAGGTACTTCAGTTTAAGCCCAGAGATTTGAATGGAGTCTCCAGTGTACATGTTAATAAAAAAAAAAAAACTGAACTTCTGTGAGTGCAGCTTCACGAACGCGAGTGAGAGCGTGCAACCGTTTTAATGCACCGTGGCGCAAGGCTGAAGTGAAACCCATACATTTAAGCGTGAGGAAGAGATTATGACCTCGCCGAGGAAAGTCTGCCCACGCTTCTGCCAAGAGAAAAGATCCCAGCTCCTGCTGCTGAGGGGAATAAAACAACCTTCTGACGGTTAAAATGTGACTGCTGAAAATGAAGACTTAATGTGTGACGCTCCTTCGAAGAATAAAAACTCAACAGAAGTGGGAAAGAAAAAAATGGATCAAATGCTTTTATTCTTTTAACTTTATGAGTGGAGTTTTGGTGAACCTGCAGACTCCCGGGGATGGAGTCCATCAGCAGCTTGAGCTGGTACAAGACGTCATACAAACACCTGATCACTCTCGATGACAAGCGGAAGTTCTGCGTCCAGGTTCGACGTGTAGATCGGTCGCTTGAAATCACAGGCAACCCGTTGGCGGTGTTTTATTTTCTACTCATAATGAGCAACTTGGCACAAGGGTCGGCAGTGACGCTGCAAATTTTCAGCTTCAGGTGCAATCCAGCAGACTGTCGCGGCGAGCGTGTTCTGTTTGTTTACGCTTATTTTATGTGTATTTACGACACGATCGTCTGGATCACATGAATTATTGAAAACCGTTTGAGCATTTATTAGAAATCCTTGATATCAGTAACTAGTAGAATGACTGTGCTTTGCTAGTATTGATTTTTCCTCTAGTGCACAATCAAACCTCACTAGTAAACTACTGTGCTGCACTAGTAACACTACTAGGCCCAACTAGCGGGCATGTGTCACTCACTAGTACTACTAGCAAGGCACAAAATGTCCACTAGTAGCACTAGCAAGGTGCTCCTGACCTCACAAGTAGTGCTAGTGAGGCACAAAATGTGTACTGGTGGACATTTTGTGCCTCACTAGTAGTACTAGTGAGATAAAACATACCCTACTAGTACCCCTAGTGGACATTTCTCACCTCACTAGTAGTACTAGTGAGGTGTAAAATGCCTTACTCGTGCTACTAGTGGGCATTTTATAGGGTTAATGTCCTGCTTTCAATGGGTCACAAGTTTCAGTTAGTAAGTTTAGTACACAAGTACTACAGAACATGTATGATATGAATTTTAAATCATGAGCGTCTCATATACAGACATTATTTTATTTTTAGAAAAACATGAGAATCAATTGAAGGCTCAGGGACGTTCTCGTCGCAGCGATACAAGAGAAATAAATTCTTCCTGATCGGCCTAACAGCGAAAATACCAAGTATTTCTATTGTATTTTGACGTTTTGTCCGGTTTCATGTGCTCCGCCGAGCCGGTAGCACCAGAGAAAGGAGGCGCCCGCTCGTCACAGTCATTTCAAAGCTTTCTTAGGTCCATGTCAGCTTGTATCAGTGAATCTCAATGAATGTGACTATCTCTGGCTGAGTAATTGCAGCGGGATTACTGTTTTATCATTCCCTTTCAAGCAGAAGGCCTTCCAATTGTGGATAGTAAAATAAATCATTATCCAAAATTGCTGTGAAATAACAGACGTGCCGCAGGAGTGAGAGATTGCCTCGGCTGGGACTCTCTCTGTCACACACACACACACACACACACACACACACACACACACACACACACACACACACACACACACACACACACACACACACACACACACACACACACACACACACACACACACACGTGCACACGCTCAGGAAAATGGACTGTGATGGAGGCACACAGTGAGTTAAATGAGGGGAAATAATAAGGAAAGAGGAGGTTATCAGGCTCTGAGCCTGGTTCATTCAGCCAGCTAGACTGCAAGTCATCACATATGCAGACTTTACTCCAGCGTCAGGGCTTTCTCTCTCTCTCTCTCTCTCTCTCTCTCTCTCTCTCTCTCTCTCTCTCTCTCTCTCTCTCTCTCTCTCTCTCTCTCTCTCTGTTAATGGAGTCTATTAGGTCTCGGCTTGTAGAGGAAATAGGACTGAAATCAGAGGTCGCTGACCCTCCTTTATGTTCCTGGCTTTGGAGAACCGCACACTGCACCGTAATCACCATCATCACCAGCCCCATCATCATCACCATCACCACCACCATCATCATCATCGATGTCGTCGACGCCTCGCTGACACTGTCGTTCCCCGTTGCGGTCCCCGCCGCTATCAGAACCCGGTGCGTCTCCCAGCTTCAGCAGCCCGCCCCGTCGCTATCTACCCGGCTTTAAATAATTCATATTTGCTTGAACGCACCCCCACAATAAATTAGACTCAACACCTAATTACCATGTTGCAATTAGCAGAAGAAATGAGAGAGGATCTAAGAACACAGCTCAGACAAAATGTGCCAGATTAGATGTTTTGTTTTTTGCAAAAAAAAAAAAAAAAACGCTAAAATATGAAGGGCTGCTTCTCTTTTAGTACAGATTACTCGGATACTCTGCAGTCCTCGCAGAGCTCCGTTCAGCTTCTCCCCGTGGAATCGGAGGGTGAGTCTAGCAGAAACCCTCCACACGCCGGGTTTGTAAGTGAGAGTGACCTTGGGGGAGAACACGCCGTTCCTGAACCTTACGCCAACAAGCAGCTGCGATTTCATAAGATCTCAGTGAAAGGATTAAGAGTTTGGCTTTTGAAAAAAAAAAAAGACATGCTCTTGACACTGGATTAACCTCCGCTGATATTCATCAAAGAGCTTTATTCATTTTTCTAACCCAACATTTCAGAGATGTATTCATTTACTTATCCATCTTCTATAAATAGACTTGTTTGGTTTGGCTAAATTCTCAAATTTTATTAACTCGTATGAATAATATGATTAGTATGAGTGTAGGATGTGTACAGTCATTGGGCTCACCGGAATATAAGTTGCATCCACCAAATTTAAAAAGAAAAAAGGAGAGGTCGGAGTTACGTGATGCGCCTGAACGCATCCATCCCCCATGTATCAGCGGCATTAAGCTCGTTAATGCGTAAAAATCCCGCATCATTGTTTAAGCTGCAGAGTTCAAAGCTTCTGAAAAAAGTAGCGGCTTATAGTCCGGAGATTACGGTAAATTAATCTGTTCCAGGAGAGACAAACGTAAGGCCCATGGGTCAAAACCGGCCCGCAAGATGCTCCAATATGGCCACCACACCACCAAGCACCAGCGTCGTTTTACCTTTGACAGAGTCGAAACATTTTCAAAAAGGTGCGTTATCAGTGGCACAGAGCGCAGTTGTCACATAGCCAGGCGTGCAAAACGTAACAAAAGTTTTCAGTTTTCATTTGACAACGTTGTTGTGTAAATGGGGCTTAAAAATACAAAATATGTTTTTGTATTTATACATAAAAATGTAGAAGCGGAACATATGGCACCTTTTAAAATTTAACAAATAACAGATGAAAGTAATCAATTATAATTCGATTACTGTTATATTTTTGAGTACTTTTTCTTGAAAGTATGTAATTTTACTTACATACAAGTACAATTTACACAACTTGATTTGTTTCAGTTCTCTCAAAATCATAAATTGTTCTATTAAAACACACAATTTGGTGTTCAAACCTTTTGATTTGCACTTTTGTAGCCACTGTTTATTCTTCTAGTTCCTACTGTTAAAAGCTAGAATGTAATTTCCTTCTATATGTTTTTCCAAGGAATAAGTTATGAATGGAGATGTTTTATCTTGGTAAATGAAACAAACCTGTGCTGTAACAAAGTGGAAATAAGTAATGAATACCATTTAATGAATGTAACTGCAGTTGTTTTGAATGCAATTTTAGCCTAATATCTAAATATCAACCTTACTACTTCTTATTTTTTAAATTCAGGTAGTTCTTTTTTTTTTTTTTTTTTTTTAGGAGAAGAGAGTCAAAGTGTTAAAACATGAAAACGTGGTGTAAGTTTTCTGTCTCTGTGATGCGGCGACATCCAGCCACTCGCTGTTGTGTGTAGATTTGTAGTATGACGGACATATTTGATGTTGGTTTTTTTTTTTTATCTCCCGGGCTGTCGGGATAAAAGAAACAGTGGCTGTCCAGAAGTATGAAATCCTGTTTCATGGTGTTGCAGGCGTCTGTGCAGCCGCGCCGTTGAAGAGAAAAAAAAGAAGAACAAACAGATCTTTTCTACTGGGACTTTAATGAATTTAGCATGAAGGGATTGGTACATCTTGTCTCCAGGAAATGGCCATATGCTGGTGCTCCAGTGCTGACACGACAATAGATTTGCCGTCTTCGTGGGTTTTTTTTTTCCACACTACCAACTGGCGGCTCCGTGGACGGAGGCGGTCGCAGGAGAGAGCCGCCATGAAGTTTACTTTCAGGGAGGCAGGTAGCGAGTGATTGACACACGCTTCACCCCTCGGGGCGGATTATAGCTGCATGTCGCCGCCCAAAACTCCCCTGTACTGCCAGCCTGAGCAAACCTCTGTAATTGACTTGACCTGACTTGACTCCGCCGCCGCTGATACCGGTTCCCGCGCAGACTCGTTGCCCTTCGGCGCCGAGCCGCAGCCAAAGACGCCGAGGCGCCGCACCGGAGAGACCACTCAGAGGGGGCTTCGGGGTCTCGCCAGATACGCTCAAGTTTTGCGGCGTCGCAATCTGTCAGCCCGTTAGCCCCGCGGACTCCGGCGAGGAAGTTTTGGTTGACTGTTTGTGTCGGGAGCTGCTTTGCATTTCAAGTCACATACTTTTCTCATCTCCAGCTGGCTTTTCCAATCTTTTCCTGTCAGAGATAATAATAATAATATTTCTGAATTGTGTTGTCCTAATTATGTTGTGACAAAGCTGACCTGTTCAGTGCAAATACGTGATGACAGGAACAAAGAATGATAAGCTGATCATTACAAACTTTTGATCAGTGATTAAAACAAATTTCACTTCCTGTTCTTTTAGATTTGCCTTAAAAAAAATCGGAATATATGACGACGTCATAGTCTCCTAAACCTTCTGGACTTAATCGCAATCCAATTTCACCATCTGTCCAAACGAATGTCTGTTTACTCCCACTGTTAATGATAACGTATTGTTTACTGCATACGTGTGTGGTTTCATTAAAAAAAACAAAAAAAAACCACCCACCAGCACCACCTAGTGGCCTGGCATGCTAACTACATTGTGTTCTGCCGTTTCCGTGTGAATAGACATTGTTTTGTCAACGAGACCTGAGACAAATGAGTCGCCCAGTTCCTGTTCAGCCTGGGGTGACAGGTACTAAAAACATCGACTGAATGAGTTAAATTTGGACCCTGTTTACGCCTGTCTTGAGTATAATTTTCCCTGCATATAAGCGTTTTCGTCAATGTACCACTGTTAATCAAGAAGAAAACATCGGGCAGTTGCACAGGTATGATAGAGGCTTAAACACAGATGTGATCAGTATTTTTATTTTTTTAAATATTGCTGCATTTCCAAAAGGCTAAACTTATTCTAGCCATCGGTTAAAGTGACAAAAGTAGCCCTGCTGATGATTCATTATGTGAATGTTAAATTTGTTATTGAGTAAAAGAGAATGAATGATTACATCTTTCGAGTGCCTGATACACTCTACACCAGCTCATGATAAGCCCAAATGGATAAATGGATGGTGGGAGGAACAAAAGAAAACAAAATCGGTACGCTTGATTTTTCTGGATTTCCAAGCCGTGGCTGAAATGGACATTTATGGATTCAAAAAAAAGGGGAAGGCGGCCGATGCGGTGTGACCTCATCTTTTCACACAGTAATTGCAATTCGACCAAAGCGGAATGCGTAACAGTACAAGTCTGAAAGCGAAAAATATTCACAAAGTGTGAAATTAAAATACATCTTGTCACGAGGCTATCGCCATCCCTCCGCTGCCTCCTTTCTTCTCCTCCCTGGCAGGCGTAGCGCCGCAGTCAGGAGGCAGTTGTCATGGAGATTAATGCAAATGCACACTGTTAACCTGTGGAAGAGAGAAGAGGGACTTTTCAAAGCATCCCCGGCCTTGACTTCAACTAACAAGTGTCTCCTGCTTCGCCGTCTGTACCGCGACGGGGGGAATTGAAAATCACACTCGCTTTCATGAAAAGCCCGACATCTCCTATACTCGCTGTAGATTGAAATCCCTGCGTTCGGTTGTCGGACCGGAAACGGCGGCGAGCGGTGACAATGCAGTTTATGTTGGTGGACGACGTGGCAACACAAGAACCATAACAACTGGCATCATTAGCGTGCAGAAAGCCGCCAAATGTGTAGTTCTGAAAGCGCCGCGACCCGCCAAGAATGCCGTAATGAGAGTGCGAAAGGGCAGGGACGAAAAAAACCTCGTTACGCAGGGGACCATTATGAGGGAATGCGCACTCACCTCGTCTTGACCGCTCGACCCCGGGCTCCGGAGGCTAGCTGAGTGCACTGCCGCTGCCGCTGTCTGCCGGACTGACACAAACCAGAGACCCTCAGACTGAATCTAATTACAGAGACAATTATGACGGCGACCCAGTTCGACCCGGATTTGTATTCAAATGGACTCATTTACCTTTCGTGTCATCTTCTGAGGACCGGGCGCTGAACCCGGAGACTCCACCGTCACTCAGTCTCACCGCGTCGCCATTAGAGGACTCGCACATGAACACGTCTATTTATCAGCTGAGCGCTTGAAGGGCTTCTGCTTGTTATTCGATTTGGTTCGTACGTAATCCCGCTTTGAGATCTCTAATAGACCTGCGTCACCTCATCAGGAGAGTCACATTGAGACGATACCGAGGACGGAAACAACATGTTTCTGCTCCTTATTGTTTTATACTGCACAATAACACTGGAGGGTTTTTATTCTTGAAAGTCAAAATCATATTTTCAGCCCAAAATTTAGATAAAGTTGAAAGCATGAGTGTAAGAATTCAGGAAATGTACCAATACTATTTAATTGTGAAGTGTTATTGTGATCAGTTGTGTTACCCTCCTCTGAGCCAGGTTCTGTACACAAGGTCAGCATTTGAACGCACCAGGATGAGTCACAGAAAAACGAACCAATCAGAGGCAGCCTTTCAAAACGTATATACCACATGGTATCAAATTGAAAAAATCACTCGCTACTGGACGTAATACAAACCGGAAGTCAGTTGCGAGTTATTGGCTCGAGTATCTATCTACTCGAGCCGATAATCCGCTATATTTTCACGAAAAAAGATGAATTTGGGCCAAATGAGACGGTGACAAGTAGTGATGGTCATCATACATATATTTTAGAGGCTTTGACCAACACATCCGCTTCTTTATTTGGCTGTCTTTTCTGAAAATTGACCGTCGAAAAATGACGGCTGGACGGCACGCTGCCCAAAACAATGCTTTGTAACTATGATGGCAAAACAAGTCAAAAACAGTACGTAGGATGAGGGATTTCCGTCCCGCTTATGAAGTTTAAATATCACGGCGACTCACATAGGCTGCGATTCAGCTTGTTTACATCGGAGCAATCCGCACACAGCAAACTTCCCGTCGTGGCCCGAAGTTTATTTAGATTGGTGTCGTAGAGTGTGGCTGTGAACCTGTAAGATTGCTAACATCGTGTGTCGCAGGTTTATGACGAGCTTCTCGTTTGGAAACTTGATCAGCATCACCCGGTTTCACAGACAAATAGATTCTTGTATCATCTGCATAATATTCCACCAACCAATAGATAGAATCTATTGTGTAAATAGAGATAAACTGTTAAGTAAATATTGAATTTCGAGGTACTTCCTGCCACTGTAGACCCGAGACAGTAATAAATACTTTAACTTGTCACTAAGTACAGCATTAACTGAGCAAACAGTCTCAAAAGTAAACTTTATTAAATAATTGCATTCTCTCTCGCTTTTTTATCACAGGTATGTAAATGGAACCATGTTAAGTCAATCATCAGGTTTTTATGCGTTTGATATTTACATTTCACTTCATCATCTCCCATTAAAACCCGAGGCTACTGAGGAAGAGGGGTAACGCTCCTGCGGAATATTAATCCTCCTCACTCTCCACCTCCATCTCAGGAATTAATTTTGCAATGCACACCAGCATTTCTTTGCACTAGACCCTAATTAATTTTTGGTCACACTAATTAATTATCAACTGGAAGAAGAAAAGTGTGCGAGAGGACGGGGAAACACTGTGGTGTCTGACGAAGGGGAGGAAGTGAAGATTAAAAAAAAAAGTGTAGAATTAAAAAAAAAAAACAGACGTAGCTGCTGGTGTCAGAGGCAGAGGTTGATGTACGTGCTAAACGAATGCAGTTGAAGGTGGTTGTTTCCATTTGTAGAGGCTAAACTCTCTGAACTTTTAATAAACTGTGCGAAGGGTTTATTGTCATTTTAAATTGCTGGCATCATGTTGCAGCATTACATCCATATTAGAGGAGAAATTGAGGCGCTTTATTGCTATTTAATGTACCCTCCATATATGCAAATGGCGCTCGCAGCAGTTTTGGAGGAAAAAAATTACAGAATGTGTGCGCGGGGGAGAAAGGGCAAGCACTTTCTATTTTCAGCCGACATGTTATTGAGCATATTTCAAAGATTAATTGGCGCTCCCCGGGGAAAAAGACATCTGTCCTCCAATTATTGGAGTGATTGTTTTGTTTTGCCGGCTTATTCGGCGGGTCAAAGGGGTCCTGTAGTAAAATCTAAACGACCCGGGCTGCGGCGGGGCGTCTCTCGCGCATGCTGATGGTGCAATGCCTCAGAGGCGACGCGCAGGAATGTTAAGAGGTTCCATAACCCTGGAGCGACTTTGGGCTCTAATGGTGGCGTCTCTCTGGGAAGCCGGGAGCCTTCTCAACGCAGGAGTCAGCAAACATGATGCCGCGGGGATGTGCGGTCCCCCACGTCGCCTATTTTGGTGTGTTTTCATGAGATTTTCTCTACTTGACGACCTTCTGATGAGGGCAGGATTTACCCCAACAATGATGAGATATTTTTAGAAGAGGACTTTGTTGTTTTTCGAGGCCTTTTTTTTGATTTTCAAAAGCTGGAAAAATGCAATTCCCAGGGGGGTTTTTAAAAAATAATAATATGAGTTCACAGGGCTGCACAGTGGGGAAGTGGACTGCACTGTCAACTCACATGGTATCGAGGTCTGAGTGGAGTTTGTATGCTCTTCCTGTGCATTTATGATATCCTCTCACAGCCTAGACCAGGGGTGTTAAACATAAGGTCTGGTGTGTTCATTTGGTTCCAAAAGCTCTAATCCGGCCCAAAAAAACACCAAGAAAATTGAAAAAAAGCAAATTAAAACATTGATTGTTTTAAACGAACATTGCTAATTAAACATAATGATAATAGAATACAAAATTAGATATGGAACAGAAGTAATGAAACTGGAAACTATGACAGAATAAAACAGAATACGTGAAAAGCACTTATAGCTCTATATCAGAAGAAAAGGATCCATAACCCTGGCACACGCATCATCCTTGCGTGTGCAAGGATGATGCTTGCACACGCAGCAGCGATCACTCTGAATGAACGTCGCGTGAATCTCAACCCAGTGGCAACGTCCGCTGCTGTTAATGCCGCAGGTTTCATTTCTAAATCGATAAAGATCCGATTCCTTAAGTAAAATCAAAAATGGAATCATAAAAAAAAAGCGTATCAACTCCCATCCCATCTCTGATACATTACAAATATGAATCTATATGTGCACAAAGCTCCAGCTCTGTATCATTAAATCTCCACATATCATCAACGGTCTAGTTCAGGGGCAACAAACCGCTCCGAGTGGGTCGGAACGGTAAAATATTGCCATAATAACTTTTAAATTTCAACTTTAAAGTTTTTCTTTGCTGTGCTTCAGAGTAAACGTGATGATATATTTTCACAAAACCAAACAATTACCATGGAAAACGACTACAATCTCTACATGAAGCCAATTTTTATGATACTTTCTGATACAAAATACCGTGAAATGTCCCAAAAACTGTTGCATTATGGGTGTTTTTTACAAACTCTCCCTGTTATCTTTCATGGCAGCTTCATTGATATCTCAGCTCGGGTGTCAGTTTGTATTCGCTCGTCTAAAGAAATTTGTTCGGTATTTTCTTTGAAATTTACCATTTGCTTGGTGGTTTTCTAGTTTGGAGGCTCTTGCGGTCTGGGTTTGGCCCACAGGCCTTATGTTTGACACCTCAGGTCTGGGAATTAATGTTCTGAGACGTTTCCCTGCATGAAGAGTTAAAAAAAAAACCCCATCTTAGTACATGTTAGTATGGTCCAGTTCAAACATTAGTTTCCTTACATGCAGCTCATTTGCAGCCAAACCAGAGAAACGTATCAAAAAGTACATTAAATGAGACCGCCATCAAAGCAACAAACGAGACAATGACAAGCCGGCGAAAACATAATAAGAAATGTAAAATGAGTAATGTCTGTGTTCGGCAGATTAAAACTGGAGGGAACGAGTTGCTATCGGCTCGTTGGCTGCACATAAAAAGGAAACTGTCAGCCGGTGATGTGCGGCGAGAAGCGGAAAGAAAACAAATTCTGTCTCTCCTCACATCGTCGGAGGCTCTTCGCCGTTCAGCTGATTCCCACAGCGTGTGAGCGCGAGGCCGCCTCGCCGCCGCCGCGTCACGTCCAATAACCGGAGCAGACGGCCAACAGGTTATTTTGCATTTTAATTATGAGAAGGTCGGGCGGGCGGGTGGGGGGGGGGGGGGGGGGGTTGTCCACCAGTCTTGTGCGTCATGTGATTAAACAAGCAACCGGACGCATAATTTATGGAGCGCGGAGGACGCTTTGACCCCGTCGCAGATTGTACGGTCGCTCAGCGGCAGAGTAAATAACAAGTCAGTTATTTATGGCGGAAAGATGAAAAACTCTGGAGGATAAAGAAGAAAAAAAAAATCAATGATACACGTTTAGGCAATTTCATTAAAGATGTTTCTTTGAGGTTCGTCTTGTTTTTTCTTTTTTGGCTCGTGCTTTTCGTGAACGTGACTGCGGTTCCCGCCGAAGGAAACAGGAAGTTGTCAGAGCGGATATTTCCCACAGTAAATGATGTTTCTGCTTTTCTTTCCCGCCGAGCTGAAATGCACCTTTACAGTCTGCAGCTTGAGGAATTTCACAAACTCTCCCATCCACCTCCCTCCAGCCTGAATTTATTTCCCATGCAGCACTGCTCTAATTCACACCATTCACTTCGCCTCGGAACAGTCGCCTGGCTCCGCTCCATCAGATCTAGTTCTCAGACTCTCTTTTTTTTTTTTTTCTCCATCTCTTATTTGCATACTGTAACACAGCAGGGGGGAGCGGGGGTTGGGGGGGATAACTTTCTCACATGGGAGGCCAAACACTGTGACATAATTGTTTGGCACATTATTAACACTTGCTGGCTGTGAATGGCCGGCTGGAGAAACACTGCAGCCGGCAGGGGGGGGGGGGGGGGGGGGTGTATTAAAAATAAACAAAACACAACAAACACAAGGAGGAGCCACTGTATGAAATAATGCTTTTCCCACCCGCCCCGCCCTCCAGGAGCCGGGTTGCCCTCGGCTCGTCGGCTCGAGGCCCACTTTCATTTTCAAACAGCGGCGTTTTCAATGGCAGCAATCCACCGTCACCGCGCCGCTAATGGCGCTCTTCAGAGCCGCTCTCAGGCCACAATCACGAGCCTCCTTTAGGAGTTCTGGAGCGGTGGAGGTGATGACACCTCCTCCACCTCCTCCTCCTCGTCCTCCTCCTCCTCCTGAGGGGTGATTTCCATCCAGCAGGTCAGGTGAGCTGCTGGGTGAAGCTGGATTCACGTGACTGTTGTTGTGTCTGGGTGGGAAAGACGGAGAGAATTGGTGGTTTTGCTTCAGTCATTTCTCTTTCCACTGCCACAGTTTTACAGAAATCAGGAAGACCAACTATAATATAATATATAACTCGAAACTTTCAGATGAGCTTTTGTGTGTGACTCGTATCCCTCAATTTGGTATTTCTCACCAAATTCTCACCTGATTTTTCACAGTTTTTTGCGATTTTTGAGGAAACAGTTTACAGAATCATTAACGAAAGTCATAACGTATTATTCCTGAATTTTACGCACGTTTTGATGTGTTTTGTTGTTTACTTGCTCCCATTTTCACCAAAATCCTACTCGCTTCAACCGGCATTTTGTTTTTTTGGGTGGGGGTGATTTTTGTGAACAAAGTTACGCCTGAAAATCCGTTGTTTAAAAAAAGATAAAAAAAATAAAATAAAATAGCTGCCAAGGATTGTAATCATTGTGCCTTCCTTCCCTCTTAAAGAGGCAGGCACACAGAATTAAAATGATGTTTATTTTATCTTTTTTTTTTTTTTTGCAACTTTACATACAGATCAAAGTACAAATGAGATGAAAAAAAAGCGTAAAAATGTGTTTAAAAAAGTTGTCTTATTGAACAGAATGAACACAACTTTTCAAAAACATGCACACCACAGTCGTAGTAAATAGTTGTTCCGCACATGCTCAGCCGCTGGACAATAAGAACAATAATTTCCTCCCGAGTGTCGTGACTCACAGTCCATATCCTCCTGGGACTTGATACTTTTATTTTGACAGTCACCGTAATAACAATCCAACTTGGCCGTCTAGAATGTCTGTGTTCTCACACTGTTAATGTTTAGTGTGAAACGTTCTCTGCTGCATGTGTGTTTGGTTTCATTGCAAAAACAAACAACAGCACCCACTAGTGGCCTTATGTGCTAACTACATCTTTGTTTTAGCGTTTCTGCCTTTTTGAAAAGACGTGTTTTTACATCGTCAAGCCTGATACTAACATCGTCTTAATTCAGATGATCTCAGCGTGTACGCCAGGAAACAAAGATGTAGTTAGCACATAAGGCCACTAGTGGGTGCTGCTGTTTGTTTTTGTAATGAAACCAAACACACATGCAGCAGAGAATGCGACATGCCGCCTCCTTGCCTCACAGGGGAGAAGCAGGTCACCCCTGCGCCTCGTCTGTCTGAAGCCGTCCTCATCCTGAACGCTGATTGGATGCTGGCTCCAGTGACAGGAGCATCGCGCTCCACGGGGAATCGCCGTCGAAGCTTCCAGTCAGGGTCCAAAGAGCCTCTGTGGTTTGGGAATGTCGTGGAACTTCTTCCCCCTTTTCACACACACACGGAGTTCAAAACTTTTCCAGCTCGATCGACTGCGTGGAAAAATGACAATCTGCCAGAGAAGCACTTTTTTGGCATGCATTTAAAAAAAAGAGACACTCCGAGGTATTTCTGAACCCATGAATCTGCCGTTTTGTTTTTCAAGTCATGAATGGAACATACAACAAAAACAACAGCCGACTTCGTATTTTAATTAGTCCGCCACCGTTGTGTACACAAATCATAACTCTGCCGAACGCACCACAGCTAATGGATCCCAATAAATGAAATGTACATTTTGAAAATCGAGCAGGCGCGCTTCCAGAATAAAGGCCTAGTTAATCACAGACGGACACTTTGCTCATTGATTTTCCCGGCGTCAAGTCGACTTCTGATAGCGCACTTTGCTTCTGACTCCCCGCCGGCTATTCATCGCTTTTCTATTTGCATGACAGGCTTCATGCGGGAGCCGTCGTCTCTCTGTTTGCCTTTGTCGGTGCGCATCCTGTTGTTTTTGTTTCGAGGGTGTAAAGGTCTCTGGGAGAGCGAGACGGCCGTATCAACCCTGTTTAGCATAAAGCTTGTGGCTGGCCTCCGTCCGGCGGGCCTAATGAAAAGTAGGAGATAGGCTACACTTGTCATGCTTGGCCGGCGCTGTGATCGGCAGACTGTGGACAGTTACTCCGCTTGCATGCCAATTAATCTCCGCCTCTGAATTTCCCACCGTGTCTCCCGTCTCGGAAGTCTGGACCTCGAAAAAAAAAAAATAAGCAAATGGCCATCAAAACAATGCGTGTTGAGCCTGACTTTTTCACCGGGGATTTTTATTTTTTTTTTTATTTCTTTTATTGTTAAAGCCTCGGATTGATTTTTTTTTTTTTTTTTTTTGTCGAATTCGCCGGGCTTGCTTGCTTTAGATGTGGACATTAGAGGGTAATGGTTTTTATTTAGCCGCAGATAAAATAAGGCGGCTGGAGTCCCAGTTGTGCAGGATTACAGCTTTCCACGGACGGTTAGCCGCCTCTCAGGATCATATTTTCCACCTTTTGATATGGTGCATTGGTTAAAGGGCACTTTCAGCCCGTATTAGCATGCCGCTCAGGCAGCCCGCCGAACATTATTATTCCCTTTTATTTATGTGTCAAAGCGGTGGGAGGAACCTGGGCCGCCGCTCGGCCTCAAAACGCTGCTGGCTCCGTCTCAACAGGCGGCCCGGGCATCTTTAAATGTCCGGTCGTCAGCGTCGGGGAGCCGATAAAGATGGATTTCAGATGAAGATTCATCGGGCGAGGACGGACCTGAGCTTGCTGTTTCTGGGCCGCCTCATCACTCATCGCGCATCATCTGCTCCGTCCGCGCTGAAAGAAAACATTTAAAAAAAAAAAAAAAAAAGTTCTCGTACAGCTATTTTACAAATCAACAAAGCCCATTCATCATTAATAATGGACGCGTTGGCTGAGCGCGGCGAGGAATCCAGGTTACAATTTACGGGATAAATATTTCATCGCTAACATCTGTCTGTATATTCGGTGCCAGCGTGTTTTTTTGAAGTTGTTACAAATGAACGTCAAACGGAAAAGTGAGTGAACAAGCCGCCGGGGGAAATGGAACAAAGACGTGGCGGCGCCGCGAGGAGCGAGCGAGGAAGATGGAGAAATGGGGGGGGGGGGGGGGGTGGGGGGGGGACCCAAACGAACAGCAAACAATCTCCCGCCGCTCGTCGTCACACACAGATTAAAGATGCAGTTTGATGGACTTTACAGTGACGATGGAGCGAAGAGGAGGCAGTGCTGAGCTCCCCCCCCCCCCCCATCCCGGCCACGCCACGGCCCGGACAGTACTCACATTCCACCACAGATTATCCCGGGCCTCTCTCAATTAGGCGCTAATAGGCAACCACACAAAGAGCTAAGAAAAACAACAACAACACAAACAAAAGTAGAGGGTAAGTAGAGAAGGAAGACAGATTTTTTTTGGGCCACTTAAAAAAAAGACTGTAACGGGAAATGCCCACCTCAATGGCTGTTTTCTATTTCCTCCTTTGTGTTTAATGTCCTCATGTCTTTGTGATATGATTACCCCCCACCACCACCACCACCTCCACCCCCACCTACCACATGTGACAGCCACTCAATGACGGTCAAAATGTCAAACGTCTCACAAAAGCTTCACGTTTTGACATGTTTTTCCCTCTTT
Source organism: Lipophrys pholis (assembly GCF_963383615.2). Classification (NCBI taxonomy): domain Eukaryota; kingdom Metazoa; phylum Chordata; class Actinopteri; order Blenniiformes; family Blenniidae; genus Lipophrys; species Lipophrys pholis. Next base: position 17,666,348 of record NC_137648.1, on the reverse strand, counting down.
TGGCCTTTTCTGCCAGAAATACCAATAAACTAACAACTTGAAATAATCCCCACCCCCCACCTCCACCCCACCTCCACCACACTAAACAGCTTACAATCGCTGTTGTATAATCAAGAATAATAAAAAAAAAAAAAAAAAAAGACGCAGAGCATGAATACAAAGTGCCGATAGCGAGGCGCCACACTGAGCGGGGGAGCCGCCGCGGCCGCCGCATCACAGCGCATCCATACCAAATGAGTTTCAGCTTCAGAGAATATGGCACCGCATCAAAAAAACACACTTTCACAACCGAGGCAACTCCTCCCACCTTCCTCCATCACCACAACCAAAAAAAAAAAAGCCCGAGCACCTCCAGCACTGATGTGAGGACGATCTGATGGTCTTTGATGAATTAATCACACGAGCCTTCGGTGGGTAATTTGCGGCAATCTGGGTAAAAAAAAAAAAAGGGTTGGGGGGATTCTTCAGAGGAGATGGAGCAGGTAGAAAACCAAGCTCAGAACTTTCAAGTGAAAACAAATTTTTATTTTTTTTTTCATTTTTATTTCAGAAAAGTTTCACGTTTACACGTTTTGAAAAGGATGTCTGTACTTTGTATATAGTTTTCATGCCAGGCCACCAGTTGGTGCTGTACGAGTACGCGGACCTTCGTATGAACAGACGAGGTGATGCAGTGGTGAGTTCCCTCCCCTCACAGTGAGAAGGCCTTGGTTCAAATCCCTGTGGATTTCCTCCGGGAACTCTGGTTTCCTCCCACAGTCCAGAAGCATTGAGCAAGACGCTTGACGGATTCTTGAATTAAATAGTAGAAGTATTTATGTGCAGTAGCAGCATTTCGGGAAAAGTTGTGTTTTTATCCTGCAGATGGAGCCTTTTCAAAACATTGCGTTTTCCCCTGTTTCCGTGGAGATGAAGCGTTTTCAAAAACTTGTGTTTTTCTTGTTTCCATTGAAATGGAGCAATTTTCAAAAAGTTGAGATTCCCTGGTTCCATGGAGATGGAGCACTTTAAAAAAAAAAGTTGTGTTTTCCCCTGTTTTCAGGTAGACAGATCCTTTTCAAAAAGTTACATTTTCCCCTGTTTCCGAGGAGACGGAGCATTTTCAAAAAGTAGCATTTTCCCCTGTTACCATGGAGACATTTTCAAAAAGTTGCATTTTCCCTTGTTTCCATTGAGAAAGAACCTTTTCAAAAAGTGGCATTTTCCCCTGTTCCCGTGGAGATGGAGTGTTTTCAAAAAGTCTCGTTTTCACCAAGCTCCACTGTCACATAAATGACACCCAGAAAGCTCCAAATGTTTTCGGTTTTGACTTAAAGCGTTTGACGTCTGAAGAGCCTCTGGACTCGCAGGATGATCTGATGGTCGAGCGTCAGATTAATTCTAATTTATGACAATCTGGTTAAAAAGTGGGAACCTCTCAAGAGAAGAGGGAGCAGGTAGGAAAAACCAAGTCTGAATATCAACAAGAACTCCCTCTCGTTACGAAAAAAAAATCTCCCCAACCTTCACCACTTTCTATTCTCCTCCCTCTAATCTGGCTTTTCTCCTTTCTTCCTCTTCTTTTTTCCCCCCTCAAAATTTGCCATGTTGTCGACCGCCTTACATAAAGTTATTTTGCTTGCAATCAAATCCCAAGACACTTCAGCTTACTTGAAAACAAAGTCGCTGAAGGTCATTTCTGAAAAGCGCTGAATACCACTCCAAGTTCACAAGCAATAAAGGAGGTTTTTTTTTGTTTTTTTCTCTCCCCTCATCTGCATCCTCTTGAGAGAGCGTTTTCTTTTCCTCAAGTGCCACAGTGGCCACAAGGACGACTACAAACAGCCGCAATTTAAATATAGCGAGTTTACGCGAGACGCCGAGTGGCGCTGAGAGGAGAAGTCGCCACGGCGGAGGAGGTAAATATTATGGAGGGAGTCCAAAAAAGGAAAAGAAAAAAACTGCTAATTTGGGGTGCTGAAAAGGTCACGCGGTGGAAATGAATGCAAAGCTCAACGAGGCTGTCGGAGTGAGTGAAGTGTTGCTCCGCGAAGTGCATCGACTCCTAAGGCCCCCTTTTATCAACGCTAAAGAATGTCGGCCATGATGGAATCTGTTTAAAGCTTCTCCACCAGCAGACTTTACAAAATACTCATTAATATTATAACCAGCGATGTCGGTAACGCGTCCACATGTTACTCTCATATGACCGCTTTTGTTTTCAGTCATGAGTAATCTAATGCGTTACTATTTCCAAACCAGTAATCAGATTAAAGTTACTATTGCAGCGTCCAATAGGACGAGTCTCTTGCCTGTAAAGCGGATTTACTATTAAACAGAACCTGCCGCTGCTTCCTCCAACACACACACACACACACACACACACACACACACACACACACAGTGCATGCAGTCTCTGCACGCTCACTTGACCCGCCCCCTGCTCCACTCTCAGCCAATCACAGGCCACCTCACTCTGACGGTGCGTTCAGGTGACACTAAAGAGTCGGAACCAACATACATCATCACTCGACCTTAACATGGCAACAAGAGCACAACTGCAGAGACGTTACACAATGTTTTGTAATGTTCCTGAGTGAAAATATATATTGGCAGGAAGCCCCGCCCCCTTTTTTCAATCAATCAATCAATCAAAGACTTTATTTGTCCCTGGGTGGTCAATTAAAATGTCGCATAGAGCAGGCAGTGCAAAGAAATAGATGAATAGTGCAACAACAGACTACAACTACTTCACCAGGTAAATAAGTACCACTTATAGTAAAAATCTGATAATAAAACCATGAGTCATATATAAATACAACAAAGAATGAAGGTCAAAGGTTAAACTGAGCAGGAGGCCAGGCAGTGACCAGAACTGAGTTTTGTTATGTTTTGACAGTGGGGGGGTGTTGTCAGCAGCTGCTGAAAGTAACTAAATAGTTACTTAGAATCTAACTAAGTTACTTTTTAAAGGAGTAATCAGTAATTTGATTACTTACTGTGGCAACACTGTTTATAACACAGTTTGTTGGAAACCTGAGACTCACCGTACAGCCTCCTTTTTTCTTTTTTCTTAGGTTTTTTTTCATGATTTTTCAGTTTAAAAGTGTTTTTAAATGCTGGATGCGTCTCGTGTTTCTTTCACAGGCGATAAACTGTCACTCAGTCCTCCTATGTGACCAGTTATTGCTAAAAGAGAAATATTTAGAAACGTGTCACTGTGATTTAATGTGTCACAGTTCTTCACGTTTCAAGAGGTGACGAAGATGAAGAGGTCAAACACAAAGTTTCAAGCAGAGGTTTCGCGTTCGGTCACCGTTCACCCAAATTCTGCAAAATCATCCAATTTATTTAATGTGTCGTTCAGTTTATCTTTTTGGTGTCTTCTCATCAGGGTTCAAGTTCTGTCTTGTGTTTTTTTTGTCATTTCCACGAAAACGCCACAAACCAGGATCCCTGAAAACACAGTGGAGGTTTTGAAAAACTCTGTGTCACCAGTTGCATCTGAAAGTGGGGGAGGCGGAGAGATTTACGCTGTGTTTTTTTTCCCAGGATTCTGATATCTTGGCTTCATGCTCCTCTCTACACTGCCCCCTACAGGTTTGGCATGCTCATAGCAGCCCAGGACTAGGCTTATATGTGACTCCATGTCAAAGATTTTTTTTGTAAACGTAGCGGGGGAAATATCCGTTTGACGGCATGTTGTATACCAAACCCAGTAAACTTTTTGTGCACCCGGTTCTCAGTTTGATTGGTTATTTATTCACCTGGCAGCCGTTTCACTTTAGTTCCTCTTTTCCGTTGATTTCCATTCAAACCTTGTGATATTTGAGATTATATCAGCGGTTTTTATCGTCCATTTGCGGAAATTTGTAGTTTTTTTCACCACGGCTGATGTCACTAACCTTCTCCGCCGTCTTATTATTACGCCACCTAGTGGAAGTGCGGTCGGATTGTCAAAACAACGTGATCGCCTTGCCCGAACTCCTTTAGGAAGTCTCCTAACACCTTCCCTGAACCCTGTGACGTCATCCACGGGGTTAAGGTAAAGTGGATAGGAAAGGAAATAGGAGGGACTATTAGGACGCAGCCTCTGTCTCTGGTTTCAGGCTCCTCCTGTCTGATTGCCCTCATGTCTTTCACCTGAGGCCGAGTGTGTGATTATCGCCACCTGGTGGTTTGGGTATATAAAGGGCTTTTCTTGTCTGCTCCAGTTTTCAGTCCATCCAGTCTGTGTGGCTGAGCTGTAGTTTGTCTCGAATTACACTCCCCTTAATCTTGACGAACCGAGAAGTTTTTTTATTCTGAGTCCTCTCCCACCCTGAACCAACACTTCATTGGCATCGTTGTTTGGCGCCGTTTACACGACGTCCCAAGTGACTTTTTTTTGAAAACGCTGTAGTTGGTACGTGGGGCTACCAGTTTGTTTGTGCCAAGTTTTCTGAAAGCAGTCCAAAACAGCCGCGATCAAGTCTGAAACTTCATTTACAGTGTTTCAGTCGCCTGAGAGAGAAGAGCAATCGTCTCTCGCCTCGGTTCAGGAGCTCCAGTTTCAAGTTAAAGCGACCGAGCTCAAGCGAGGATCCGTGAAAAATGGCGAGAGAGAAATCGGTCCTGCTCAGGAGATACTGAATGGGATCGTAAAAAACAGGCTGCTGGGTCGTTTTCCTGCGGTTTGGGAAGTCGTACCAGCAGACTGTATTTCTACATTCTGAAAGTGTATCGGCTGTCGTTTTCATTGTTGTGATGAAACCGCAGGGAGTTTATATATTTAGACCTTCTGGTTTCCTGGCACTCGTCCTATTCTGGGCTCCGTCCTCTGACTTTCAATCCGTCCAGTTTCTCTCATTTCCACCTCGAAAACACCTTTTTTTTTTTGTTTTTTTGTTTGTAATCTGAGTCTGTTTTGAAGTCGTCTGTCCGCTCCAGTCCGCTGGCGATTTGTTTTCCCAGCGTCAACACTCTGCTTTGTGCTCCGGTGGGCTGAACCGATGGAGAATGTGCCATTAAATCATGTGTGCAGCTAATCCGGAATCACTTCAACACCCGAGTCGAGCTTTAAAAGAGGACTGAACCACAACCCCCCCCCCCTCAATCCCCCGCCGCCACACACACACACACGCACACACACACACTGTGTTTTCCTTTCTGCGTGTCCTGGGAACCTGCAGAAGTCATTACATCACCGGGACTCTCGCCTTTCCATTGGTTTTTGTGGGAGGAAGGAAGGAAGGAAGGTGCAGGTGTGTTTACGAGCGGGAACAATGGAGCGAGACAAGGAGGGACTTTTTTTCTTCTGCCATTGATGATATCAGTATTTGCTGCAAACAACCAATACAGCTCGAGCTGTTTGACGCAAAATCAAAGGGTCACACATATTCGGCCTCATTAACTGGCTATTAACCCTTTTTACGTGACCGCGGCTCCCGACCAAGTTGTTTACATTCATTCAGCTCCATAAAGGAAAAATCATAATCCCAACACAACAGCTCTGATCCAGGCCCGTCCGCGAGCTCCAGTTCTCCAAACAGTCATTGCCGCAGCGCGTGGTGCATTCGGAGGCATGCGTACCGCTAAAAAACTAAAAAGACAGAGAGAGTGAGAGGAAAAAGTGCGACGCTATTTCCTCGCTCGTCTTTTGTTCCCTCCCTCCCTCCGTCTCTCTGTTGTGGAGCTGTTCCCTGTGAAGTGGAGTTCCCGTGCGACTGGCAGACGTCTTGGCGTGAACCTGCTCCAAAAAAAAACAAAACCAAAGAAAGAAAGAATAGGCCGCAGTTTTATTTATAGACCAGACCTGCTTTGCCTGTCTGGTGAATATGATTTTTTTTTTTTTTTTTTTAATGGGGGGGGTGCAACACACACCTGCCACTACAGACACAACACAGAGACCGGAGAGGAAACGCCATAAACACGACAGCGGTGAGATATTTTTGTAAGATTGAGAAGGACGTCGGGCCCGTTACTGAAAATCACAACCTGAACCCGCTGCTGCTTTCCGGCGATTTTCAAGCGAAAACTGAAAACCTCCGTGGCGTTTTGCTCGGAGGAGCTGACAACGCAACTTCACGAAAATAGCTTTTGAAAATGCGCTGACTCCGTCTCCGTGGGAACGAGGGAAAACGCAACTTTTACGAAAAGTTGGGTGTCGATCGTTCCTTCTGCACACGGGTAGAAAATATCAACGCTGGCCGTTTCCCTGCAAACAGACATTGTTGTGTTTTCCCATGTAATTATGTAAGAACCGTCTCACAGAGAGTCGAGTTCAACAAAAAACACTTCTATACTTCAATTTTTTGTTGTTTTTTTTATGCTTTTCTGTGAACTCCGAGGCCTCTGCTGTATTAAACGTGGGAACATACGACGCACCTTTATTCATCTTTTCCCATCCAGGTGGTGAATAAGGAAGTTTTTCCGGCGCTCCTTTATAATTGGTAGTAATGCTCTGAGCCTGGGCCATCGCAGCATTTAGTCTATATTCTTAAAAGCTCAAAGTGTTTGTGACCACACGTCACTTTTGGATTCCGTCACGTGCAAGGGAGCGTCATAGTATTTTGTGAACAGCACCAGTCAATATAAATACATAATTAATAATCCCGTGAAAAACTAAAGTGAATGTGATCAGATACCCAAAGTTTGCAGCAGCAGTTCAGACATCACAGAAAAGTGTGGAAAAAAAAAAAGATGTATCGTCAATAAATAAACGGAACGCAGTGTTTGTGTGGAGAAGTTGTGCTGCCAGTGTTTAAAAAAAAAGGAGACAACTCTTTAAAAGCCACCGGCGTTGCAAATGAATGGTGACAGGTACTTTCTTCAGATTTATCTTGCTGTATGTACACTGAGCCGCTCGCTGCTTAAACTTCTTTTCAATTTGCTGGTTTTCTCTCTGTTCACTCCGGGTCAGAGCAACTCAGCGGGGGGGGGGGGGGGGGGGACCTGGGCCGACGAAGCTTCCATCGCTCTCCTCCACGCTTTTGCACTTCAAAGTGTCGGCGCGCACCTTGAGATCACCAACTCTGCATCTCGGGTGGAGAATAAAAGAGATGCATTACGCTTTGAAGAAATTGATCCCGGAGGATGGGAAGCTGGATGTCAGCCAGCGTGGTTATGATACCGTTATGGTTTGTGCCAGGCTTTTTTCTTTTTCCCTTCTTTTGAGCGAGCGAGACTATTAGATCTGCTATTAGGAGTCGATAACGCGTTTCTGGATGTCGTGACGTGGAGGGAGAAAAGGTTGTCGGCAGTCGCAATTCAGGACGCGGCGAGAGATTTGACCCAAATTTGGTTTGGAGCCAGCGGAATCCCAGCCCGAGTTAAACACAAAAGGTGGGCTGTTTTCTTCTCTTATCCCAGGATTGATTCGTCCGCCGAATCTCTGCATGACTGTTCATATCAGATAACGGCGTGTAAGGTGCACGCCAGCGAATTCTGCAATCAATGTGGATGTGAAACACGCTTACTGCCCAGCCGGCCCGACTCCAGGAGGAGAAATGGGGGGGGGGGGATCCTTACTTCCTGACGCGACATTATTTCCACGAGTCTATTAGAAAATACCAGCATTTGCAAAGACGGGGGGGAGGAATACATTATCAGCAGTTAGGCTGAAATGACAACACACATTACACGGTGATTAGTTTACACAAGGCGGCTAATGGATCCAATCACGGCACATTAATAAACAAGACACTTGGCTTTTGTATCTACCTGAAGAGCCCCATCAATCTTTCATTGAGATCGCCGCGACGCGGGTCCGATAGCTGCGATACGACGTCAATCGCGCCGTCCCTGCAGAAGTAAGACTAGACGGCGGGAGACCAATCAGCGGGGTCGTTCCTCTCCGCCCCGCTGCACAAAATGACCGTCATACATCTGCAGGAGTTGATACGATTGGTGATCAATACCCACGGATCGATGACTGCTTTTCCAGGTGCCTCCACACACACACACACACACACACACACACACACACACACACACACACACAAAACCCTCGCTGGCATTTGGGGTCTGCTCACCAGCGGGGAACGTGGCGTTATGAAGACTAATCAGCTTCACACTCAACCGCAACAAAAGCCAACCCGAAAGCAAAATGCCAAAAGCCGCATAATTGCGGTTGTATTTAGCGGTGTGATGTATCACCGGCGTCGCTGGATGCTACGCTAATTAGCCCGCGCGCTCGTCTCGCGCATTGTCCCCGTCGAGCGCGGGGCCCTCCGCCGGAAAAGTGAGCGGCGGTGCCATGCGAGTGAGGCGTTTTGAGGGAGGGATGAGTTCGGCGGCGCCGTTGGGAATCCTAACGGCCGCCGACAGAGAGCAATAAAACAAATAAATGGCGTCAACCGAAAAAATGAAACGTCCCAATCAGACACATATTGTAATGCCTGCGGCGCTACTGTGGGAGCACAAACGGAGCATCAGTCCTGTGGCGCTTATTCCCAAAACTGGAGGTATTTTCAAATCGATTTCACTCAACAGAAGGGAAATATGACTTTATAGCCGGCGAGCTTTCCCCGCAAGTCTCATCGACGCGCTCAAACACACACAACAACAAAAAAATAGGATAAGGGGGGAAATAAACTCCACATCTGTGAGTACACAGAGAGATCAATCTGTTATTCAGACTATTAATCACCACGAAAATGCATGTTTATCATTTGTCCGTAACACTTTCATTCTGATGGATTACATGCATTACGGACCTGCTTCCGATCTGATTTGTATTCCTCACTGCGCTGATTACAAAATTACACTGCTGATGCATGGCTTTTTCTCCATACAAGATTGATGGCGCTGATGAATAGAAGGGAACGACTGACTTCAGTCGGCGGGTGAAAAGAAGGAAGAAGGAAAAAAAAAATAAAGTAAATTGCTAAATAAATGCAAAAAATAAAAATAACAGAGATGGAATGATTAAGCAGTTGATGGACTGGGTGACAGACAGGTAGATGGATCTGAATGGAGAGAGGGAGGAGGGGATGGGGGGGGTTTAGTAGTGTTTTGGCTCCTGCTCCAGTATTTTTGTGACTCGGGGGCGTATTCCCCGCGGTCTGCAGACAACCCCAGGCTGTTCTCTCAACTTCACCAAGTCTCTGTCTGTCTCTATCAGCCTGGGATCAGGGCTGCTCCGTGTGTGTGTGTGTGTGTGTGTGTGTGTGTGTGTGTGTGTGTGTGTGTGTGTGTGTGTGTGTGTGTGTGTGTGTGTGTGTGTGTGTGCCCACGCTGTCTGTTGCTTCAATAAAACCAGCCAGAGCAGACTGGGACCAGGGGGAGATTGACAGACAACACCAGCTTACAATAATAATACAGCGCACACACACACATGCAGCTACACTACACTAGTGTGTGTTTGTGTGTGTGTGTGTGTCTGTGTGTGTGTGTGTGTGTGTGTGTTAGACGGGGAATAGCGGGCCTGCCTTCCCCTGGGTGCCAGGTGCCGACAGGACATCTTCCGCTGGAGGCAGTTATCTGAGGACGAGCCGAACAAGAAGGAGGAGGAGGAGGAGGAGGAGGAGCAGGAGGTTTTCCACCAGGAGTATTGAATCCTGCTGCAACATGCAAAGACAAGCTATGCATGTAAAAAAATAAATAAATAAGAAAAACAGTGTGCGGCGTTATGTGTGAAATTAGCACTTCTGACGGGGGTGATGTCATCCCGCGGATCCGAGGATACGAGCCGTCAGCTGAAATCCACCGATGTTTCTGTTCTCACTGTGGGAATGGGTTGTAGAGAAAACACACAGCGTGGCGAAGGAGCAGCGCCGGAAAAACTGCCGTCTTCTTCTGGGTGTCTGTCTAAACGACGACGGCCCTCGGAGCCACTGAAAACACAACTTTTTTCATTAAAAAAAAATGGCTTTCGAGGTGGAACTTTTCCAAAAAGCTGATCAGTGTTACGTCACTTAAAAAGAAAGAGGGACAACAACCATTTGGAGTTTGGAGCAGCATCATCCAGGAAGCAGATGGTTGTTGCCCGGCCGGTTTAAAGGCATCAGTCTTTCAGTAGTTGTGGAGTCAGTCGAGGACAAACTGAGGATTCACCGCCTTCAAGTCTGCAGCGACTGGATTTATGACAATCTGTTGCTTGTTGCTCGCTGTAACCGTCTTCTCATTTCCCCCCAACCGGAACAGCAGAAAGTCTGGAGGTGTCTCAGGGGATTTTCTCCCTATAAATAAAATCTTAACTAATTCAAATGTGTACGTGGGAGAGACTTTAACAGCTCCTAATAGTTCTATTCTTAGTGGTTCTTCCTTAATCGAATCATCAAACCACCAGCAGACTGCAGTTCTTTTGGACTGAAAGCTGCTTCTGTTTCTGTTCCAAACATCTTCCACTAGTTTCCACCAGGAGCATGATGGGAAATGATCCCAAAACAAATCCACCATGATTCCTTCTGTAATGAACTATAATATTGAAACGTGACTACAAACTCTTGGACATTTATCTTTAGCTGAAGTCTTTTTTTTTTTTTTTACTTTGGTCATCTGTGTATTCGTCAAACTGAGTGTGGTAACCTTGGTGAAGGTAGAATAGTTGACGTAGATAAACAGTTCACCTTCACCAGCATAACCTTTCCCTCGTACGCCTCCACTTTGTTTTGCCCTGGCCTTGGCTGTCATGCTGTTCGACACTGTTAAATCTCGTGTTTTTCTTTTTGTATTTTCCCCACACCGATTTTTTTCTTTTGTTCTCAAATCCTGGAGGCGAGCGCAGCTTGTCGACGTTGGCCTCCGCCAAACAGCAGACGGAAACTGTGACGACGTCTCTTGTTGTGGCTGGAGTTGTACAAGGAGAGGGGGTTCACGGATTGCCGTTGTCATGGTCGCGTATCAACAGACGAAATAAAGAAATCTTGTGACCATGCAAAAACGTATCGGTTGCTACTAGCAACGAATAACAACGCGGCAGAAAATGTAGCTACGCCAGTGCTAACGTGATTCTTTATTACCTTCGCCAATGAAAGTAATGTTTTTGTCTTCATGTATTTATTTATCTATTAGTTTTTTATGTATGTGTTTTACCAACGTTTCGCAAAAACTCGCAACCGGGATTACATGAAATCTTCAGGGATGATTTATCACGATCGAAGGACCGTGAGGTCGCTATCTGACAGGCTAGTTAGCATCGATATGAGCTAATGGCTAACATGCTGGAGATGCTAACTCGGTTCCACAAACAAATGTGGCGTTGGCGAAGGTCCGCGCTCTCATTCCACGACACACATTAAAGTACATTAAAGCGGACGCGGCTACTTTCAGGAGCGCTTAGGCTCCATTTACGTGACGTTTTCAAGTGAAAATGAAAACTTGCATCGCGTTTTTGGCGGTCCAGTTACGCAACAACGGTGCTTGGTGCAACGGGAAATGTGACATTTTTGAAACACTTTTTAAAACACTCTCCACGTGCCGACGGAAACGAAGGGAACTTTTCTGAAACGCTGCTGCTGCACATGCTCACCAACGCTCAGAAGATGGACAATAACAACAACGGCGGCGTCCAGAGAGTCACGACTCCAAGTCAACGAGTAGCAACGGTCTCGTATCATCCTCTGCATGCATGTCTGTGTGGTTTTATTGCAAAAACGGCACAAAACCGTGGCCTGGCCCTCCTAACGACATCATTTTCGGGGATTTCTGCCATTTCTGTCTAAACGGACATTTAAAATGTTGCCACGGAAACGTTCAATTTTCTCATACAAAAACACAAAAAGATGCGTTTTCGCTTGAAACGTTGCCGTGTAAATGGAGCCTCAATGTCGGACCCACATTTATCAGACGCAGTTAATAAACTTACAGTCTTGAAAACAGAAAATATATAGATTAAATCATTTGTTTGTATCTTTTTAAAAAATGTTTGGCAATCACTAAAATCACATAAAAGTTTTATTCCCACGCTTCTGCTTAAAGATGAAAAATTCACGTTCGCTTTTTCATGACATTTGATGATGTGTCACTTTTTGTCCACAGACAATGGAGCCCGGCGTCTTGTGTTTATTTCAGTGGGACTTTTTTTTTTTTTTTTTCTCCCCCTGCCGGTATCGTGTAATCTGAACCTGACATTACACACTGAACACCCTCTCGGGGTTTAAAAATCGACCAACGCAACATGGACGGAATTCCTCGGGCTGGATTACGGTCATTATTTACAACAAAGTGAAGAAAAAGAAGCGCAGGCGGTTCGTTGGAGGGAGGATGCAAACACAGTAAACCACGAGAGCGCGGCGTTTTGTTGGAGGCCTTATTTCCCCGCAGAGCAACAATCCCTGCGTTTATGGGAAATGTCGAAACATCCCGGTTCATTGCAGCGCCGCGCATGATGATACCTGTACGTTTGCTTCACCCACTTTACACAAAAGGCTCTTAAAATGTTAAACACGGGTTGCAACGATACTGCGGTTTCTCTTGTTTGGCAAAGAAAAAAAACAAAAAAAAACAACATAGTAAAAGAGCCAGACAGTGACACATGTGCAGGATTTTCTTCAATTAGATAAGTAAATAAATTGGAAATAGAAACAGTAACTGAACAAGAAAGTAAATAAACCATTAAAATATATATATATATTTTTAAAAATGTGGATTAAAAGGGAATTCTGGTTTGAATTGCGGTTGGACCTCAGATTTAAGCTATATTTGATTACTTTTAAAACTTATGTGACTTTCACATGTATCTGCTTCCACAGATTTTGCTCGAAAAGGAACTTTTAAAAACATCCTGCAACTAAAGAATATCCCCGCGGTTCACCCCGTCCAGTTAGCACATGTCAACACGCTTCATGGTTTAATTTATTGCAATATCTACTGAATATTATGGATTGAACGCTGCAGTGATTATTCATATAAGAATATTTAATCTCACTGAACAACACGCGAGCCATCTAGTTTTGGGTTGAGATTGAGAAACAAAACTCGAGAAGTATCACAACGCTTTAGGCGACATTTCCATGACGTGTAAAAACGCGATTTGAATGTGAAAACGCATCGTTTTTGCATTTCCTTCTCAGAAAAACTTTTGCATTTACGTGGCAGCATTTTGTCAATTGTGTCCGTTTCCATGGAAACGGCAGAAACGCTGGAAACGACGTAGTTAGCAGGTCACGAGTTGCCACGGTCGGTTGTGCGATGAAATCACATGTTCACGCTGCGAAACGATACGTTATAAAACAATAACAGTGGCGAGACAACAGACATTCGTATTGACGACAAAGTTGGATTGTTATTACGGTTATTATTCTGTAAAACTACCAAGTCCCGGGAGAACATGGAGTCATTACACTCTGGAGGAAAACCTTGTTGTTGTTGTTGGTTTCCATCTACTCACACATGTGCAGAGGAACTAGTTACTACGGCCGTGGAGCTCATGCGCGCTGATGTCCTGGTGTTTTTTCTGGTTTTACTTCCTACTTGGTCGTGTTCCCTTCAGTCTCATGTCCTCCTCTGCTCCCCTGCTCACCCCTGATTGTTGTCGGCTGTGCTTCATGTTCTGTCAGTGTGAATATTTGTGTTTTCCCCAGGCCTGTGTCGTCTCCTCTGTTTGCCCCGTTGTATCTCAGTCCTGTTTATCTTCCTCCAGTTGATTATCTGTTTCGCTTTGTTTTTTGTTCAGCGAATAAGTTTGGACTTTAGCTTTGATTCCTGGTGTTTGTGAGAAGCCCTATTTGTTTTCTTTTGGGGGGGGGGGGGGGGGGGATTGGTCTCTCCTTTATTAAAGAATTCCTTTCGTCTGTGTTTACAGATGAAAACCATTCAGATATACACTGAACTGAATGTCTATTATAAATTTGTACATTTCTAGCTGGAAGACAATATTTTGTTTATCTTCGGGAGGCCGTTTCATAAACTGATATCGGAGAAGTGTCTCGGCGGTGTCGTCTCCTCACGCGGTATCTCGGCGGTAAGACTCGTCAGGCTCTGTGTTCACGGATCCGTCGCCGCACCGAGGCTATCCTGACTGCTACTCGTGGCGTATGGGATTACAAAGATATCGAGTCCCCCCCCCCCCCCCCGTACAAGATTACAGAGACGAGGAGCACAAGCAGAAGCCGACTTGTTTATGTCCAGGAGCGGCGGTGGAGGAGCGGGCAGCCGGTGGGGGAATCCTGCACGGCGGCGGTAATCTGGGCTCTGCGCTTCGACACGGCACATGAAGGACGGGCTTATCTCTGGGGGGCTCGAAGTGAAACAGCAACTGGGGAGCTGTGGGTGGGTGGGAGGAGAGACGTGTGTGTGTGTGTGTGGGGGGGGGGGGGGGGGGGTCTCTAATGCCGAATGGATCTTTTATGAGAGCAGCATGTGTTCGATGGTGCATTTACACCTCGATGTTGCAGAGTGATAAAAGCTCACAATGCATGCAGAGTGCATTAGGAGCCTGTGTGTTTTGCAGCGTTGGTGTCGATCTCGCTGACGTGCAGATTTTTAGGCGGATTCGAGGCTGAACTGGAAGAAAAAGGGAGGAAAGTGGAACGTTGACGGCTCAACTCCTCTTCACATATACATCATGTGTGCCGCAGTTGAACGTCCCCATTTGCATTGGTTCTTCTCAGAAAGCCGTTTCTCACAATGTGGCAGCCCGAGCGTATTAAAGTTGAATTCTATCTTCTACAGCAGCTTGAGTGTTTAATGGCGAGGTTCAGTCGCCATACATCCACTTTCTTAATCCACAGATTTTCAGTTAGTTAGTTACCGATTTGACCCGCATAGTCAAAATAGACGGACAATCAGTTTTACAATCACTTTGATTTACTGGGAGATGCACGATAGCTTTATAATAATTAAATGACTTGCCTTTTTTACACGTTTGCGATATAAAACCTTTATTTGAAAACTATAAATAGATCCGGTTTTATTGATAAACAATATATAGGGAACGTCAACAATCTGCTGCAACTTTTCAGAACATTATATCGTGAGCTATGTTAACATTAACAGTTTATATAGAGTTGCATTGGGAATAATTCTTCTCACTCATCAAATTTCACTTTGACGTCCGTTGTTCGTTTGTGATAAATAAAACATTTTAAGACCTTCAGGATTAAAGTAAACCGTCGCTTTCTGCTTCTTTCTAACACGTTGGAGAAAGAAATAAGAAACCCTTGTGGCAAAAAGTGGTATTACAAGTCAGGAAAAATTTGCTCGCTTGCTAATTGGATATTTGCACCTCTTCTTTAATGTCGTGATGATTTATAATCAGATGTTATGAATCGATCTAAGCATGAAACTCTGGTTGATGGTAATAATATCAACTACTTTAAATTTCTCCGGTTTTGCTTCCGGTCAATACTAATTTGCTTCAAATGCATGTTTTTGTACTTTTGAGAGGAACCGGATCACCTGGAGGAAAGCCAGCATGTGTAAACTCTCCATGGACTCTGACACCGTGAGGCGAGACTGTTTCCAACGACGCCACCGCGCAGCATCGTATAACCTGAGCCCCTGTTCACGCCACAACTTTTCTACTGGAAACGCATCGTTTCTGTGTTTTCATCCCGGTAAAAGTTTTTAGTTTGCATGGGAACGTGTTCAAAATGGAAGTGCTGGAAACGATGTAGTTACCACGTTGGGCCACGAGTTGGCGCTGCTGGCTGTTTTTGTAATGAAACCACACAGATATAGACGCGGAGGGCAATACGCTATAAACATTAACAATGGAGGGTTGTATTCTTATTACATCCTGTTATACATTATTACACTCTGGAGGGAACATTGTTCTTATTGTCCGTCTACTTTATGTTTTTTATGTTTCTCCATCTTATACTTGTTGATTTAATAATATGATGATGTAAAGTCTCTTAAAAAGCGCTATACAAATAAAATGTATTCTTATTATTATTATTATTACTGAGCATGAGCAAAAAAACCTGTTTCCTACCGAGGTGGAGTCAGACAACTGCTGGTGAACCGACACCCGGAACAACACGAGCGTTTTCACTTGTCGCTGTGCAAACAAAACTTCTTTCTGCTGACGATTTCATTTTGTCTGCATTTCAATGGAAAACGTTCTCGAATTGAACATTCAAGGTTTTAACTTCTCGTTGTGTTTGCACCTTTTATTCCTGGGCGCGATTGTTCCGTTCTGTGGTTGCACTTGTGTTTTTGTTTAAAAAAAAAACTCCAGCACAGCCTGTCTAATCTCGCAAAGGAACAATTATGAGGTTTTCACCCTCTCCTCCCCGAGGAGATCTCCTCAGCCCTGCGTAACCCCGTCGTCACCTCGCCCGATCCCGGGCTGAATGGCACGCCCCCCCCCCCCCCCCCCCCCCCACACCCCCTCCGCTCCTGTTCCCGATAGGGTTACTATTTCATTTCCCCTGCTTTGTGTACTCCGTGTACAAATCCCAGCTCTGGGGCGGATCCCTGCGTAACAATGAGCCGCCGCAGCTATCTGTGTTTTAACTGGCTCTGCCCGAGGACCTCGTCTGGATCGCAGCCAAAACAATTCATTCACACGGAGTTCCTCACACGCCCTTGTTGTTTCACTCCTTTATTTTGGAAACTCGACGGCGTGGCCTCATTCGTCACCGCTGCAAATATTTTCCGTTTTTCTTTTTTTTTTTTTTCTAATTTCTGAAGGGAGAAAGGGAGGGAGAGCAGCACTGTGATTCCGCAGCGCCACCTGAATATAAATAATTCAACCGTAAGCTATTACAGATGTTTGTGGATACCGGGTGATGATGACAGTCATCAGGAGCATAATGGTTATTTATTCTCACAGCCGCTTTAAAAGTTGAGCTCGTGGGATTATTCCTGCTGCCGCGCTCAGTTCAGCGAGTTCACGCGGCGACTGTAAACACCGTCGTCTGCTCCCCCGGCCTTCTCCAGTTTTTAATCAAATCTCTCCATGTCGGCTTCCTCCTGCATTTCTTCTTCTGTGGGCAGAGAGATACGTCTTGATTTTCATAATGAGCTTGTTGTTTCGTCCTCTCTCTCTCTCTCTCTCTCTCTCTCTCTCTCTCTCTCTCTACCTGCACTTCCTGTCCGCCACACACACTCACACTTTATCAGGCTCTGGCATCGTTTTGCAGGACAAGCTGATATTACTCATCTAAGTCCTTTTTTTTTTTTTTTTTTTTTTTCCTTCTTTAATGATTTAAGGTGTCACCGATGAGCCGCAGACAGTCTGGCCTTCATTTTCTCGACGAGCTCGGGGAGATAAGAGCGCCGCGTGGGCGTATTCGTGTCTCCGCACACACACACACACACACACACACACACACACACACACACACACACACACACACACACACACCCATTCAAAAGTCACACGGCTATCAGCTTAAAAGGTGGGGACGAGCTCAGCCATCTGGCAACTTCCCCAGCCCCGCAAATTTTATGCCTTTTCTGATTAGATAGGACGTAATTGACCCATCGCGAGCTCTGCCCGGCTCGGTCTGGGAAGCTCTACATGCTGTCACCGACGTGCAGATTTACCTCGCAGGGGGCTCGTGAATGATTCAAACAAAGTGGCTCTCGATGCATGTTTGTGGACTATATGGAGGCCAAATGGACACAGCTAATTAACGTGATGGTGTTTTGATTGAAACTGTGATCAAAGTTTTCGGAGCGACATTTTTTTTTACTTTATTATGAGCTGTTTGTTGGGAGCGGTTACGCTACGCTGATAACTCCTCTTTCTATGAAGAGTTTGCAGGTTCTCCCCGGGCTCCTCCTCCAAATGTCCCAAAAAAAAACATGGTTCAGGTTCGTCGGTGACCCGAAGGCTCTGTTCACACGTTTAAAAGTTAAAAACGCATCTTTTGGCCTTTTCGTCTCGGAGAAGTTTCGCATTTACACAGCAGCATTTTGAAAACGATGTCTGTTTCCATGGAAACGACAGAAACGTAAAAAAAAAAAATCAATGTAGTTAGCACGCCAGGTCTCGAGTTGGCGCTGCTGGTTGTTTTTGTAACGAAACCACACACGCAGCAGGGAACAATATGCTATAAATATAAACTAGAGCTGCACTCGGTAGAGCGCATCACTGAGTGAAACACTGAGCAGGGAGCGTCTCCATGGCAACAGACGCTGATCTCTTCCTTGAGGTGGCTCTGGGACGTTTTTTTGCAGTTTTTTGGGGCTCTACTCGGAAACGGTTTGATGAATCAATTGGTCCTTGGATGATGACACATCATCTCTGAAAATTTCATGCAATTCGGGTGAAGAGTTCTTTGCGAAAAGTGGGCAAAATTCATACATACAAACCAAGAAATAATGAAATGACGCAGGCGAAAACAAAACCTTCGTTGTTTGACCAACTTTCGCTGGCGAAGGTAACAATGGCGAGTACACGAAAGGTGACCTTCGTCTATTAAAGTAGGTCGTCGCAGGAGAATATGTCGCGACACTCTGAAGGCCGCCATTGTTGTTATTGTCCATCGATACGTGCGTAATGCAGAATTATTTACTACGGCTTTGTAAAGCAGCGGCCGGGGGGAATCTTTGAGCTCTTTGAGTTGGATAAAGGGCTTTAGAAGATATTTAGATCCCCCCCCAAAAAAAGTCAGGAAAGTGATTTACACAGAGGCTAAATGACAAAGCTCAAAAAGCACAATGTTTGGATCTTTATCACCTGAAAAGGGACTGAAGAGGTTTTCCTTTTCACGACATCGGTTGCACCTCGAGCCTCAGTCTGAATTGTGTTTACTCCGGGGGCGAGCGAGAACTCGGCGTGCTCGGTTCACGCTGTCTCGTGTGTCGGGTTCGTCCGAGGTTACGGCAATATAAAACAGATAATTAGTGCTTACTCCACTCTCAAAGCCCCGGGCATGAGTGCGCCTTTATGCACATTATTTACACATGCACTCCAAAGGTGGTGGTGGTGGGTGGGTTTTGGGGGGAGGGTGGGGGGGGGGCATGCGTTGTTTTTAATTGTTGTGTTTGCAGGACAACCTGGAGAAGACAGTCTGTGCATGCGAACAGGAATCCTTGCACATTCAGGTTTGCATATTCCCATTAAAGCTGCACTGCAACTCTGAGAAGCTTTTTAACATCATGAGCAAACAGCTGCACTCGTGCTCACAAAATAATTAGCAGTTGTGGAACATTAAATAAAAAAAAAAAAGTTTCCAGGCGAGCAGTCGTTCAAATAAAGATAATTCACGGAGCTACGACATAATAATGTACGATTGTATCCGATATCCTGCAGTTTAATAAAAAACATTCCTCTCGCTGTTAGAAACAGAAGAACATTCAGTATTGAGGCCTCGTTTACACGACAACATTTAAAGTGAAAACAAATCACTTTTGTGTTTTCGTTTCTGAAAAGTTTTTTGCTTTTTACATGGCAACAGTTTGAAAACGATGTGGTTGGCATGCAGGGCCACAAGTCGGCGCTCTTCATTTTTTTGTTAAAAAAAAAAAAAAAAGTAGTCGGAGCATTTCCGCAAAGTTGTGTTCTCACCCGTTTCCATGGCGACAAAGGAAGGTTTCAGAAAAAGTAGCATTTTACACATCGGGAGCATTTTCAAAAATAGCTGGAGTCTCAGCGTTTTCAAAAAAGTTCTACTTTTCCGAGTTATTTTCAAAAAGTTGCATCTTCAGTGGCCCCGAGCTCCATTTTCATGAGCACAGAAGCCCAAAGCACATAGAAAGCTTCATGTTTTCACCTGAGAACTTTGTACAAATCCAGAGTTAACCTGCACATGTGACACATCTTAAAATAAAAAGAAACGCCTTTTTGAATTCATACTATGATCAGATACTGACCAATTTCTTTTATTGATTTGAGCTGCAGATCAAGACTCTCTCTTCCCTCCATATCGTCGACCAACAGTCAATTACCCGAACGAGCGCGCGGCAGTTTTTAACAGTTTATCTTTGTGAAAGATAAAATGCCGCTGCCACCCTGACATCTGTCCGGAGCTGTGAGAAACAACAAACTTCTCATTGCGGCGCTGCACTATGTGAAGAATGCGCGAGTCTGTGGCACAATGCGGGGAAACCAGTTTTGAGTTTCATCCCTCGGCAGCGCGGCGGTTTAACGCAAGAGCTGTTTGCAGTCTGCGGCAGACTCACCGGCGAGATCAGTGAGTGGAGGATTACGTTTGTCTCCCCTGGGTGGTACAAACTGAATCTGTGAGGCTCGCTGGAGGGAAATTTGATTTCAGTCCTGACGTGTAGAAATCTACGTCGCTGTACGTCTGTGTGGACTCGCATCACCGCTGTGATGTAATGATGACATTAATCTTCATCTATTCCGGGGGTCAGAAACAGTTCAGTTTGATCTCGACCCGGCCGGATTGTTTAATTCATCACATAAAAAGTTATGAAAAATGACCTATACAAATATTTCCATTGGTTTTAGTGTGAAGAACTGCAGTTGAATTATAAAAATGTCGACATTTAATCAAATGTTGTTTGACAAGAAAAACGGTTGAATTCAACATTATGATGGTTTTTACTGACGCAAATACAGTAAAAAGCAAAAAAATTTAGTTTTTGCTTCATTTGGTGAATTTATTTCGACTTGATTGTGTTGATATATAAACTATAGTTCATGTATTCATGAGCAGTTTGAACCCTCGTGAGGTCGCATTGAGCTCTATGATGGACTGTTCGACTACACAAAATCCTCCACAAAACATGGCTAAAAGTGCTTTTACATAAAATGTCCCAATCAGTGAAGCGTGTAAAAAAGGAGTCCAGATATTAAAACGGAAACGCAGATGATAAAAAGAAAAAGGGATAAGCATTAAAAACGAAGGCAACAGAAATCAAGATCAAAAGCTGAAATTGCTTTAAAACCTGAAGGCTTATTGAGAAAAGCGGCGGCGTTAAAATGTGTCGGGAGCTGTTTTCCAAAGAAGACGCGTCTCTCATGTGAGCCGACAGTTTGTACCGAGCAGATAAACAAAATGCTGCTTCGCCAGGTTTTTCACATTGGCTCTCCGGATCCGGCAGACACTAGACGACGCCGTCTGAGGGTCCCGGTGACGTCGTTTTTGGATACTTCAAAACTACGAACTCCCAGGAGAATAAGTACTGGGAGTTATGACACGCGGGAGGAAACGTTGTTGTTCTACTGAGCATGTGCAGAAGAAATCTTCACTACGGCTGTGGTGCCATGCGCTTTTGCAACGTTTTCATTTTCCTCAGTTTCCACTGGGTCAGAGCGTTTTCGAAAAGTTACATTTTACCCCATTTTCATGGAGATGGAGTTTGAGTGTTTTTCAAAAAGTTGAATTTTACCCCAGTTGGAGCGTTTTCGAAACGTTTTTTTTCTCCCCTATTACTATGGAGATGGAGTCGGAGCATTTTCTAAAAGTTACATTTTCCCCCGTTTCCATGGAAACAGTCTCAGCATTTTTCAAAAAGCTTTCAAAAAGTTGCGTCATCCCCGTTTCCATGGAGATGGAGTCGGAGCATTTTCAAAAAGTTGGTCTGGATGGCCGACTGCAATATCATCGCACAGATGCTAATACACTGCCTTTAGTTATACGTATAAAAATACATGCCCTTTTTTATGTTTTCATAAACCTGCCACACACATAATATATGCAATACAAAGTATAATTTAAGCACAACTCAGGACAAAATGTGCACAATAAGAGGAAGTGTGATTAAAAGGTGTGCCGATTGAAAAAACCTTGAACTTTGAACCCTGGCGGAGTCGACGCAACAGAAAGTTAATGATATGCAGAGCGTCTTTCAGACTGTTTACACAATAACACCAGGAGAAAGTTTCACACACGTCGGAGGAGGAAGAGCGACCTTCCTCTCCTGCAGCAGGCGAGTCGAAATCCAAACTGGTGGGGGAACAGGATATTGCAGCCTGCATACCAGACGCCGTACCTTCCCTCTCGCTGCGGTGCTAATTTAATCTCTGTTACTATGGCGGGAGGACACACACACACACACACACACACACACACACACACACACACACACACACACACACACACACACACACACACACACACACACACACACACACACACATACACACACACACGGTCATACGTGTTATGTGGCTACGGGCTAAACTAGCACATCTGGTGTCTCCTTGTTTCCCATGAAAACAAAATTTTAACTAAAAATCGTTTGCGAGATACGGATCGTCCGGCCGTCTTTCATCTGCGGGAATCTTGCATTTTCCCAGAGTTTTAATTTCGACGGGGAATTTTTTATTTCATTTTTTTTTTACCAAAAGGGCAAAAAGTGATCTTAAAACTTCCGGCGCGGGTTTGGTTTTAATGAGAGTGTGACCTTTTCCAGGGAACCCCAACAATAACTGGGCCGGCTGATTTAAACGAGGATCCGAATCAAAGGGGTTGCAACCGCGGGAGGAAGAGGAACTCATTATTCTGTGACTTACAACAGGCAGAGAGAGAGAGAGAGAGAGAGAGAGAGAGAGAGAGAGAGAGAGAGAGAGAGAGAGAGAGAGAGAGAGAGAGAGATTTTTAAACGATCAGAATTCCAGTCACAAAACATTAGAGCTTATGCCGGGTCTTTCTCTCCGAGCAGACGAGGGTTTCTGCAACTCCGCCAGCTGCCAAGCATGTTGCATCACGAAAAGACACTAAAGCCTCGGAGGGAAGTGTTGGCACAGCAGGAGGGATCCGAGCGGCATCAAACCGTGCGCCCTGCTGCTCCGTACAGTGTGCGTTGTTGTTTTCCGCAAGGCGCCTTTCCCGCTGCACATATGTTCCCCCTTTGCAGGTTCATCTGGAAGATCTGCTGCGTCGAGGAGCAACGCAGGTGATCATGAATGATAATGTGGCTGAAAATTAGCCGCTATTGTGATCCTCGTGTGCACCGGTGCGCAGTGCCAATGCAAATGGCGTTTTTCTTTTCTATTTTTTTTCCTGCATTAATCCGAGACACGGCGATTGAATTGCAAATGCGCTAAAGTAACTGTTTTTAAATTCATTTAAAAGGCTTTGAATAGTAATCGCTGTCTCTCCTCCCACACTGCCGACATAAACAGTCAAGGGTTTTTTTTTTGTTTTGTTTTTGTTTTTGACCAGAACTGGAGGATCGGGTTTTTTTTACACGCGTCGTCACAGACGAACATCAACAGTTCAGTTCATGACTATAACATCTGGTCCATTCGCTCGCCGGAGTGACGACGGTCATCTCAGGGTTGTGAAACCCTTCACACGGTTCGCAACTGTACGACATCGTTTTTTGCAGCCTGCACGAGGAGAATCCGCGCCGACTCGTCGTGATTACGCCATCGCGTCGACGATGAAGAATCAAACGTCATAAGTGTAAAAAATAAAGGCGCTTAAGCGTGGACAGAAAGTCCGCCCTGGCGGTATTCCTATCATCGGGAGACAAATTTTCCGTCGGGTGGCGCTCACGTTCACTTTCGAAAAACCGCATCAAAGCGCCTTTAAAATGTCATGCAATTACACCAGCTGCTGGTTTGGGGGCGCTGTCGCCTGAAACAAACACTGACCAGAGAGGAAGTGAAGAAGAGACACTGCTCGTTGCTTCCTAATTGTCCCTCCTTTCTCCTTTCATATCCACTTTTCCTTCACCGTGGAGGACGTCACGGGGTTAAGGAAAGGAGTTAGGAAGCTTCCTAAAGGAGTTAGGAAAGTCGATTACGTTGTTTTGATAATCCGACCGCACTTTGTAATAATAATCCAACTGCGGCGAAGGTTGAAAAAAACACAAATTTCCGAAAAAGGATGCGTTTACAACTTTTTGAGCTCTCACGGCATCGCTCGAGACGTTTGAACAAAATACCGCGGCGGCTCAACGTATCGCAAACACCTATTTAATTAGCTCCGACCACAAAACGCCGGCTGTCATGGCGGCTCCTGATTCCCTCTGAGCTTTTTTTTGGCTGCGGGGCAAATATACTGAAGCCTTCAGAGAGAGGCGACACAAAGTTCTAATTACAAGAGTGTCAAGTGAACATCATGTGCGAGCGAATCGCAAGCTAGTGATTACGCTAACTGTGATGTGACTGGAACGGCGGATAATAACAGACGCCAAACGGCAGGATGTGGAGTTTTGGGAACATAAGTGGGGCTGAACGTGAGGAGACCACTGCAGCATCCATACATCCAACTCTATCTTATAGGGAAGTTGGCCGAGAAGGTTATGCTTTCGTCTGCGTGTATTTATTTATTTATTTATTTTTTCATATGTATCTATGTAGATATGTATGTATTTTACTTTTCACAAAAACTTCTCACCTGCAGTACGTCAGCGGCTAAATGTTTCCGAATAAATAAATTTTAAAAAGCTGACATTTTATTCGAGAGGTCGCTCACGGAGGAGATCAAAGGAGATCCGCGTCTGTTGCCATGGAGACGCTCCCTGCTCAGTGTCTCATGATGCAGCAACCTGAGCTAACGGCTATCATGCTAGCGACGCTAACGCGGTTCCACAAACAAATGCGGCGCTGGCGAAGGTGTGCGCTCTACCGAGTGTAGTTCTAGTTCTGTTTTGTTATCCCAATAAGCAATGGATTTTATTTATTATATTACCTTTATCTTATTTATTTTTGATGATTTTAATTCATTTAACTCACATTTGGAACTGAGATTGAGTTGAAAATTGCTCCTTGAAATTAATCGCGGATTTAACTTTGGCGCGACGCAGTGAAGCGCTTCCTACGCCACTGTAGAAATGTATTATTTCTATGTTGGATGCGTAGAGCGAGTCCGTTGTTTGCGAAGGCTGAATGCTAATGTAGGAAAAGCACAAAATAAAGTTGATCAGATAAAAAGGGTGAGAGACAAGGTGAGTGTTTTTAAAGGTTTTCATACTCTTAACTGTCTGAGATCAAGATTCTCAAAACTATTTATTGCCTTTGTGTCTGAATGGTGACTTTTATACATGTCGAGATTGACGTTTGCACAATTATGATTCATTTGCATTTCTTGCAATTTAGTTCTTCTCACACTGGTTTAAAGCAATTTGTTAAAAGTTCAATCGTACATCTCTGTCCAAAACTGGCTATTAAATCTATGCTTCTCGATGTGGTTTAAGCCATAAAGGCGTTCCCTACTCGCTTAAAGAAGAACTGGATACGAGGATCTGCAACCAGCTCTGGTGCTTTAATGAGAAGGAGGCGACAATAGCAGAGGTCCTGCTAACAAACTGCTCCTCACAATCACACGCGAGCACTTCAATCATCTACAACAACACTTTGAATAACTAATCAAAACCAATTTAATCAGATGGCAGGGTGGTAATCTACAACCGGGAGCAGGATTTGAATCTGTTTGGGGCTCAGAATTACATTTCGTCCGCTGAAGCGCCGTCGCGAAAAACGCCTTGATGCCTGTGACTGTAAATCAAAGGCGATTCTTTGTGTGAAGCGCAGGTTTATACTATTTATCCACAAACTAGAGCTTCAGTCATTCTGTTAACTATTCCTTTTCCTGCTTGACCGAGTGACTCAATACGCCATCTGGTGGTGCAAACTAGTAATGCAAGACTGAATGGACTTGGTTAACTTGCTGAACCGATGCCCGTAGAGACGTCACTAGGGTCGTTGTACCTTCAAATGAGCAACATTAATGCAATTTTTACGCAAAAACGACTCATGAAAAGTCAATTTTCGAGCATCAAACACTTTGACCGTCCATGCTGTATTTGTTCAGTAAATACTATGAACTCAACAATTATTGGCGAGCTAAAACCAATAAGTCACAGGAGTTTATGGGAAAACTGACGGTGAAAACATGATTCCGATGTCGTTAGTAGCAAAGCTCGTGGGACCTTTAAAATACACGAGTCATGTTGGATTGTCGGAGTGACGGGACCTGGCTACACCTCAGCTGCAACACACCTACTGGAAATGTCACAGGTCGGCGTCTCCGACGACGCATGTCGGCACGCCGTCTATATCTGTGCCACGCAGAAACGCAGCCCGACAGCAACCGCCACCGATTACATAACAGACATGAAAGGAAGTTCGTGTTCGCTTATGTAATTTTTATCAGAACATGTATGATTCAGTAGATGTATGTATGTTGAGTACAGTGTGTTACAGGAGAGTCGTTCAGATCTTTGACTTTATTTCCTGACGTCTTCAGCTGGTCCCGGGTCCCGTTCCCGACCAGAGCCTGACTTAGCACCACTTCTTTATGTTCCCGGCTCCAGGCTTCATCAAGTGGGCGGACGAGTGAAAAAGAAAAACGCAGGAGCGCCATTTTATTGAAACAACAGCCGAGCGTGCAGATTTAAGGATGGGAATCGAAAACCAGTTCTTGTTGAGAACTACTTTCCAGTGTCTCAGTTCCTTGGAATCGTTTGCCAAATTCGCAGACGCTTCCCTTATCGGTTCCAGTCTGCGGCGCACAAACGTCCTCGTTTCAGGACGACAACTTGCAATACGTACAAAGTGGCTGTTTCACCAATATGCAGAAACATTTGCAAACACGGCAGCGAATAACTCTGAATGAACGTCGCCTTTTCGATCCGCTCCGGAGCGAATCTCAACCCGGCGGCAGCTGCAAGACGTCCTCTCCTGTTAACGCTGCAGCAGGATCGAAAATGGACTCGGAATCCTCAAATGAAAAACCGTGTCAATTAGCGGATGCAAGATTCGGTGGTTTGAAGACTCATGGCTGTCCAGAAATGACTGAATCATCTGTCGAGGTGGTAAAGAGAAAAAAAAACGCGGCACATCCATCAACGTCAACGCAGAAATGCTCATCAAATCCAATCAAACTTCTTTTTAAGCTCCAAGAAGGAAGACTTGAGAGTTGTGAGACCCACGCATCAGCGGGCGAGAAGGTAAAATATGTGAGTTTTGCACTTCGCCCCCCCCGCCCCCCAAAAAACCTCCCAGCATTCATCCGTGTGATGGGATGATAAAAAGCAAGAGATGTGGTGGAGTGAATGAGGCACGACGCAGCAGCAGCAGCAGCAGCAGCAGCAGCAGCAGCAGCAGCAGCAGCAGCAGCAGCAGCAGCAGCAGCCGGAGCTTGTGTTTTCCTTCAGCAGACACTTAAATCTCCTCACGTCTCCTCGGATGATTTGATTCCACACCTGGCAACTTTTATGACCTTTCCCTCTAACTAGGCAATATCCCCATAATGGCCCCTGTCTTTAGTTTTCTGGCAGCTACATAAACTCTCCCTGTCGCTCTCTTTCTATTTCACCTGATTTGATTTGATTTATGTAGGTTAAGGTTATATAAAGCATCTGTTGCGCCGTCTGATTGGGCGGTGTCGGTGAGGAGAGGAGACGGTCCCGTGTACAGTCTCTTACCCCCGTAGATCAGCAGCTTTAAATCACACGGGCAGCTCTGTCAAAAAATAAATAAAGAACTAAAAAAAAATCCTTAAAGGGCAGTCAGGAGTGCAGGGGGGGGGGGGGGGGGGGGGGGAGGTGAAAAAGAGAGAAAAGGGTGGTGATTAGATATAGAAGAAGGTCTGAACATGGAGCCTTTTGACCCGAGGCTCACTCCTGAATGCTGAAAGATATGAGGCACCCGGCGAGGTGTTGGTCACTTCACCCAGACGCTCCTTACCCTGATGTGTTCGCAGCGAGATAGTGGATTTAAAAAAAAAAAAAAAAGCGTCTTATTAAACCCAAAAAGAAACTTCCTCTGTGGATTCACTGAGACGCCTGGATGCTGCTTTTAGGACAAAAATCCTTCCTTCCCTCTGTCAGACACGAAATGGCACTTTGAAAAAAAAGAAAAACCAACGTAAGAAGCGGCTGATTGGCTGAAGAGGCTATTTTTTGTGTCGCGTTTTATGAGACAGTTGTCTTTTCCTTTGGATTTTAATTCAACTCGGCTCTCGAGGTATTGCAGGTTGTTTTCCAGTCCCGAGATCGAAGGTTTGATCGTCTGATCGTGTCAAACTGTCCCTTTGTTGCCCCCTGGTGGAAATTGTAAAATGTGCGTACATCTGTGTCAAACGGTGAAAACGTTAAGCCACACAAAATCCATCCACTGCAGTCACCGTAGCAACAATCCAACTTGGTCGTCTGTCTGTACGAATGTCCGTGTTCTTCTGTTGTTAATGCTCATAGTGTTCTAGTGCACGTGTGTGTGCTTTTATCACTAAAACAAACAGCACCAACTGGTGGCCCTACATTGAAACTGCATCATTTTCAGCATGGTCGTGTAAACAAGGCCCAAGACGAGGAATTGAGGAATGACAGCAATTGAAAGTATTTTGAAGATACGCAGTCAAAATTATTGTTAACGCATATTTTCTGTTTATTTTGATCGGCACACAAAATATCTTGAAAATTCACTCAAGACCAAAACAAACCCACATGAGCTGCTGTTTGTAATACTAAACTTCTGATTCTCATATTTGTGTTGCCCTCTTAAATAACTCCACTTCATGCTATGTTGTCTAGATTGTCCTCCACACTGCCACCTGCTGCAGTGGAGGAGATACAGCGGCCTGCCTCTGCTATCTTGTAATAAAATTTCCATTTATTTTAACGTTTCGCTCTGGGTGGAGATGTTTCACAAAGATCCACTGACTCCACTTCCAGCTCAGATATGCTACTGTATTCAAGTGAATCCTGATTAAACAACAAGCTGTTGTCCTTCCAGTCTGGATTATGCTGGTTGTGCATGCTGAGGCGGTTTGCATGTATTATTTGGCGTTTTGTGACTAAAGCTGACCAGCAAACATGGAAACAGGCAGAATACCTTTGAGACGTGTTGGAAGAGATAAAAACACCCGTCCGCTCTGACTTGACCCTAAAGCAAACGCAGTGTCATTTATTATGAGCAAACTATACACTTTCTTCTTGTTCTTGAGCTATAAAATTAATTTACAGACCTTTTGTTGATGCAGTTTTAAAAGCATATTAAAGTTTATGTTAAATGCTTGCCTGTTCAGTTTTATACCACTTTATATGACTATCTTGTTAATCCTCCGCCGGGGATTTGTTGATACTTTCTCTGTTCCTCCACACTCTTACGTGAAGTTTACAAGGCTCTTAAGATAACAAGAGGAACATAAAAGTAAATGAAATGAAGATCGAAGTGTCCTGTTTACATTTGATTGCATAAAGATATAAATTAGACTTCAGAGGAAATAAATATAGAAGCAACACTTCAGTTGACGTTTTTTTTTTTAAAGCAAAACAGGAGATGAAACACAAGAAGAAAAAAAAAAAAACAGAAACTTTTCGCAGTGCAGAAAGCATACAGTCATGGGAACAGATCTTGCAGATGTCCCTTTGCCCGCGCTGGGGAATACAGGCTGGTATCAAACCTCGCCCGGGGCTGTAACCTTTGTTCTCTGATATCAAAACCATACGGTGGCGCTGTATGGGATCAAAATCCGAGGGTAACATTGATATTCAGACAAAATAGCAGCAGTGGCCTTTGAAATAATCTCTTCCCCGTGCAAAGACCCTCCATTTTCATTCCAAATGCACTACATTAGGACACACTATATCACAGAGGGAAGCAGTGGGGAATTCAATCGATGTTCACTTTGAAATCCGACCCAGTAAAATTTCTACTTTGGCTCGATTCACCAGGCGTGGTGGTGATCTGGCACACGCGTGTGCGTGTTGGACGTGTGGTTTTGCGCATGTAGAGCATGCTGTGTGTTGCAGTAAATCTCAGCAGATTCCTCCCAAGGGGGCGTGAGGATGAACCGAGGGGAGAGTGTGGAGCGGGATTGGCGGAGGAGGTGGGGGTAGAGGAGCTGACGGAAACATTATTCAAATGATGCTTCCTCTGCTTTCTTTTGCAACTTTTTTTTTTTTTTTCTTTTTCTCCCTTCCTACCTCCAGCTGCACGCTAAAACCCGCCGTTTAGTCGCAGCAAGAGAGCGAAAACAAGGACGACCCACTGTGTGTGTGTGTGTGTGTGTGTGTGTGTGTGTGTGTGTGTGTGTGTGTCTATGGGGGCGGGGATTCCACATTTATCCACCTTCAGTCGAGGAGCCTTTACGATCACCTCGACAACTCCTGGACCCGTTTTTACACGACAACGTTTCAAGTGAAAACGCATCATTTTTTTGTGTTTCAGGAAGATCCTGTGTTTCCACGGCAACCCTTCGCAAGCTCTGTCCTTTCACACTGAAATGGTAGAGATGCAGAAAACAATGTAGTTTTCATGCTGGGCCACCAGTGGGTGCTGTTGGGGTTTTTTTGGGTTTTTTTTGTACTTAAACCACACACACGACAATACATTATAAACGTCAACAATGGGAGAACACAGACATTCCAGTGGACAGACGACTTATTACGGGGACTGTCAAAGTAAAACTACCAATTTCCAGCAGCGTATGGACCGGAAGTCATGAAACAACGGAGGAAAATGTTGCTATTGTCCGTCCACTGATCCGAAAAATTCCACCTCGGGAGACGTTCTCAAACTTCTCTGTGACTCTGCCCAACAAATCTGAACAAAGCGAATGGGGAGAGGATGGCGACGCCAGGGGAGAAGGAGTAAGACACGGGGGAGGGGGTTGGGACAAGAAAGCCTCCTGCAAAGCTGTCTCTTGGACATATTGCGCTTCGATGGGCTGGCTTTCATTTTTACTGCCGTTTTTTTTCGCCGCGCAAGAGCGGTATTAAAGTCCTCAATCTCGGCCTGATATTACAGGACTCGCAGCAGATTGTGATAAACAGGGCCTGCGCCTTCCTGGGCACTTCCTCTCTGAACATCTGTTGGAGCATCACACGGTGACAAAAGCAACGTAATTACAAAGCAGCGCCGAAAAGCTCACATACCGCGCAAGGACCCGCCAGAGCGGCGTTTTAAAGTAGGTGTCACTTTGGCAGATGAACAGTCGGCCTGGAAGGAAGTGAGCGTGCGTGGGAGGCTGGACGCACATAGCTGAGGCCTCTTTGTGTTTTGCAGAGCTTACAAAATAACAAGCGACCGCAGGTCAGGTTTGTCATGTTGCGCCGTGGAGTTACAGCTGCACATTCAGCTGAGCTGAATCACACTTAAACACACAGGCAGGACGGCGTTGCACCATCGCCGGGCTTCACGTTCCGTTCCTCCTCGTCGCTTCGGGCCGGGAAGTCTGAACCCGGCGTGATTGTGCGAACATCCATCACATGCCGCGGTCAGATTGGGTTTTCAGGGGGTCACTTTCTTTATCCGCCTTCATTGAAGGATCTAATATAATGAAAGGTTTACCGGGGGTTTTCCCGTCGGTCCAACTATGTAGAAAATAGACTGCTGCAGGCACAGCAGGTTTCAGCAGGCTTTGCTATGATTTAGCATCACAGAACCAGGAGTCCATTTTTTTTTTTTTTTTTTGGGGGGCAGAATATGAGATATGTCTGAAAACCTTTTCCAACTTTTTTATGATTTCTAAAGATGGAAACGTGGTGAACAATGCTGCTGATCACGTTCACACCCAGTGCGACAGCTGCCACGCAACCTGCTTGATTTCTATTGGGAGCAGTTCAGGGCTCAAGGACATGTTAGGCCGCTCGTGTTTGCATGGAGGAGATCAAGGGAGATCAGCGTCTGTTGCCGTGGCGAAGCTCAGAGCTCGTGGTTTATCTGTGTCAGAGACAGGCTAGTTTGGATGATAGACAGACACTTGATTGGAGGATTTTAAAGTATATTTGACACAAAAACATAAGCTACATATTTCATAATGAAGCCGTCTTTATTGCATGTCACAGTAGATATATATATACATAAATGTACAGGTCTACAATAATCACAGTAAATGTATCAGTAATACACAGTAGGACTAGATGTTGGGCTGATGCCACGCAGGGGGTTGGGAGGTGTGATGAGCAATTTGAGCAATTCTCAAGAGAAACAAAGCCATATGATACTATTCTAAATATATATGGACTAGATATATGAAAAATGTATAAATTATCAATTACAGGATTTATTTTCTTAAAAAGGTTCTGAAATCTCGTCCGTGGGCGAGTCGTCCTACACATATACCTGAACTCCCACCAACCCCAGTCAGAAGTTATGACTGACAGGACGACATGACAAACTTTAACCCACTCAGAGCTGCGCCTCTCCCCGAGAAACAACCCCCAGATTACGTAACAGCCGATTTCACTGACAAACAGCCTGCTTGACGCACAGGACCTTCCTGTACGTGTCACTCCCACGGCGCTGTACATCCCTGCTGACACACACCTGAGTCAAATCACCAGAGCTCCTGGCTCATGTTGCACGACTCACCGGCAGCCCGAGTCACCTTTATGGAGCAATAATGGAGTGTACGCCTCACTCCACGCAGACAGGAAGAGGGTGTGAACCCATGTTTACGGTCCCAGGTAGGCGATAAGTCCGAGTCCGCACCCAGGCTGGCAAATCCTTCACAGAGCGGCGCCGGTTCAGGGGTCAACATGTAAATGCACAATGTAATCTGCAGACAAACAGCCCGGCCCTGGGTACAGTCATCCAGGTAAACATTGCGGTTGCTCACTGGTCCCACGGCCCGCATGTTTCATGAACGCCGCTCGGTGGATGATTGTCAGGGTGGGCGGTTATTGCTGTGCAACATGTCTGGACGCCATTGTTTGAGATTGGAACGGCCCGTGATTAATTCCGGCTCACATGCGGCTACTCCTCGCCGTGGAGGATTACAGTCAAGGTTGTTGGCCGGGTGGCTGGAGGCCAAGAGTGGGAGACAGATAAAGAAATGCAGAGAGAGAGAAAAAGAAGAAGAAGAAAAAAAAGAAAAACCTAGAGGAAAAAGAAGACGTATCAGACCCCCGCAGTGAATGAGACTGCCTACTTATCAGCGGTGAGCGTGATGTGCAAACAGAGGCCTTTCAGGGCTGCCAGGCACACAATAGCTTTGTTTGCCATGCAATAGAAACCAGTTGTTCGCTGCTGAGTCAATATTTACTGCCTAATGGAATGTGTGCTCTGCTACTACCCCTGCTCAACAACACCAGATTGGAAGAGGGACTTATTACCCCCCCCCCCCCCCCCCCCGCACCCTACCACCTCCCCCCTCTTCTTTATCCATCTCTACATATCATCTCATCCTGTCCTCCCTATACTCCCTCTTGCACTATCACAGTTTTGTTACTCCCCTTCGTGTTGACGTCCCCTCTTCCGTCGGTCACATACCGTACCCCCCCCCCCCCCCTCCCCAAAGGCTAAGCCAACAAACAGTAGTGGAGCCTCCATGCGAGGTTTTGTTGGGACTGAGATTGCAGATCGGCAAAAGAAGAATAAGTGAAGTCATTCAAAGCAACTGCACACTCTGCGATTCCAGACAGATAGGAGGAGAGCAGTTGTGAGGATATCTGTCATTGGAGCTCGAACTCGGTTCACGAATGGTTGATAGTTCTACCACCACTGCCTGCCTGCAATCACTGAATACATCATCATTTTTGCATTTTCATTGCAGAAAAGTTTCACTTTCACACAACAACGATGTCCGTCTCCACAGAAAGGCTGAAAACGAGGCCACAAGTCACTGCTGTTTGCTTTTGTAATGAAAACACACACACACACACACACACACACACACACACACACACACACACACACACACACACACACACACACACACACACACTCACACTCACACTCACACTCACACTCACACTCACACTCACACTCACACTCACACACACACACACACAAAGAACAATACGCTCTAAACAATTGTTTGCTTGTATTAACACACGGCCAGGGCACCGTGTGTTAATTTGATGTCATGCATTGACACTTTTTATAAAATCTGCGTCATGTAATGAACTTAAAGGGCCGGTCTGTCCGGAGCTGTAGAGTGAGGTTAATCGCTGAAGCAATGATAGTCATAGTAGTTTTTAGATCATCAAAAACACTCGTGATGTTGTTTGCGTACCGTAATTTCTAGACTACAAGCAGCTTCTTTTTTCACACGCTTTAAACCCTGCTGCTAATATATGGATTTTTTTGGGGTGATGCGTTCAGGTGCATCACGTAACTCCAACCTTTCTTTCTTTCTTTCTTTTTTTTTTTGCAGGTGCGCTCAATAGTCCAAAAATTACGGTAGAAGTTTTTCACCTATTTCAATGATGCGGTCTCATATCTGTTTTTACACCTACACCAATGACTGGGTGCATCTATACGATACTCACAATAGTGCGACAGATGAAGTGCTACAGAAGGGATCTCATTCTATGCCAGGAAATTCTGTTTGTAAGAGGCAACTGCAAAGCAGCTTTTGAGACGTGTTTTGATGAAGAAGAAAAAAGAAAAACAGACGAGAGAATCTGAGAGTGGACAATGTTTTGTTCCTCAAGGCCGATATTGCACCAAGGCCATGGCACCAACCGAGAGACACGGATAGCTCAGCGATGAGATCACCGCACCGACTGAATGATCCCTTTGTGCCTGAGCCCGACGGCGGGCAGCGAATGCCCCACATGTGGTTATTTACACCCTGGCTGCTGATAAACTGCAACTAATCACGAGCTGTTGTTGTTGTTGTTTTGTTTTTTTTCTCCCCACCAAAAGGTGCCCCCACGCTGGCCATCCCACCACCATCGTGCCCCAGGTATCGATTCTGCACCCCGCCGCTCTGCCGCCCTCACATAAACACCGTTATCCTTCCACACCTGGGCGAAGGTGTGCGCACGGATAACTGGAGGCATGACACACTTGTCTGAGTCCTTTAAAGGTTTCTTCTTCTTCTTCTTCTTTTTTTTTTTCTCTTCCGCCAGCCACCCTGACAATCCATTCCTTTCAGTCATGCTCCGGTATCGTTTCCTCGCAGCCCCGAGGATTACTGAGGAGGGGAGGACAGTGGTGGGAGTGACAGTGTGGGGGCGGCGGTGGCGGCGGTGGGGTTTCCATAGTGACACCGAGGCAATGAAAAGATTGGATCAGTGGAGTGTGCAGTGGGTGCCAGTGTGTGTGTGTGTGTGTGTGTGTGTGTGTGTGTGTGTGTGTGTGTGTGTGTGTGTGTGTGTGTGTGTGTTGGGAGTTCAGCTCTTGGTTGAGACACAGTGGAACCATTCATGATCTACTATCTGCCCCCCAATGGCCTTCACTCTTAAATCAGAGTCCGCCTTGCGAGGCTCAGATCCCTGCAGCGTTTCCTTTCTGCACCCAAATCGACTGCTCTAAGTGGTTTTAAAAAAAAAGAATAAAATTCAAAGTGAATTCTTACTCTTAACAGTGTTTAATGTATTCTGTCAGCTTTTCCCTCCCACGCATTAAGAGTCTTTTCTTTTCTGGCCAACAACTTTTGCCTGAGTGACCCCCCCCCCCCCCCCCCCCCCCCGTCATAGAGCGATGGATGGCTTTGCGTTGTGTTTGTTAATGGTTTCATGCCGGCTGAGCGGATAAACAATTAGAAAGAGACATATTCATAGTCTGTAATTATCCCTTTCTTAGCGCGGCTTAAATGTTTTCACAAGTATGGCTCCTAACGAGCCAGATCCTCGGTGCGGAGCGGAGCCGTACGTCTGCCTCAGAATCACTTTCCAAGTCGCCCTGCGAGCGAAAGGCATCAATATTGTCTCAGCGGGCCGGTCGGAGCCTCATCTAGTCACCTGTACCGGCCGTTTTCCCAGTGAACTTGACCTTAAAGCGAGTCGGCCATTGCGCTTTTAACAGCGATTCGTCAATGGAAGGACCCAACGCGTGTGCAGGAGCTGTATGAAAATCCTCCCCTGCTGCCCCGAGCCCACATTACAAGAGGAATAATTTTCAAAGGGGCCTTGATTGTGCGGAGCCTATGTTAATGAAATCTGCGGCCTTTCATAGAATTGACACTTAATGAAGACTATAATGTGGGCACCGGCGCTTTGAAAGAGCTGCATCAAATTAGAACTGGAATTTCTTTTTTTTTTCTTTTTAAATCTGGTGTAATACCTTGAAGAGTAATTTAAAGATAAGACAATTTCTCATTTGGCATATGGAATAATTAATTATCTCTTTTTGGGGTAAAATCTTAACACAGCTACTTATTATGCATATAAAATTTCCAGTTGTCAAATCAAATTGGCATTATTAACTTATAGTGCGTTAGATTACATCTAGTTGCTTTCAGGAGGTCCCGCAGAGTTGAATTGATAATTAAGTAATGAAATGAAAATGTATGATCTAATCAATGGTGGTGCATATTAGCTCAGCAGTCGCCGTTCTAAGGTTACGGGCTTTTAATGGCTGGGGGGGGGGGGGGCGGAGGGGGGAGGGGGGGAGGCTCGAGTGCCTCAAAATGACAGAAGCTCTGAAGAATTGGGTTACAATGCTTCTTTATTCGCGTGGAGATCTATTGTGACGGGCTGAAAGCGTTTCAAACAAAGCTGCGTTTTTTTAACCCGAAAGCCTCCCGTGATGGTCAATTTGGCGTCAATTTGGCGTCTCATTGTTGTGCGAGTCGATCTGACGCTTACGTGGGCAGGTCAGCACTCACACGCTGAATTAACTTTGTTTTCAGAACGAAGACATTCCGATATCAGTGGTCATTATTTTAAAAAATAATTCATCGTTACATGAAGTCTGTTTGATCGTAAGGTCTCAGGTTTGAATCCCAACAACTGAAAGGTCGCCGCTGACTGAGGCTTGCTGTAACCGGCGTTTCACGCATCGCTTTGGCATTTTCCTTTCGCAAAAGTTCCTCGTTTACGCGGAAAATGTTTTGAGAAGGATATAGTGAGCACGCCAGGCCACGAGATGGCGCCATTGGCTGTTTATGGGACGAAACCACACACACATGCGCAGAGAACGATACGCTATAAACATTCGTATTAACAGATGGATCGTTATCATGGTGACTGTCAACAACCCCGAGGGTCCCTGAACATGACCTTTGACCCTGCAGCTCCCCGGGATGTGTCCTGTGGTAGCCCATTGCTACTAGCATGTATAGCTACGCTTTCCTCTGGATAAGTCATTTCCTAAAGGGGATCATTAAAGTGTTTTATTTTCTTTCTTTCTTTCTACAAACTAATAAAAGATTCATCCTCTGTGAACCATGAATATGGATCTGAGCTACTTTAAAGCCTCCGCGAGGACATGACACCACGTTGAACTGGTTTCAATCAGGGGACCACGAATCACTGCAAAGAATTTCATCTCAACCGAACTCCTAAAAGCTGCTCTCCATGGAATCGGGTTCATCCTCTGCAGACCGTGAACATCTGGGGATAGTTTTCCCCGTCACTCAGTCCAGGAGTTCATGAGAAATTATGGAATCAGTGTAGCAGGGTTTTTTTGGGTTTTTTTTAACTACAGATTAGAGAAGCAAAGCTCGTCTAGACACGTTTGTTTTTGCTGTGAAAAACGGAGACAGTTCTGCTCCCTGCAGGTCGGTTCAGCTCTCGCGGTTTTGTCAATACATTTTAATGTTTGGTCTGATCCGAGGAGACACAGTGACACAGAAAAAGCGGTGCTTCAGCTCCGCTGCCTCATCGCAGGTTAAATGGAGCGGAGGGCGATGAGCAATTCTCAGACAACCCCACCCCCCCGCCCCCCCACCCCTCCTCGGTGCTGCCGCAGGTCGTTCTTCCCCCTTCAAACCCATCGCTTCCTGGTGTTCCGGCTTAAAGCTTTACCCTGTGGGGTCCCAACAGGCTGGAATAATAAAAAAAAAAAAAAAAAAAACACAAGTGGATGCGGCAGGTTGCCATGGAAACTTAATAAGCCGGCAGTCGAAGTGAGAGAGGGAGTCAACTACAGTACCCAGTGAAGCGTGCGTCTAAAGGAAATAAATTGAATGCTGTGGAGGGGAAGGGAGGGAGAGAAGAAGAAGAAGAAGAAAAAACGAGGCAAGGGGGACTGCGTATTATTGTGAAATAACCTTTTAAGTCGGAATTAAATAT
The DNA here is from genome assembly GCF_963383615.2 of Lipophrys pholis. Lineage (NCBI taxonomy): Eukaryota > Metazoa > Chordata > Actinopteri > Blenniiformes > Blenniidae > Lipophrys > Lipophrys pholis. The sequence goes on along the minus strand of NC_137648.1, from coordinate 17,628,719 downwards.
TTTGTCAGGAGTGTGCGGGCTACTGAGTCCCCCCCCCCACCCCACCCGCCGTCTGATGTGCCTGAGGAGGGCTCGGAGGTTAAACGGCTGTCTGCGTTGTCACGGGGACGCTCCGGGGCCGAGCCTTCTGCTGCGTGTCACAACGGGTGACCGAGAGACGCCGGGCTGCCCCCTCCCCTCTTCCTCCTCCTCCTCCTTTCCCTTAACCTCACCTACAACTGTCATTGCTCTGACTGTCGGGGCCATTACGCTCGCTTGTCTCCGGGCGCAATTGATGTGCCTTTGGCTGTCAGGAGCTCAAAAGCCTCCAACACGCCATCTGATTGCCAAGCATCCTTTATGCCGCTTTCATTAACCGCCAATCTATCATTAATTATTGGCTGCTGGCATTTATGGAGAGGTGGGGGAGATTGATAGTCGGAACTAGAGGGGGGGGGGGGTTGAAGGAGCCAATGAAGGAGCCAATTCAAAACGATTCAAAACAAGGGGACCCCCCCCCCAACGCTGTTTGTAACTTTTATTTATAAGCAGGGGTCCCCTGTTCGCCACTCGCCAGAGGTGTTGCTCATCCGTCTCGGTAACCCGATAACACGGTTCCTCGCGGCGGCCGGGAAAACGGCTTCGTCTTCATTCCCGGCGTCTCTCAGGGGTCCCTCGCCGTATGTTGTTTTGGACGGCTCGATGATCATCTCTCACTCCGCGGGTTCCTCTTCTTCTCTCGCCGCCCTAAAAGAGGAAACAAATTAATTCCCCTCTGAGGTTTTAAGCCCTGAGCCGAGCGGCGCCCGCCGGCCCGCCGGCCCACCGGCCCGCTGTGGACGTGTTTGTGACTTGAAGGTGACGCTGTTTGCTTCTGATTCAGGGGCCAGTTGACGGCTCTCCTGCCCAGGAAGCCCTCAGTTATCCGGCTTTACATAGGATTAGCTACCCGCCGCAATAATAATAACAGCAAAATCCCACGAGCCCCTTTAAACAGACGGTGTCCACAATATCTGTTGCGACGTCACACGAGTCGAGGAATCATCAGGAATCATCAGGAAACCTCAGCAGAAGCAACTGTGATGTCTCTCGGCCGTCCTCTGTCTCCCCGGGACCCGGCGCTATTTACAGCGTCTCACATGCCCAGGCCACCAGAAATCTGGCGTTTTGTTTTCATCTTCAGACGAGTCGATACGGCGGCATATTGGCTTTCCGCTAAAAGCTCCGGATCGCGCCGCCTCGTATTGACTCATCAGGACGCATCCGCGCCGCACGCAGACACGCCTCGGCGCTGCTCGCGGCGTTTTAATTTTCCCAGACTCACCTGGCGGAGAGGAAGATATTAAAACGGAGAACAGGGATCAGACCTCGGATAACGCGGTGTAACAAGGAAAAGAGGAAGGGGGGGGGACATGTGAGGAACACCCCCTCCGGAGCGCTTCGTCCTGCATCGTCACGCCGCTCTGCCTCATATTTAGTGACACGCACTAGATGAGCTGCCCCCCCCTGCCTCTCTGCCCTCTTTTTTCAAGACGGGATGATGAAAGTGACACGAATCAGGTGAAATCCGCCCGGTTTGGAGGTTGAGCCCGGGTCACGGCGAGCGACGACAGACAGGCCCGGCCGGCGACGGCGAGGACTTGTTAGGTTGCTCACTCTTCCAGCTCGTGTCACAGAGGAATGAGAGAACTCAGCAGGTTCCAATAAAAAAGAAAACTGATTCAGTGGCTCGGTTGGATTCCGGGAAGCGAGTGAATAGAGAAGGTTATTGGAGGCGGTGGACAGAAAATGACCTCTGTGTGTTTTCGGCCCGCCGAGGTTATTTTATGTTGTTGCATCGTGAGGCTCAGGAGCCGCGCCGCCACTCGCGCTAACGCGGAACGACCGACAGTGGAACACAACATTATCGGATCATGAATTGTTTCCGAAGATCTTTCACCACAATCTAACAGCGGGTGCAAAACAAAGCCGTTTTAATTTGTTATCAAAAGCTCAGCTGGTGGATTTACGATCAAACGCCTCAATACTAATAAAGCAACCGCATCGTCACGTTAGGAAAGTTCGTTAAGCATCTGCCAAACACTTGGGTTGACCCGCCCCGACAAATACATCAGCGTCGAATCACGCGTGTCAAGATTTTTAATAAATGACAGAACAGATGTATCAGAGTCATGATAATGTCCTGATCGTGAAGTCCCACCTTTCCCCTGCAACCTATTACTTTACCAATGATAAAAAATAGTGTAATATAAAATAAATAAACAATATATATATATATATGAATTATATAAATAAATAATTAAATAGATAAATATGAATAATTATACAAATAATTAATAAAATAAAGTTCTCAAACTACTAGTTTTTGTGTGCTAATGAAGTGAAGTATGAGTACGTGGGAATATGAAAGAAAAGATTTAACCCCTTACATACTGAGCAAGTCCGAACTCGCCTTTTTTGACATTTCACAGTAGTAAGAATAATCTAAATTTCATAATTTTACCTTGAAATTGTGATCAAACATGTTTTTTGAAAGTAAAATTAGGCACAGACGCTGTTCTGTGTACTTCTGAAAAGTGGTTCCAAAGTGCTCAAATTCGACAATTGGCTCATATTTGCCCAAGTTTCGATAAGCGATTGCGCGATGGACTGGATCCTCCAATTGCTCTGTGACTCCGCAGAGGTTCAGGCTGCGTGAAGGTATGAAACATGAACGGTATGTCCCGTAAGTGCTGAGTCATGCTCCCTCTGTGCAGTATCAGTGGTGAGTCAGCGTCTTCCCTCCAGCTCCACCTCCACACACAGCTGAGAAAAGAAAAACGTGTCTCTGATTATGAGAGTTGGAGGCTTTAGAAGGACATTGAACTCTGGTCTTTATAGACAGTTTGCAACTGTTGCTACAATTATTGTTTTGTGCAAAAATCTAAAACTTGCCCCGTTTTAAAATTTCAACAAGCGAAAAATGTTTTTTCTATTAGAATGAACAAACTTGAACTTTTCACCTATTTGTTATTGTCAGAGAAATTTTAAAACTGCCGCTGCTACCTGAAGCTCTCTTGCGCCCCCCAGTGGAGACACGCTTCACATTTTGAGAACCACGGATCTCGTCTGTCCTTGGTCTAGCCCGTATTACATAGAAGACTTTCAGAGCCAATGAAAACGCAAAATGAAAATGAAACTTTTTGAAAATGACACTGAAACGCTGCTACAGCACTTGAACACCACGACTACAGTCAATAGTTCCTCTGCACACGTGCGAGTCGCTGGACAATATTAACAATGTTTGCTTCAGAATGTCATGACTCCCAGTCCATACTTTCACGTGACTCGAGTTTCACGCGAAAACTACATCGTTTTCAGTGTTTCTGCCATTTCCATGTAAACAGACAACGTTTTCACTAGAACTAAAAACTTTTCTGCAACTTTTCTGAAACAAAAATGCTAAAACGATGCATTTTAACTTTGACTTTAAGGTTGACATTCCTTCATTCGTCAGTATGTGGATTATTTCTGCCGCTGCGTTGCAAATAATGTAACCCTCGTGTAGGAATTTGAACAGTTTATAACTTTAAGTCACGTTAAAAAGTGTAATCCATCGTTTTTTCATTTTTTTTTTTCATTTTTTGACACCGACGCTGACAATTCAAGCGCCGTCTCAAATAAAAGTCGTACAAAGTAAGAACACGGGTCCCCCGAAGACCCGAGACTCGTCGTCGGCGTGCAGGCGGCGCGATCTCCTGCTGGCTGTTTCTGTGTTAAACCCGGGGAAGGATGGAGATTTCAGCAGGAAGACACAATAGCAGAATTAGGATTCGTGTGGCGTGGCTTTACAGGTACTCTTCCAAATGACTCGACGGAGCCCTTCAGGCTACTGTCAGCTGAAACCCTCGCAGGAGACGTACAGCTAATATGCCCTTGGTGTTCCACTGCGCTGGAGCAGATGGTTATGATATGGATTACGTTGACAGTAAGTCAATAAGACCCAGATCCCAGGTTTGCACCGGATTAGTCGATTGTCTCTCTCTGGGCTCCCCTGCTTTTTCTTTTTCTTTTTTTTTTTTTTATTATTATTTTTGTTTTCGGATCGCTCACGCTCCTCTGCGTCTTCCACTTGATTGTGAAGCCGCGGTGCACGGACGACTCGTAAAAGATCAATTAAAAAAAACCAATATGTAAAAGTGGATCGCACAGGATTCATTTTGTCTCCCCCCCAAAAATGCTGAAGTCTCAGATCTGGTTGCAATTAGCCGACGCTCCGTCCAACCAGGGCGCGGCAATTAAACGCCATCCAATCGAATTTGCGTGACGAGTCGACGCCTTTCATCACAGCGGGGGTCCAGACGGCTTCTTGCAGCGCCACCTGCCCCGAGCAGCGACTCTGATGGTCTGGAATGGATAATTAGCTCCCCTCCATCCAGCTCGGGGACACTTTGCTCCAACCCCCCCCCCCCCCCCAACAATTCCACTTCATCTCGTCATCAGCGCTCGCCACGTCTTTATTCAAATAAAAATATAATTTTTTTTTTTTTTTAATGTGTCAGCATTCTGTTGTTTGATGCGTCGTCAGCTGGAGACTGGAGGAGCAGTTTGGGTTTGTTTAACAGACTTTGAGTGCAGTTTGTGGGCAACCTGCTGAGCACATCGCACCGCAGGCCTTTCAACTGCAGTCCCATGAAGGGGGGAGGAGGAGGAGGAGGAGGAGGAGGAGGAGGAGGAGGAGGAGGAGGAAGTATGAAGGAGCTGGCCTGGGACAAAAGAGATTTATTTGTTTATATATTTATTTATGTTTTGGTAAACGGTGGACTCGTCTGCGCTCATCTCGGTTGTCATGTTGTTGCGGGAGCATTCAGGAGGCGACGCGCTGCACCTCGCCGGCTTTGAGCCGCAGCAAGCGCACTTCAAACGGCTCGTCTCGGCTTTGGTTACACTTTTGTTAAAAGCAATCCATTTTTAGCTATCATTCCAGGTTTTTTTTTTTTTTTTTGGTTAATGCAAAAGACAAGGAGGGGGGAGGGGGGGGGGTCTTTATTTCAGAAGAGACGAATATATAAATAAAACCAGACAAAAGCCGGCGAGTTAAGTCGCCTCCTGCGCAGCTGCAAACGTGCAGAAACTCCCGAATGTCTGCAGAGGAGAAGTGTTGAGTGCTCTCACAGCTGGAAAACAATACCACAACAAATAATGCATGAGGGGCCGGCAGAGGGGGGGCGGCGGCGGCGGCGGCACGGCAGCCAACACAAATAGGAATTATTCATTATACATGCAGTATTCACTGAGTGTGTGTGAGCGAGTGAGTGAGCAAGCCGGAGCTGGTTAATATGCAGTGTTTTCCATAAGTCAGGCAGGGCACCTCACCTTCCCTGCGAGAAACAACCTCCTGAACTCCGCCTCTCTTTGCACATTTCCCACTTCCTCTTTCCCAGTAAATAGGTACAAGCGCCATTTTACCACGAGAACTCCAACTCGCCTGTAACGAGCCGCGGGGAAAAGTCTTCCTTCCCCCTCTGACGTTGAAGGCGGCGGCCTAAAGAAAGCCATACGTTGGGCCTCAAAACCGAGGCGCTCATCAGCGGTGACATACCATTAGTGTTCAAAAGGCCAATTACACCAAAAGAAAAACCCTACAAGGCACTCAGAGTCACTAAACGGCAGACGTCGATTAGAGCCTGACCCCGCTGCGATCTGCATGCACAGCTAAGCACCAAATAATAGATAGAAGATCTTTAACGTAATTACGCCTTAATGGACGGCGAAGGCGCGCTTGTCAAAAAAAAAAATAAAATAGAAAAAATTTGATATGCGGGCCTCGGCGGCGGTTGAGGGGGAGATGGCAGAGCGCATTTATCTCCACGTCAAAGACAGAGAGTGAGAGGACAGATGGAGGAGTGACACCACCCTCTCCACGATCATGTCCCATCAAGCAATTCTGGGGCAAGTGCTATCCAGCTTAATTGCAGCGACCCCCCCCCCCTCAAAACAACCCTTTTATATTTAATCATATCCCTGCTCCTCTGTTGACAGAGCCAGATGAACATCATTTCCACCACTGTTGCCTCTCCCCACTCGTGTTGACCAACGCCTCCAAGGTGACCGCCGATCACCGTGGTCAGCGCCAGTTCACCCACCAGACTTTTTGTGAAGTCAACCCCCATTAAGTCGGGGGATAATTGTGTGTGTGTTCTCCGTGGCGAATATTTGATCTGCTGTTTGCCCTTTGCCGGCCACACGTTGCAGAATAATGGCCGCCTTTGAGCGGCGAAAAGGCGAAAAACCTTGGGCTCCTCGGAGCCCCGGCCCAATTACTCCATCAATTATTAATTCATCATAAAGGTCGTCCCTTTGCTCCATCACACACACACACACACACACACACACACACACACACACACACACACACACACACACACACACACACACACACACACACACACACACACACACACACACAAATACACACACACGCCGGCCTGAGCATGCCAATGTCATGAGTGTTAACCGGGCCTTCGGGTCGGAACGCTGCACACACTTCAGAGGACTCGTCTCGCCGTCAGAAGCGTCGAGGAATCGTACTTGTAGAATTAATTAGGACCGTGAGGTTTAAATATTTAAAAAAAAAGAAAAAAAAGAAAAAGAAACAGGCTGGGATTGTATGTAACCGGCTTAAATTAGCATTTCACTGACAGCTCTTTTGAACTGCCCTCACGCTTGGTTGACCGATTCCAAACAGGAAACAACAAAGACGACAAAATAAATACTTCGGGCTAAAGTATAATGGCAGCATCAGTTAGCAGCAGTAACGTTTTTTTTGTTTGTTTTTTTTAAAGTTCTCAAAGAGCAAGAGGAACCAAAATAATTGGCATTTTCATGGTATGGTTGATATCTATGTGCTAAAAGAATACTTTAAGACTGATAAGCATTCATGATTTTCCGTATTGAAATCAACACTAACTGCTCTTGATCGCTCGTTGCTGCTAGCTCAACTGCTAATGACGCTAGTAAAATGACCATTTTACTTTTTTAAACATGATCCACACATATCCACATTCTGGATATTTGATTGAATTCATGCAACAGTATTGAAGTTTTAAGCTTTCTTTCATGATATTACCCTCCGAACTAAAAAAAAACAAAAATAAAAGCAGTTAGCAACGAAAAGCATTTTAGCATTTCAGTTGTCGGGATATTTTTTTAAACCGGTTTCTGATGACATGGAATCCTCCTGATCATTACCACAGCCTCAATAGAGAGTCAGATTTGACTCTGTATGAGTAACTGTGTTAGTAGTGACCCAACATATGATGTTTTGAAGTTTTCCCAGGCCACTCTACGTCACACAGTCCTCTGCGTTGAGAGGATTTCCACGTTTTTACATGTTTGGAAGGAGAATTTCAGTTCAAATGAATAACTGTTGGATTTTTACACCTCAACATGAAACTTTTCTGCGTGTACCTGTACCTGCATATTGATCGTACCGATGCAACAGACAGAAAAAAACATACCTACATTGAGCCATGACCTGGATAAGTAACATAACGAATACGGTTACTATCTTAATCAAGTAATTTCGGAGGATGAGCAAAATTTTCGATGTAGAAAAGCATCCTGGATCATAGATAAATGAAAATAGGTTCATGATTCATTCATTCAAAGCATCCAATATGGCGAACATGCTGATTCATCTTCCCTAACAGGTCACAAATAGGTTTTCTACTTATATATATCTATGTGTCTACCGCCACAAAGCTCTGGATGAATGGAAGACTCTATCAAACACATACAGTGACCATAGTTGACCATCGTATGGCACAGAGGGCTTGTTTATTGATTTGTGTTGAATAATTTCCACCTAAATACCAATAGTCTTTGGTCACTGGTGCGATAATCCCACATTGCCCATCTGGCGGCGCTGTTGTGTCGTGGTGAGATCTTTTCTGCTGTTAGAGAAGTGGACTTTATTGGAAGTTCCCACGTTTGGATTCCACGGCCGACAGATCGCCACGGCGTCAAGGGTCTCGGAGCGCTGAGTCTCCCAGGAGCGCCTTAATGTGGCTGCACCTCCACGTCCAAAAAATAGGATGGTGATATCCAGAGAAAGACATTCCTCCAAGGGGATAAATAAAGAATGATTGGCTTAGTATTTCTGAAGGTGCTTTGTTTTCCTCCCACAGTCCACCGTCTCCTCTACTTGCTCATGTGGAATTGTTGGTTTTCCACTGTCGGAGTGCGCTATTTGGCGTATTTGGCGCTGTTCAATAGACCTTCAGGAGGGTTTCCTCATTTGTTCGACAGAAACAACATCTGGTTCTACAACCCGGATGTCCAGGTATGGCAGGCACGAAGGCACAGTCCATCATTGTCATCACTCGAGTGAACCACACTGGCGACACATTCGCATCGATCCACTCGCACCGTGACCGGTGGCGGGTTTGTACTCCTGTGTGGCTACATGTCAGCGCCGGCAGAGCCGCGCACGATGTTAAATGTGTCGTCTGGTTTGACCTTTTAGTTAATGGCGCCGGCGCTCCTTAGCAAAGGTCACGTTTCGACCAATCAGGGCTCGGCGCGTTAACCGTCTGCCTGCCCACCGGCTACCCGAACGAAAGGGGACCTGAGGGAAGGACGGAGATACGGCCGCGCGCGTGATAAAACGACGAGGTGGCGAGCGCGCGACGAGGTGACGGGGATAAATCAGTTTTCACGGGGGATTTGACGGCGTGACACGGCGCGACCTTTTGTGGAGCCTGAAATGTGCGCGTGCGGGGTCCAGGTTATATTACAACATCAATATTTATGGTAATAACACCTAAGCGTGTTATTACCCTCTTCATGTGGGGCCGACCACCTGTACTTCCAGCGTGCTGTCAACAGTGCAGCGCGGGGAATTGGACCGCGGGAGGATTAAATAGTTTCCACGCATTAACAGTCAAAGCAGATTTTCAATTACGCAGCAAAGCAGGCTGCTTTGGTAAATTATAAATTGTCAAGGCTGTCTTCATTAAACTGTATTATTACTCATATTAGCATTAAGTGCATAATTGAATACGATTATCTGTAATTATTCACATAAATTACATTTAGGCCACTGATCACTGAAGACAAAAAAAAAAAAACACGGAATTGTCTGTGGTGTATTTTTCCCCTCTTCTAATTTGACTGTCCTATTTAGAAAAATGTCCCCAAACCAAAGTTTAGAATTAATTTTAAATCAACTTTTCTCTCCCAAGTTGTTGAGCGTGTTTGTGGAAAATAGTGAAGGAAGAAAAAAAAAAAAAAAGTGTGGACACATTTCTTGAGAGACTTCACAGCCTAAATAAGAAATGTGATTTCTATTACTATTAATTCTGAAGTGGTGTAAAAATGAAGGAGGAAAAAAAGAAAAGAAGCTAATGTAGTTATAATTCAGGCTCCGACGTGCTGTAATTTGTCACCATGAGCGGAATAATGATGGCTTTCCGGGCAGAAACAGACCCACACGTCTCTTTCAAATCTTCTCTCTTCATCGGATTTTGGGGGGGGGGGGGGCAGCATTTTCAAACAGCGTGTCAAATTGTCATGGCAACATGGGAAAAGAGAAAGGCAACATGTTTGAGGAAATAAAGAGGAAAAAAAAAAGTGTGTGTGGTCCTGGTGAGGTAGTGGAGCCGCCTGCCAGCCGCCGGCGGAGGAGACAACACCGAAACAAAGCAGGAGCGTGCACGTGGGACCGTGTGTGTGTGTGTGTGGTGTGCGTGTGCGTGCGTGTGTGTGTTTGAAAGTGCTGACTGCAAAAAAAAAAAAAACGTGGGTTTCTTCAAGAGCTCACAAAGCCATGAAAGGATGCGATGACAGAGTCTGGTGAACACACTCGATCACTCATGTGGGCACACACACACACACACACACACACACACACACACACACACACACACACACACACACACACACACACACACACACACACACACACACACACACACACACACACACACACACACACACACACACACACACACACACACACACACACACACACACACTTCACACTTCACACTCAGAATAAAGGCTGTCACAGCAGATGGAGCCACTTAAATTTTGTTACAAGTACCTGCCTGGAATATGAGCACTGTTTGAAATCTGTGATACCATCTTGTAGCCCACGTCTGTCTGTCTGTGTGTGTGTGTGTGTGTGTTTTTGCAGAGTAACTGTACCTTCGGATTACAAACACAGAGCCTGTGAGCGCCCCTCAAACACACTACAAATGTGTGCCTGTGCAGCCGTTAATTACTGGATTACTGTCATCCACTGAAGCATGTGTATCAACACCTTTACTTTCATTTAGACAAATAGAAAAGAGTGCGTGCGTGCGTGCGTGCGTGCGTGCGTGCGTGCGTGCGTGCGTGCGTGCGTGCGTGCGTGCGTTAGTGCGTGCGTGCGTGCGTGCGTGCGTGCGTGCGTGCGTGCGTGTTTATATTTAGACACTCTGGGCTGTCGATTGAATATTCCTCTGTGATGGGTGGGCTGAGAGGACCACTTTACATAAAAGCCCTGAGAATCAAGTGACTGGCATGTTGCTGCACAAGAACCATTTTTAATAATCAAATTCCCCCGTGGCTTCAGGAAGAAATCCGTGTGTGTGTGTGTGTGTGTGTGTGTGTGTGTGTGTGTGTGTGTGTGTGTGTGTGTGTGTGTGTGTGTGTGTGTGTGTGTGTGTGTGTGTGTGTGTGTGTGTGTGTTCGATCCTGTTCTCATTAGGATCCACACTACCGGGCCCGGCTTCAATGTTGTTTCCTGTATAGCCCATTACTGCTACCTGCCCCGGGGTTGGAAGTTGAAGCCCGAGACAAACAGCGAGCCGTGTGCAGTAAAATGCACCCGGGAGATTAGCGTGGCGAGGAAACCGGGGTGAACTTAAGGTTGAGTCAACCTGAGGCCGCAGCGGGCCGCCGGTGGAAAGAGACAATTTCCAGCCAGGGCTTTCAGTGTGTGTGTGTGTTTGTGTGAGTGTGTGAGTGTGTGTGTGTGTGTGTGGGGGGGAAAAAAAAAAAAAGAGGTGAGGAGAAGGAGCATTCTGTGTAATTTAATTCAGAAAATAGAGAAATACATTATTAAGTGAACTGGAGGTCGCACAATAAAGTCGTAGTGGGCATTGTAGTTCAATCAGAAAGTGCACAAACACACGTAGGACGTGTTGTAATGCTACCAAAGCGCTTTCATTAGAGGTGTGTTGACTTTAAAGCCTCAATAAATAGAAAGAGGAAGTTCATGTGAAGTCAATTTTTATGTTTTTGACGGCGAGCCGAGGAACAAAGGTATTTGGTTCTGTAACGACTTTTTACTTTTACTCCATCCTGATATCTTCAATACTGCTTGGACCAATTCATGGTTTCAGGCGATTGGGTGGGTGGTGGTGGTGGTGGATGTGGGGGGGGGGGGGGTTCGAGGCTGATCTCAGCTGAATATGAGTTGGGGTCGACCCCTGAGGGTCGCCTGTCCATCACGGGGCAAACAGAGACACATTCACATTCACACCTCCGGCTAATTCAGACGCTGATTAGTCTTTTTAATCCGTCTGAGGCCTTGTTTTTACACCACAACGTTTCAAGTGGAAACGTGTCGTTTATTCGCTTTTTTTTTTTTTTTTTTGGGCCAAGTCGGATAGTTAACACGGTGACTGTCAAAATAAAACTACCAAGTCCCAGGATAATATGGACGTGGAGTCATGACACTCTGGAGGAAAACATTGTTGTGATTGTCCAGCTACTGAGCATGTGCAGAAGAACTACTTACTACGGCCGCGGCGCACACGTGCCGTCGCAATGTTTCACAAAAGTTGCGATTTCCCCCGTTTCCATGGAGATAGAATGAGAGCTCTTTTTTGAAGTTTCATTTTCCACTGTTTCTATGGAGACGGAGTCGGAGCGCTCTCGAAAAGTTGCGTTTTTACAACGGAATGAGATTGAATAGATTTTTAAACAACCGTGTTCACCTATATTATAATGGCGTGTTTAACAGGGAACAGGGAAGTGGGGGAAAATCCCACATTCCACTTGCTGTCAAACTGGTAACTGTCAAGTGGGAACGTGGGAAAAGCCCAGGTGTGGCAGGAGATTCCACGGGTGTGAAATAGGCAAGACGTTTGTGCTGCAAAAACAAAAGACTCGCTCCCAACTGGAAACTTTCCAAGTTCCCAGCTGCAGGAACGCGCCAACAACCACCAGCCACTCCAATCAAGAGAACGCTTCTCACAGGGAATTCAACAAAAGACCCCAACAAACCAAAAAACAAGATCTAAGTTTCACCTGAAGTTAAAGGTTTTTTGTTGAATACGTCCAACTCGACCTATTAAAGAGACTCAAACTGTAGAGACGTCGGTACTCAGTCCCAGGGTTAGGGTTAGGGTTAGGGTTAGGGTTAGATAAATGAAGAAGATTAATCACTTTTCCAGCACCAGACGGCAGAGGTGTTGAGGATCAATCACTAATCGCCGTCGTTAATTTCACAGAATAAGTAGAATTTCCGTCGTGGGTTCTTTCATTTTCCGCCTCCACAAACCAACACTCTCACATTAAACGTTTTTTTTCTTTTTCTTCTCCAGACTTATATAATAATTGTACTGAGAACTGTTAAAGAAAGTAATAAAAGGTGTTAAGTGGATGTTGTGGTGAGAGGCAGATTATCGCCATATATATTCATGATGTCTTTATTAAATCAATTCCATGCTGTGTCCTGACAGCCTGTTAGAGAGAGATCTCCCAATTCAGGTGTCGGGATCGGAATCGGGGGTGAAGAAATGTGGATCGGTGCATCCCCGGAGTGACGTTAACCTTGACCAGTTGGCATTCATAAAAACGGAAGGTGACAAAGACCTCAGCCTTAAATCGACGGTTTTACTTTCATTTATCTCCATTCTGCTTCGATCGAATGAGAATGTCTTGCGATCAGGGCGTCAATCCACAGTGAAAGTGGAGATTTGAGTAAATATTTCAATGAGAACTCTGAAGACTTAAGTGGAGAAAGGTTCCATGTGAACATCCATCCATCCATCCATCCATCCATCCATCCATCCATCCATCCATCCATCCAACCATCCAAAAAATTTCCATCTCCATGTATAAAACAGTAAAATCTAAACTTTCCTGTGTGGGAATAAGAGAATCAAACAGTGCATATCCAATAAATGCACATTTACCACGCCATCGCATGCGGAGACATTTCTTTTTCATACAACCGATACTGGGTGGACCAAAATGATGAAGAAAGACAGTTTAAAAAAGCTTGAATTGAAAACACTGTTCTCCAAACGCGAAACGTTTCTGAACTAAAAACACAAAAACTGTGAGGCTTCATTCGATTATTGGGGAAACGAGGCCATCATCTCTCCAGCAGGTCGAAGACTCTGCGTCCTCCCAGGCTGCTTTCCCGCATTAACAAATCTTTTTACATGCAAGTTCTAATACCGACTTTTTCACACATTCAGATACGTAATTACGAACCGACCAATCTTGGAATGACTTTTGCAGATTCAGGTTCACGTTGACAAAATCTTTTACACACAGACAACCCTCAATTTGGACAGACGGACTGAAATACAGACTCTACATTTTGGTGGAAGTCGAGCAAATGAGAGGTTCAGAACAGGAACCACCAAAAATGTTAAAAAAGAAACTCCTTCATTCTCTCACTGTCGCTGCTAATTTGCATTATAAAGCGTCACCGATTAATAGTGGAATGGTGGAAAGTGGTGCTGTGACTCTCAGCAGCCCCAAATGTGCAAAAGGTGGATTAAATGAGGTTTTTCCAGCTCCACTGAGGAACTTTCTCTGCTCTCATGGTGGGAGGCTTGTTGAGCGGCAGCGTCTAAGAAGCATTCAAGGACGGTTCAAAGCCTCCGTCATTCAAGATGTTGGCAATTCTAGAGACGCGTTCGAGGACAGCTGAGTGAATTTCATCGGCGTTTTTAGAAAAGTCAAAGCCAGGCTTGAAATGATTTTCAGCTTGGCGTGTGGAAAGAAGTAAAATGGTTACTGCGTTAACATCGATAGCAGAGCCACAAACAAAAAATCTGTTTCTGAAGATTTCTGTTCAGATTCTGCGTACCCCAGCTTCATCTGCGGCCTGTGAAAGGGTATTTTCTCGTTTTAAAAACTTGAGCAGGAACTGGATAGAGTGCCTACTTTCACCAACGCCACATTTGCTAGCATGTTAGCCATTAGCTCACAACGATGCTAACTAGCCTGTCAGGCGGAAACACACGGACAAACCGCTACCCAAGTCAATGCGCTCACAACAGTGTTTCGAGAGACTCGGCGAACCGAGATATTAGCTGCGAGCTGCAGAGCATCTCCATGGCAACAGACGCTGATCTCCTTACACCTCCTCCATGCGGTGCCTCCATCCGCTTGATATGGGACATTTTTTTTGCAGTTTTTCGGGGATTTATTCTGAAACGGTTCACCGTTGACAGCCCAAAATGTCAATGACTCAGATTGAAAGCTTCATGAGGCTTCATGAGGCTTCATCTCGCCACCATGAGCTTTAACACAAGCACAATGTTACGGTCAATCCTAATGAAGGACAATATTAAACTTTAGTGACTGAAGGTGCGACGCCCACAGGTCTTGGTCAGTGTTTCCCTGCACTTCTGCTTTCTTCTCTCAGAGCCTCTCTGACTGCCGGCCCCTCCCACCTCGTTTCACGATCGGCTTCACCTGCTTCAGCATTTTAAAGCTCGCTGAATCCAAGATGGCTCTTGCTGCCTCTCTCTCCCCCCTGGATGGCTGCGGCCTTTCAGGCACTTTCCTTTGTTTTGTTTGGGGGTTTTTTTGGGGGGTGGATTATCTTGAGTTTAGCCTTGGTTTATTTCAGTTGAGTCTTCTCAATAACTTATTTGTTTGTTTAAAAGCTGCTCCTGCGTCCCTTCCAACAAGCTGGGCTTTAGAAGTGGGGGGTGGTGTGTGTGTGTGTGTGTGTGGGGGGTCGTATACTTTTAAATGATCACCCAAAAGTTTGACTTCCCTCGGGATTCTCAATGACTCTCTTGATGATGGCGACAACAATGAAAGCGATGTGGGATTGTTGAAACAAGAGTTTGGCGACTTTGTAATGCAGCGAAATGCTGGAAGTCGACGGATTTTCCTGCAAAAAAAACAACCTACAAGATGAGTGAGGCAACGCAGTGACTCACGAGTCCGGTAGTCCGAGTCGAGTCACGCACGGCGCCACGTTCCCGCCCCCCCCTTCCCCCGCCAGCGCCTTGCGTGACTCGACTCGACTCGTCCTGCCAGTCGCGGTTTAGCAGGTGTCGGCGAGGACGGCTCCCACCGATACTGTCAGTCACCATGTTCCCCAATTACCCTGGCCCGGGCGCCGACATGATTTGCCTGATTGGCAGCGTTATTTCCGTGGCAATTATTATGATTCTGATTATGTCAATCACTTCGCTCTCGGCGCCGTGCGGCATCAAATGGCAGCCGACTCGCGCTTTACCTTCCCCTCCTGTGTGTGTGTGCGACTCCTGTTTGAGGTGTATTCTCTTTCTCGCTCCCTCCTTTTTTTTAACAGTAGGAAAAGTTTTAAAAAATTCATGCCCCGCTCGCCTCCAGCACTATTACCTTTGAGCTCGGTAGCTCATTCTAAATTACTAACGGCCTGTATATGGTCCCCATAATGATCATTTTCACTCTGTGTCAGTAATAATTGCGAGGTTAGTTCTATTTTAGTGCAAGCTCAGGGCTTCTGGTTTTATCTCGCTACTTCTTGTATTATTCATGTCATCCTCGTGTCTTTGACTTTTCCTACAGCGCCCTCCATTTAAACTGCAATTACTACTATTACCTCTTCCACACTCCCACAGTTAAAAAAAAAAAAAAAAAAAAAAAGCCATTTTCTTCATTATTGTCGTCATCGCTCGCCACCGCCATCATCTATTTACTACATGATTCAATTAGTGAGACATCAGATGAAAGGTCACCGCTGTAATCAGTCCTTTGAGAGCATGTTTCTTCCTCTGCGCGCCTTCCACCACGCTTGGCTTTACATCTACAACCATGGCTAATGGACCCGCCGCCCTATTTTGGAACCAAGGCGACTCGGACAAATGTACTTTTGAGTTCAAGCCCGCGTCCGCAGCAACAAATGTGCTTGGATATACGAACTTAAAGCAGCGGGAAGTCCAGAAACTGTATAAAAGGTTTTAATCGTGGACTCTTCAGACGATGCTTTACTTTTGAAAACCTTGTTTCTTGATGTAGTTTCTCACTAATGGCTGTTTTTATCCATTTAATGTCATAACTTTGCCTTTATTCATTATAAATATCTAAAAAAACTACATAGTTGGTTCCATATCATGTGCTTTACAAGCCAAATTAATTATGACTATCATAGTTGAATTACATGAGTCAGTCACTAAATTTGAACATATTCTGATCAGTAATCATCCTTTTGTTTCCGTCTTTTCACAAAGAATTTATTCAGTCCAAAATGACAAAGAATTTTAGATCAAGCCTCGTTTACACGACGTTTAAAGCAAAAACAATCTCATTTTTGTTTGATAAAGGTTTCAAGTTTACACAGACGTTCTGAAAATGATGTCCGTTTACGCGGAAACGGCAGGAACGCTGAAAAACATGGTCGCCGGAATTCTTAAAAGGCAAAAACACCAATATCCCATGATCATTTAGTATTTGAGTTTGCTGTGCTCACGATGCCTTAAACCTCGTAGTAATCCAATCTTGCACACGTTCAACATTCACACTCTAAATCAGGACTGATAGTGGCTGTTAGGGGGCCACAAAAACGTCAACACAACCAAGACCCTTCGGCTCCGAGACGTGTTGAACCATGGCTACTTAAGTAAATGAAAATTCACTGTGTGTCTCTATACTGCTCTTTAATTAACAGAGATGCATTTGGTAAATTTCATCATCATATGCATTTCATCGTACAGTAATTCTCATTGATATCTGGTTGAAATGTGTGTAAACTGGCTCGCAGACCACAAATAATAAGGATGGGGTCGGTCAGCCGCTTATGTCGGATGCATGTAGTGATGAAGAATCCAGGCTCTGATAGACGCTGTAACAAGAAAGAAATTCTGAATAAAACTTTTATTGCACCATATCTAATGTAAATCTGTCAATTAAAGTACCGTAGCTTGACCCACAGCCGACAAGAGATCTCTGGTCCCCTCGAAAGTTGGAAAATATCTCCCGACCAGACGTGGAGTAGTGAGGAAGACTCATTGATATCTGGTCTGAAGACTACATACTGCCGTTGTTTGTTGCTACCCATTAGCCACGAGCTAAGTAGCCTAGCCACCACGCGCTAAAGCGGCGGGACTTCCTCTTTCGGTCCGGACCGACCAATGAGCTGCGTTTCTTCTTTACTTCCTCTCTGGTCAGTGTTTGTTTCAGGCGACGGCGCCTCCAAGCGAGCAGCTGTTGTAGTTGCGTGACATTTTCCAGGCGGTTTGAGTCTAAAGTGTCAAAAGTGAAAGTGAACGCCACCCGAACCACGTGAAGGTGGGAAAATTCTCGGCTCCCCTCCCCAATGTGGAAGGTCCCTGAGATGCTTTTTATTTGAAGAGAACTCCCTTGACGTGCATGTCCCAAACTGTCCCGTCATGGTTCATGTTGGTCTCCGGGGGCTTTTTGTCAAATTCTGACTGAGGCTCCGTTCACACTGCAGGCAGAGGCGAACTAATCCCGCTCTGACCACATCCAATCTGTTTTTTGTGGAATTGTGAACGTTCAGGTTTTTCGCACACCAGACCCGGGCCTCGATCATTTGTGGAACCGAATCGGATCCGTGTGCAGGAAGTGGCACCGCCAAGATGCTAAAGGCTGTGCTCCGCTGCAGACGTTGTTGGGTTTCCTTCAGATTAAGATCAATTATTACAATTTTCTGGAGGAAGTGACGATTAAACTAGAACTACACTCGGTGGCATCGCTAACATTATAGCCGTATGCTCATATCAACGCTAACTAGGTAGGTCATGTAGCTACATGTATGAAACACTGAGCAGGGAGCATCACCATGGCAACAGACACTGATCTCCTTTTCCTCTCCCATCCGCTTTGTATGGGAACTTTATTTTGCAGTTTTTTGGGTTTTTTATTCATGAACGGTTCGCCGTTAACGTCCCAAAATCTAATTGATGACAAATCATCAATGAAGATAAACAGTAAATCATGTTTGAACAGGAGATTTTCATTGATTTCCATCAAACCCGATGACCAGCATGCAGTGGAGTTGAGTTATGGCATTCTGCCTGCCTTCTCTCTGGTATACGTTAATGCTGACCACATACATCCAAGATGATCAGACCGTATGGAAAATGTACGTCATGCTTCAATAACCAGTCCCTCGCCGACTGAGGCAGACGAAACGGTCCGACTCCAAACTTCTCAGGTGTGGGAGCAGTTTGCACCCAGTAAAAGCTTGAAGCTTCTCACCTGCAAACTTTGAACAAAAGACATCCGGCACATGAAAAGATTCCACGTTCGGCGAGGAGGAAGAAGCCCCCCCGGCACCGCGGGTTTCTGTAAAATCCCACACATGTTCTGCTTTAAAATGAGGAATCGTACGGCTGGTGTGTGTGTGTGTGTGTGTGTGTGTGTGTGTGTGTGTGTGTGTGTGTGTGTGTGTGTGTGTGTGTGTGTGTGTGTGTGTGTGTGTGTGTGTGTGTGTGTGTGTGTGTGTGTGTGTGTGTGTGTGTGTGTGTGTGTGTGTGTGTGTGTGTGTGTGTGTGTGTGATGGGCTGTGCAGGTGTTCCCTCGCGATTCGTCCCGACAAGCAAGAGACATCTGCCGAAGTGAAGTCAGCTGGAGAGCAGCGGCAGAAGACGTGTTCGCCGCACTTTCTTTGCACCGTTTCTGAAAGAACATTTCTGAACAGAAGGGAAGGAACTCAACAAAGTAGAACTTTTGTAATTGAATCGATTTCATTGTTTTTATCTGTTCGTACGGCACGTTGCCTCAGCTGTGGTTGATTCTTTTAAAGTGCTATATAAATAAAGTTGTGTTGAACTTAGTGGGTTAGGGTTAGGGTTACTGTTATTAGAGTAATTCATCATCAATCGATAATATATGGACTTAATTTGAGGCAAGTTTTGCCCTGTTACTGCAGAAAATTTCAAGGTTTATTTTACAGTAAAAAAAAAAAACCTAACAAATGATTTGATTTTAAACAAAAAAGATGATCAAAATCTCAATATTCAAAATATTTAGAATTTAACAAGTCTCTAAATTGAGAAAAAGACTCCTTTGTACACATTTGATAAGCTACAGATTCAGGTATCCCACATTATAATGTTATTTGCAAATAATTAAAGTAAATATATATAAATGACTTTTTTGCCTTGGGTAAATGGGCATATTGTAATCTGAAGTGTTGTTGTGAAAAGGGCAAAAGATGTGCTTGTTTGGGTTATTCTGAGAAACGGAAAGCAGAAGTTTCAAGACATCCTGTACAAGCTCTACCTCAATGTCCTGCACAACTTTAATTACCGTATATTGTGGACTAAAAGCCACATCTGTCAAATTCCATAACTTTTTTTCCCAGTCCATCAAAGGTTTCTCTCACACTCTGAATTCCTTCTGCAGCACTTTTTTTTTTTGTTTTGTTTTTATTATCGATTTTACTTTAAAAATCTGCTTTGTGGCCTTTGTTTTAAATTCCTTTTTTCTTGCTCTGTCAGGTGAATTACGGTAGTAATGGAAGTTTTTCAATGGTACTGCAGCAGCTCTCTGCTGTCCCACAGTGACATGTAGTGGTCACATATGGTATGTACCAGCATATTTTGATAGCAATTGACCAGTGAAACAACTTTTTAAAGCGTCTTATAGTCTGGGAACTACGGTAACTTGTGATCGTTAACTTTGACTTTTACCAAAATTCGGTTAGTTGCCCAATGAAACTTCGAGGAGCATCGTGACAAGTTTGGTGTTTATATTTTTTCCCTTTTAGGATAAACTGATACCGATATCCCACAATATGATGTGATATTTACAAATAATTAAAGTGGCATAAATATGACTTTTTGCTTTGTCTGAAAATGGACATATTGTAATCTCAAGTAAAAAGTGCAAAAATGGAAAAACACATTGTTATTTTGAGAAATGTAAAGCACAAATTTCAGCTTTTTGCCCAACAACTTTCTATAGAGTGACTTCTAGTCTGGGAAATACGGTAACTTATGATCGTTAGCTTTGAATTTTATAAGAAGAGAAAACAGAAGTTACCAAATATGTTCATTTGCCCGTTTGAAAAGCTTAAACGTGTCATATTTCACATTTATTTTTATTTTTTTTAGCTTTGTTTAGTTATTTACCTTTTAGTATGAACTCATATCAATCTTTAGCATTTTGTTCAGAGCTTTTACGTTGCATATGAACATTTTGAAACTGCACTAGATGCACCACCTATAGCTGCTTCGACACCTTTCCTACTATATGGGGTCTTTTTGTTTCTACTGCCATTGTCATTTCCACCTTTTTAATCTCTTCAGTCACTTTACGAGCACATACGATCGCTCACGTTGACATTTAGTCCTCGAGCGCGGCTGCAGACTCGTATTGGGGGATATAATCCTTGCTCAAAGGCAGCCCACCTGATTGAACTCATAGCCGCCAGCTTGGAAACATTAATGTCAAATATACTTTAAACCATACATCTTCTATAGCGCTTTATTTTAAATGTGGGTTGTAAATGGGTGGATGTTTTCAGACTGAGGAAACCAAAGCTGGAATGGCGCAGAGCAGACTCGAACTTGGGATCCTCTGCGGCGTGCCAATGAAGCTCGTATCGTATTTCAAGTCTGATCATTTCACACAAAACATCCATTTTAAATGAACAAAGCATTTTGCTGTAGCGTTATAGAGCAGGGAGATTATCCTAAGTGACTTTTCTGTGACCTGAACGTGAATGAAAGTTGATTGGCACACACACACACACACACACATTCTTACACGCACACACCCACACACACATTCTGACACACACACACACCCACATGTAATCACCTTACACATCAACATCTCATTTGTCCTGAAGTCACATTCTGTACTACGCCCATCTGATCAAAGACGAAAACTGTGTGTGTGTGTGTGTGTGTGTGTGTGTGTGTGTGTGTGTGTGTGTGTGTGTGTGTGTGTGTGTGTGTGTGTGTGTGTGTGTGTGTGTGTGTGTGTCCATCTCAGTAGCTGCTCTGTCAGCATACTTCCAGTCCAAGTGGGGGGGGGAGTCCGTCCACACTGCATGGCTAAAGAACTCATCAACAACCCCAGGCGCTGTGCTTGGTGTGTGTGGGATGATGCACTGCAGACTCAGCCTCTCAAGCCCGGACACACACACACACACACACACACACACACACACACACACACACACACACACACACACACACACACACACACACACACACACACACACACACCCATCATCCTCTTGGACCCCGCCTGTACACACATTAACATGCTTACTGTCTGCATTCATCCAGAAAACACGCCTGTTCCCCGCGAGGACGGGCGTTTTTTTTTTTTATGGGGGTTAAGATTCCAGAGTGCGGGGGGGGGGGGGGGGAGTCTCGTTATGAGAAAGTAGGATTTGATTTGTTATGAATGCAAAGCACAGGGATAAAAAGCTCCTGGGGTATTTAGTTTCTGGCTATAGGCTTAATGAGTTTGCGCGTTTGGAGTGTGTGTTTGTACGCCGCTGCACGGGCCAAAGGGGGGAAAAAAAAGAAAAAATGCCGTGTTTGCTTTGCACTTGTCAAAGGCGAGAGCCCCCAACCCACCCCACCCTCCGAGTGCGGCGGGCTCGTGTGACGGCCGCCGGCTGCAGGAGCGCGTGCTAATTCCTCGCTAACAAGTCGGCGATGCCACATGTGCGTCCTTGCCCTCAGCCCGGTGGGCCGCGCCGCTCTCACAGCAAAGCAATTAGCCCGGGCCGGATCCGGGTCTGTCAAGCAACACCCCCCCCCCCATCCCCATCACCCCTCCTCTGCAGAAAGTCATCCTCAACTTTTTTTCCCCCTCCTCAGAGGCTTTTGAATGAAGAGTGAAAGGGGCCGCGCATTAATAAGCGCCTATCGCTGACATGAAAGACGTCCGGCCAGAAACATCAAATGCACAAACGCTATAAGCCGCCTTGCCAATTAGCCAAAATAGCTATTTCAGTGACAAATCGTCTGAATGCCCGTCTGGAGCACAAGCGAGGGAGGTGGATGAATGCGGGTTTTAATGGACGCATCAGCACACGCTGAGGGATTCTTTGTTTTGGGGGGGGGGGGGGGGTTCGGGGCGCTCCGTCACGGCGGAGGTGGAGGAGAGAGCCGGCGAACATGAAGGTGTCAGAACTCACCAAGTGAAGCGACTTGACACCGCGCAGTGTTTGCGGCGAATCCACTGTGGGAGCAGCTAATTGGATGGTAATTAATGGAATGGAGGCCGATAAATACCTTTGTGAGCCGACTTGTCAAGGACATGGAGGTGATGGAGGAGGGGGGAGGGGGGAGAGGGGAGGGGGGTAAAGCAGAGAGAGAGAGAGGACGGACACCTTTTCTTCACTGTGACAGCTAATCCTCATCCCTTCATCCCCGTCTCCTCAATTCCTAAATGAAACTCCTCCTCCTCCTCCCTTCCTTCCTGCCCCCTTATCAGCCCATTCTCCCCCAACTTCACTCGTTTCCATGGAAACGCAGGATAAAAAGAGTTACTCCTAGATTAAATCAAAGATTTTGAAGTGCCGAAAATATTACAAGCTCCTTTGAATCGTGTTCCTCGAGTTCAGGATGATACTCTGTTTTCTCCTTGCAGATAACGTGTGTGTGTGTGTGTGTGTGTGTGTGTGTGTGTGTGTGTGTGTGTGTGTGTGTGTGTGTGTGTCCCCTGTTCTTCTTGCAAGAATAAAAAGCCCATTCACACACTGATCTGATGAAAAACCATAGGACCTGTCTCCAAGGGACCAATAGATGCTTTGTGAGGCGACAGTCTCTTTTCTGTATTTCAAGGCTTTGTAGGTGTCGCATAAATCTGCTTAACCAATCCGTCGTGGAGGTCCGGAGGAGAGAGAGGAGGGCTTCTGTTTGTTTGTTTAATGCGTAATTGAGCCTATCCTGGAAAGAGATCTCTGGTGAAGTTCCTGTAGGATAAGTGACGAGGCCATTGAACGTACAGTAGGTTACCGTGACGGTAAACTGCGTCGTCTTTCAGGAAGCGTCTCCTGCTGAAATTGACACGTCAGCTTATAGCCGCTCGAGGCGCCGGCCGGAGCCGTTTGGTAATTTGACACAAAAACAATAAAGATTTAAAAGAGAAATGTAAATAAGAAGACGTTGAAGTGTTGAGAAGAAAACGAGGATGTCGTCTGGTAAAAGATTGTTCTTCTCTTGAATAATCTGGTAACAATCGGATTATTAGTCTGCATGTGAACGGGCTTAATTTAA
Source organism: Lipophrys pholis (assembly GCF_963383615.2). Taxonomy (NCBI): domain Eukaryota; kingdom Metazoa; phylum Chordata; class Actinopteri; order Blenniiformes; family Blenniidae; genus Lipophrys; species Lipophrys pholis. The sequence goes on along the minus strand of NC_137648.1, from coordinate 17,605,317 downwards.
CAAGTGCTGCAAGTTGTTTTTCTAAATATCAGAACTTAAAGATGGATTTTCTCAGACGTCTGAACTGAACTGTTGTGATTTTCTTTGGTTTGGGAGACAGTTTTTGCGACTTTTTATAGAAATGCTAGCGCTATATATCTGTTAAGCTCGGAACGACTGCGTTCATAACATGCCAAGCTAATGTAGCTAGCGTTAGCGGCGCTGACTGCGGGATTTCATCATTAAATTGTGAGTTACACTCGTGATCAGCTGTAAAACGACAAATTAATTTTAGGTTTGTTTTTTTGTTGTTTTTTTTCTCCCCACAGAAAGCTAAAATGTTCTGATTGAGGCGGGCGGGCGACGTTTTAGCTCGGAGACTCTCCCGCCCGTTCGGGGGGGGGGGGGGGGGGGGGGCTGTCACTCGTCCATTTGGCTCGGTGCAGACGAGCGGCGACGGATCCGCAGTGACACCGCCGGCACGTAAAGCTTTTACCAGCAGCCGGCTGAGCGTGTCCATCCTTCACACATGGACGAGTCCTGAAGGAGATGAAAGTGCGGGTTACCTGACTGTGTGTGTGTGTGTGTGTGTGTGTGTGTGTGTGTGTGTGTGTGTGTGTGTGTGTGTGTGTGTGTGTGTGTGTGTGTGTGTGTGTGTGTGTGTCTGTGCGTGCTCTACCATCCACCAGGACACACATGTGTGTCCACACACTGACAGATCTCGGCTCTATTTTCAAGGGTTTTTATTGGCTTAATGCACGTGGAAACCTCTTTGTCATGACCATCACGAGCGTCAAGACTTCATTTGTGGTCGACGGGAAGCGGAAGTGTGAAGATCTGTGACGTGATGGACACACACACACACACACACACACACACACACACACACACACACACACACACACACACAGAGGCAAGAGAGCGGTGACTTAATCCCAGGAGAGTCTGGACATCGGCCTTCACGCAGCACGCTCCACCAGTCCATGAGGGGAACCATTTGAACGGAAGCAGTCCACTTCACTCCCCCGTCAACCCCCCACCCACTACCCCCTCCCACTCCCCCCATTCCCGCCAAACATCACATTTAATGTAAGTCCGTTATTTACATCGGCGCCCGCGTGAAAGATCTTCATCCACTTTCATGCGCGTTAAAAGGGTATAAGTCACGCCGTCTGTCTTCGCACCTTCGCCGCGCTCCAGCGTGAGAACGGCGGCGGGTTTGGGGCGACTAAGAGGATTTCGCAGATAGGGTTACATTATTGTGCCTGAGCCTCGCCGGAGCCGCGGAGCCACCGCCCAGCTCAGGGTGATTTATGAGGTACACACCGGCCAAATTACACCTAATGAATTGTATTGCCCCTGACTGAATTCAACGCCCCTCCCTCCTCCGTTTTACTGCCTTTGTTAAACACGGGTTAACTGCCACAGGAATGGCGATCAATGCTGAAATGGTTAATGAGTAAACGGTGCGAGACAGAATATGAAAGATTGATCTGCTCTCGTCCTAACCGGGATTTATGGTGAGTTTTCTCACGCCGGGCCTAAAAGAGCCCCCCCCCCCCCCAACCATGGAACTATAGCTAAAATGCTAAAAATGACTTACAAACAGCTGAAAAGGGCTAAAAGAGCAAATTTGGATAAAACTGAAAAGGTAAAAAGACAAAATATCTTGGAGTCAAAATGGCTGAAGCAGATAAAACAGATTGACTGACACAGCAAAAACTGCCTAAATCATTAGAAAAAATTAGATAGGTAGACAATATTAGACAAACGCCCCATTAAAAAAAAGTAGGAAACGACTAAAACAGCTAACTTAATGCAAACATCCTGAACGAAAAGTGGCTCATAACTGAAAGGTAAAACTTTCAAGTTATAACTTTAAGAGTCGTTAAGTTAAGCAAGTTTTGCGGCTCCGGGCAGATTTAAATTCATGAAAAGTCTTAAGAGTTTTGGGTCTTAAAGGGTTTCGAATACATTTTTCATGTTTCTGTATCCACGTGCTCGTTGAGCTCTCGTCGTCGGTCGGCGTGAATATCGTCCTCCGCTCCCACTAACGTGTCACGTCTTTTAAGTGGGTGGACAAACGGCCCACCTGGGACCGCCGGGAAAGGAAACGTGAGCGGAACGGAACGCCGCCGCCTCCCGTCGTTACTTCCACAAAGTCTTTACGACTCAATTTGGCGGGCTGGGAAATAAAAGACATCGGAGCTCCGGGGGTGCAGAGATGAGTTGGTGGGGCTCTTGGGGGGGGGGGGGGGGGGCAAGAGGGAAGGAAAAGGGGAAGATGTGAGGGAGGGAGTTTATTCAGATCAGCGTCGGTCTTTAGCTTCAGAGGAGCTTCTTCAGTGCTTCAGTCTCTGGACGTGTCGACTAATGTCGCTCTGATACGAGTCTCCCTCTCAGATCCTCCTCCTCCTCCTCCTCCTCCTCCTCCTCCTCCTCCTCCTCCTCCTCCTCCTCCACCTCCTCCTCCTCCTCTCCGCTGTTATTCCAGACCAATTGGGAGCGCACACGCGGGGAAAAAGGGAGGAGAGGGGTCTGTAATTAAAATTCTGTTCAGCATGACGACGCTGTTTCATGCCTCATTTTTTGGGGGGGGGGGGGGGATTGCATCGTGAGCCGAATGCCGGATGAGACTTTGGAACAGGTAAATCCAACGTAGGAGAAGAGGAGACTGCGATGGGTTCTTACTGAAGTGTGCTATGCTACGCTACGCTAGCATCCCGCCACATGTTTACTCATAGAAAGAAGACCGGGGGGGGGGGGGTTTGGGGGGTGGGAGAGGCTCTAGACCCTCTTGAGATGCCGGGCTTGTCAACTACTGTCACTCAGTCATCAGACATACGTATCCCATGCTGCCTTGCTCCGAGACCCCCCCCCCCCCTCCCTCCCCTCCTCAATACAAAGACAGCAGCGGCTTCCGAAGGGACCATCACTCCAGCAGTGTTTAACCTCTGCTACAGCTTCTCTCTGTCTCACTCCATTTCCTCCTCTCCTGCCCGCCTTCATCAAAGCGTTTCTGGCTATTTTGCTTGGCGGCTCTGCAGAGAGTTATTGCACATGACAACGATCAGGGCCGTTTATTTTCCTCCTGCGCCGCGGCCGGGCCTCGGCGTGCACGCCGGGCGAGTGTTACCCTATGATATTCAGGCGCTCTCTATTAAATATGCATGAACCCAGGAGATGAAAATTAATTTTGGGAATGTTCTCTCTCTCTCTCTCTCTCTCTCCCTCTCTTTTTTTCCTTTCTTCCACCCCCTCCTCTCTCTCTCTCTTTTGAATTCTCAAATATGCTTCGTGCACCTTTGTGTCAAGCCGTGAATTCATTATTACATGATGGCGTAATGTGAGATGCGGCCATGGCGCCATATTGAGGGGGAAAAAAAACCAGTTGTGAAAACACGCATCGCAGGAAGTGAGTTTTCACCCCAAGTTTTTTTTTTTTTTTTGGGTAAAGTTTTGCCCTGAGCTCATATCACTCATGAATATTTACAGCTGCTAAATGGGAAAATATTCAATTGAATTATGCATGTATGAAGCAACGGAAATCTGCAGTAGGACACTGCGGCTCCTCGGTGTCGTTCTGCAACATGGCCATCCCCCCACGTCCCCCCCACGTCCCCCACCGAACCCCTGAGCCGAAACACGTCGCTGCACAACTTTTTTTTTTTTGTCTAGACTGATTCACAGAGATCCTGCATCAGATGTGATAAATTGGACGCGCAAATTGTTTTGGGTGTTTTCCTAATTATCGTTTTTTTAACAAGTCGCGAGAAACGCCATGGATTCCACGTTTGTTTGCTTCTGTTCTCCAAACGGCGATCGGACGGAGTGCCGAGACACAAAATCGAACGTGACGCCACGGAGTTACAGTTTGAAGCGTACCGCAGCGGGACCGCTGTCGGAATGACGACAATAACAGAAGCATCTGGTGGAACGCACTAAATCAATATAGTGTTTTTAACCCGAGTCCCGTCAGCAGATCAGATTCCATACGTCTTTGTTCGCAGCATCATGTTTGGTTTTTTTTATATATCAACCCACTGAGTGCTAAACTGGAGGCAAAGGCTTTTATAGAATTGGACCATAACGTGACACACAAACACTAAAAAGTCCTGATTTGAGGAGAAAAGTGACCCGTTTCGGTTTCAAACTCGTCCTTCCAAAAGCTTCGACTGGAATGAATAAATCCAGGTGCTTCATTACGTGTCTGACTGTGATACAAGTTGAATCCTGATCTGTGTTAATGATTAAGCTCCACGCTGACGGATGTAGTATTACAACGATAGATCTGTGTGTGCTTAAGGTCAAAGATCGCTGCAACAAGCGCCACCGGAAAGGTTCTAACGAGCCTTTAAGGCATTTTGAGGGTTTCTTGATGAAACATTTGAACCTTTTTAACCGAAGAAATGTCAAAAAACAGTAGTTCTTCACTGGGAGAATATCAACTTTCAGTGAGCCTGCCTTGGGTTTTGTCCCGCGTTCCAGCAGAGCACCATGAAGGGTTGATGGTTGAATCCTCCTCTCGAGACGCTGAAGGTTGATCTTGGATCGGGCAGCTGGACGTCCTTCTTCTTGGGACGCTTTGGTTTGTGCGAGAAAAGCGCGAAGCCCTTTTGAGCTCCGTCTTGGGATTGCTAAAATGGGATCTTTGTGTTCGGACGGATTTGGACATTGCGAGACACCGTTTGGCCCCTTGTTGACAACGTTTTCAAGTAAAAACGGAAAAAGTTCCGTTGCCATGAGAGGCGGTCAATGGACGATCCATACAGGACCGTGTGCGTGTTTCTGTTTAGGCTCAGTGTGTTGGTGAATGAATCTCTCCACTCTCTGTTGGGTTTTCTTACCAGTTGGGCGCATGGGGGGGGGGGGGGGGGTCGGACGTGTCCCACAGACTAATCCTTTGGGGTTGCCGCCGATTCGCTTCCCTATGAATTAGCCCCCCTCGCCCACATCTCTTCATCACCTCCATGGTTCCTGCAGTGGCACCTTGTTTAAGCCCAGTCAATATTAGCAAAGAGGGATGTTGCTGCCGCTGGCTGGTGGACGACCCCTGGAGTTCTTATCAGGTAAAGTGGTTTTTGATTAGTGTTAATGGCCGGGACTAAATAGCCTTCAGCTTTTCCACTGGCTACACTTGTGTGTGTGTGTGTGTGTGTGTGTGCGCGTTGCTCAAGGGCATGCCAGCAGTTCATCACGTCGACAAAGCTATATCTGCTCTGCAGTGATGAACAGGTTTTATGCCTCAACCTGCTCCCTAAAGTCTTCTCTTTAACGCCGTCTGGCTGCTCGGAGCTATTTTGAGAATGCTGCCGGATGGTGTCCATGGCTGCGGAGAGGAGTTCACAGCACCATCACAACAACACACACACACACACAACACACACACACACACACATACACGCTAAGAATGAGGTTTTTCTCGTTGGCGTGCACGCCGGAGCCGCGATCTCCTCGTGGCCCAGAAAGACAGGCTTGCAGCACCCGCTCTTCCAAAACGCCTCGGCATCTGGTGCGGCAGACAGCCGCGCATGTTAATGCCGAGCCGATATTATTCTTATGAACTGCGAGTGACTTCACATGTTGGCGAGCGCTCTGTCAAATTAACGTCACTTCCACTAATGCCGCCCGTCTATTCCGGCGTTCCCCGGGCAGAGCTCGGCGGGTCTCCGTCCTCCCGACGAGGAGCGACGAGAGCGGAGGAAAATGAATGTCCCGACTCATTTATCACACGGGCCCCAAAAGTACAGACGAATCCAGTGATGAAAATCTGTCCTGAGAAATGTCAGGAAGATATTAACTTCAATACATCAAAGTGGAAGCTGCGGTTTCGGGAAGCTGACTGCTCCACAGCTTTGGTTCTGCCGTGGTGGCGTTGGCGGTGGAGGATCAGGAGGGGGAGGGGTGGGGGGGAGCTGCTCCTTAACACCAGTACAGATGAATCTCTCTTTTTATCCCCCTCTTTTGCCAATTCGGACCATTTGTCACCCAGAAACGAGTAAATAAAGACACGAGTCACTTCCGTGTGAAGATTAACATCTGAAATGATGCAGAGCGAATTTCATTAGCACCCGGGCGCCATTCTTTAGATCTGTCTGATCCCGGTGAAGTGTGAGAGTGAGCGGGAGAAAAGACAAGTGGAAATTGGCTTTTCATGTAGATTTCTCTAATCGCCATCCCCCCCGCCACCCCCCCCACCCCCACCCCCCCCTTAACAAAATATGGCAGACTCGCACTATAATAAGTAAGTTCGGGCTCAGTGGACAGACAGAGTGAAACAGCACAGAGGCTAATGGAATTGAGAGCTTTCCATGCCTCCGTGGGCGTCTTAATTGTCAAGAAGGAGATTCTCAGATGAGCCTTTCCGGCGCTCGGCCCCGGCGGATTGTGCGAAGCCCCTAAACTGGTCGCGCGACTCGCTGGCCTTGTTTTAAAAATTTAAAAAAAGGCAAGAGCGGGACCAAATCCCTCATCCCCGGGTCCTGCAGACACACTCTCTCCAGCTTGCAGCTCGCCCATCAAAAATCCATAACTTCTCGCCGTTCCAAGCGTTCCACATCTCCCGGTGAATGCATCATGGGCTCGTTTATTTCTTGCATGGATTTATTTATTCATAAATATTCATCCTGAATGTCAAATATGTGACTCATTTGAAAAAGAAAAAAGGGGGGGAGGGGGGGGGAAGAAATATTGCTTTTTCAATGTCGGCCAGCGTGGATTTATTGCCTCTCGTTGCTATTGTTATCACGCCACCTTTATAGTGATCTATCCTGGCGCCGCCTGCTCTTTACTAGTTATTACAGCACGAGAAATTCCAACCACTGCGGTTCATTAGGAGTGGAATTGGAGTGCGGGGGGGGGGGGGGGGGGGGGGGGGGGGGGGGACTCCGGCGGGGAGCCGCAGAACGCGCTTTTAATCTAAAAAAGGTCAATGTGAGCCGGCTAGTTTGGAGATTCACTGCGAGCTTATAATTGGAGCCTTGTCGGAAGACAACGTAGAATTAAATGAAGACAAAGTTAGCGGGCGTGCGGACCCGGCCTCTGATGAGAATCGGGGAGTGAGGACCCTTCATTTGCAACCTTTAATCAGCCCAGTGAGATCAGACTCACAATGCGGAGGAGAAGAAAGTGTGTGTGTGTGTGTGTGGGGTGGGGTGGGGGGGGTTGGGTGGAGAAATGAAATGGTAATTAGTATTGATTACCTATGCGCGTGTGACCCCGCGGTCTCCCTCCTGCATTCTTAAATCAACCCAAATTATTGAATTTTCTAATTTCATGCTTGGAGTAAAAGTCGCTGGCTACATGAAAATGCCTCCACAATGAGCCGCTCGCCCCCGCCGCGGTCCGGGGAGGAAATTTACAGTGGAGGGACACCGGGCTACTTTTACATCGTGGGTGCGAACACGAATTAACCGCGCCGGTTTAAGTTAAGGATGATAATTATTCCAGGAGTGTCCGTGGAGAGTAAAGGTGATTCAGGTAGCTTTTACTTCAAATTACATCTCGCGTTGGCGAACCGCGCCGGCCGTATACGTGTGTAATATATTTGCGGGGAAAAGAGAAGAAAAAGATCCATTTAGGCGGGAAAAAGAAGCCCAATTACATGTATACACAATTAATGCACCCCTGGGAAATTGACATTTCCTTTTAAATGATAAGATTAATTCCTAATTATGGCTGCGCAGACACAAACACACAAGGCCTCGCACAGCTAATCTGCTTCAGTAATAAGGGAGAGTGCGAGGAGGACAAGTGGACAGCGACTGATGGGAGGGAATCCGTGTCACCGTGGACTCGATGAACCGGGAGAGGGAGCAAATGAGACGGAGCTCTGCCGCCCTCTGCTGGGGAGTAGACACAATGACAAGAGAGTTTCTCTCGTCTGGGTTTGATGTCTTTTAGTTGTTTTTTTTGATCAGTTCTGTCCCTGATTGTAGCGGCTGTGTCTCGTTGTCTCTTCTGTCTGTGTATAAGGCTTCTGTTTGACGCGACAGTGTAAGTGGGTTAACTTTTGGAGCGTCTCGGGGGTCCGTTGACACGCCGGCGGCGGTGCTCGGAGACACTGAAAACGCAATTACCCTGCACATATGAACAACAGCCGCAGTAGTTTTATAGTTGACGGACACCCAGAATAACTTTGTTGTTCCATGTACTCCCACTCGTAACGTTTATAGCGTATTGATCTCTGTGTGTATAGTTTCATCGCTATTATATTGTTTTCACCATTTCTGCATATCCATGTAAATAGGAATCATTTTACAAACGTTGCCGTGGAAACGCTAAACCCTTCTGAAACCAAAAACCCAAAAAGCGTTTTCACTTCTGGCCCGTCCGATTCTCTGCTTCCCGTCTCTTTGTAGCGACTTTGTGTCTCTGTGTGCTGTCGAGTCTTTCTAAAGTTCAGTTTTTCACTCTGGTCTTTTCAGCAGCGTCCGTCTCTTTGGACTCACTAGTTTGACCTTGGAACAGCGAACGTTTACACTTTAAACAGGTGCCAGCGACCCTTGACTCGCCGGGCCTCGCCGTTTGTGTCCAATCAGCAACTTCAGTGATCTATTCACCCATCAGAGGGTCATTCAGTGCAACGTTAAACCCCGGAGAAATGCATTTAGGATCGAGGAAAAATCCATAGCCACGATGACGCAGGTTTGAATATTTCATTCAGTTTCCAATTAAAGTCTGGAAGGATAAGTGTGACGTTATGTGTTGGGGGGAAAAAAAAAGAAGAAATGTGCTTGATTTTCAAGCCACGCGGATGGGGGAGGGGGGGGGGGGATTAAACGACATGTTTCAGGGCAACATGAATAAATAATCCACTGACAATAATTGATGGGGTACACCTCTCGAGTGGGAGTTTATTTGGTGGGAAACATGATTCTCGTACACGTCTAACTTGGTGCAATATGACAGACAGCACTGCCGACAAGTTAATAATATATCCATGTTTACAAGCAAAAAATAAACAATGTTAAAAAGATAAATATTAGTTTCAGTGTAGAGCGCGGGACGCAGTTCCCTCGACTAGCAGCAGGAGAGGAGAACCTTGTATTGCATCAGTCTCACATAAATACGCTGAACACTTGTTCTCGGCAGACACGGACTGGGTTTGACTGCGGATCCGGCGTCTCGGCTGCGTCTGGGCTGCGCCGCGATCCCGGCCCGTCGAAAGCATCCGCACACGGGGGGGGAAAGTGCAATTTCAAAAATAAACGGCAGAATGCTAAAAACGTACATTAACGACGTGGACACACAGATGCGTGGCAGGACAGCGGTGTGTGTGTGTGTGTGTGTGTGTGTGTGTGTGTGTGCGGGAAACCGATTGTGAACGGAGAGACACCGAGGACGAGACGACGGGGAATGAAGGAGGCGTGTGGCCGCACTGACGCGTTGTTACTGGAGTTCTTTACAACACACGGACTGCCCTTACACACGGAGGAGGAGGAGGCGGCGGCGGCGGCGTGCCGGGTTACATGGCTACCGAGGCGTCCGACTCTTTGGGCCGGTTGTGCACGACGTGCTCCAGCTGCCCGGAGTCGGAGACGTCGTAGCTCGTCTTGTACTTGGCCAGGATCTTCATCAGAGGACGGAGCTTCAGCCACCACTGCTCCTTGGGGATCCTGTGACTGGAGACGCATGAGAAACACTCAGAAAACCCTTCAGTCTGTGCCAACATGTTCCGTTTAATCACAAATGTTCCACCGCAGCCAGACATCGAACGGCTGAGAAGGAGAAAAACGATCAGACGGCATCTGGATCTCGGGGAAATAGAAGATCTGATTAAGATCTGGTTGGCAACTAATATTATGATAAGAGAGTTTTAAATGATAAAATAAAAAAATGTTCTGCATGATCTGAACAATTTGTGAAGTTATTTGATGACTCTTAACTCGCTCATTAGTGTGAATGTGTGCTGGACTGTTGTCATGTTCAGGATGTAATCTGAGCATTTTCTTCATTGATATACGTGGAAAACACTTAAATATGTCTGAATCAAAGAAAAAACAAAAACATTTCTCTTTGTTTCGTAGCTTTTCTACCTTCTATACCAGGTTTGTACTGTGAACAGTCTGAAACTGAAACCTCACGTATAGATTTTGTGGTGAGAAAATAAAACATGGCCAAACTTTTCTACATTACCACCGTTCACACGGTACAGATCAAATTTGTGTATTTTACTTTAACTGTGCGTCATAACTTTTTAAACCTTAAACGGAAAATAATAACTGGAGTAAATTAAAGCCTTCTTCCGAGACGCTCATGTGCTGCTACTGCACGCTGTGTTCATCACTATCGCATTACGTACTATGATATTCTTTAATGTTTCTAATTTGAAATGTTAGTTTCTTCACATCGCTGCCTCGTTGCTACCAAACTGGCCTCAGAGCCGAGCTTGTCACCGTGAGTTTGTACAAATAAGCATCATGCTCGAGAAGTTGTTTTTTTTCTCCAACGTTTCACAGTATTTTATTTTTATTAAAATAAGCTATATGTTGAGATTGTAGTCATTTTCTGAAGTAAACATTTGGTTTTGTCAACATATAGACATTTTTCATCACATATACTCATGGCCACAACAAAGAAAAACTTTAACGGATAAATTTACAGGTTATTATGGCACTACGTTACCAATACGGCTCACTTAAGATGATGATGGATCGTATGTGGCCCCTGAACTAAAACGTGTTTGACACGTCTGTTTTATAGGAACTCAACCAGTTTTCCATTCGTCTCGTATCGACATGCTGTAGAAATTAAAAATGACATTCAGAATCAGGCTGCATTGTTGCTAAAAGTCTGTGAGATTCGATTCGAGTGTTTAGGAAACGTACATAAAGTCGGTCTCGTCCTTGAGACTCACGACGGGCTGGAAGATGAGCGCCCGGCGGCGCATGCCCAGCAGGCAGCAGGTGTCCTCCGAGTTAGCGAACACTCGGCCTGATGGGGAAACGACGCGGCAGTCAGAGGAGGAAACACCTCCAGACACACACAGATGACAAACGGAGGGTGTGTGTGTGTGTATTTGAGAGAGGATGATGATGATGATGATGGGTGAGGATGTCGCGGAGGGGGTGAGGACGATACACACACTGCTACGAAGCAACTCAAAGCTACACGAAGCGCTGCGGACGCACAGGCGCATGTGGTGAACTCCTCATGCACAATGGACGGCAGGCCCACATGAGCCTGTGTGTGTCGAGGACATGAAACGGCAGTGACGGAGACACACGGGGAAATGGAGCTAAATCATAGGGATGGAGATGGTCATGGAGCCAGCATGGAAGGAATAAAAAGGATTACCTTCGTCTTAAGTCATCCAAGTGTAAGAGAAATAAGACATAAAACACAAAAGAGGAGTTTTCACTTTCATTGAAACAAACACTGCACGTGTCTGAAGGCTACAAACTTGTATTACTATCACCCCAAGTGTGAAGTAAAAACCCTCTTTTAACGGTTACGCTGATGGCTAAGAGTGATCAATGATTCATTTCCTCTGAGGGGGAGGCGACTCCAGCACCAAAATGTCGGCCGCAGTGACTCCATGACAGATCTGCTTCACGACCACCACGCCTCTGTAGGGAGGGAACACCCACTACCACACGGCAGCCCGCTAACGGGCACGCGGGAGGGGGGGGTGGGGGGGGGGTGACATGAACCTCACCTTGTCTGAACGTCTCTACCAGCTTCTTGGAGATCCACTGCATGGCCTTGGCCGAGATCTTGGTCCCGAAGTTACGATCGAAAGGAGACGGCGCTCCTCCCTATTCAAAAAGGAACCATCTTCACAGTTTCATCTCACGACACACGAACCCGAAATCCACCACAGGAGGCGGGAACGTGCATATTTATGATATTGAGTGTGTTAAATCGTCCTGCGGGCGGAGGAGGGGCCTGGGATTACCTGCTGCATGTGACCCAGCACGTTCTTCCTGCAGTCAAACACTCCCTTCCCTTCCTCGGTGTACAGCTGGTAGATGAAGTCTGTGGTGTAGTTCTCGTTGGAGTTCTCGTTCCTACACACAGACGCAGAGTTTACGGCACAAACGCCGACGGCCGGAGACACGACCTCCGCGTGCAGCTGGAGAGAGACGTTACCTGAGGACCAGTCCTCTCTGAATGCTGGTCTTCATTTTCTCTGTCAGATGTTCAACGTTGGCCTGTTAGAAGAAGAAAATACATGTGTCAGGTGTTGACCACCAGGTGGCACTGTTTTGTTTTGTTAAAGGTGGAAGAAAATATGAGCATAAATTCTGTCACTTCTCTGGTCAGAGAAAAACTATTCTGTTTCTTTAAGTTCATTAAAAAGCTTCAATGACATATTTCCCTACTTTATTTCTCATTATATTACGATACAACATGTAAAGTAAAAATAAAGAGACAATTCGAGAAGTAAATGTGTATTTTCTCCAAAGATCTCCAGATGACTCACGTTGAATTGTTGTCATGTAAACACGGCCGTGCAGTGAGGATTAAGTTTTGGGTAAGAGGTCAGGACATGGATTACATGACCGGGTGGACACATAAGTAAAGCTGCGCAGATGAATATCTGTGTGTTTGAGTTTGAAACACAGGCTGCATATTCTTGCCTATATGCTGGTTATATTATTATTTTCATTATTCCTGCCATTTTATTTAATTATTCTGTTCTTATGTGTTTATTATTCTTGTTATCAGAGATGATGTCCTACTGTTCTTGCTGTTTGGCACTGGGTTTATTTTTAGTATCAACCTTCCAGGACCATAATACAAAATTAGGCAGAAAAAAACCCCAAAAGGAATGTATAAAAAAATATAAAATGTAATACATAAATGTATAATTGTGGAGTTCAATCTGTCTCTTCGGGTCCAAAATAAAAGACGTCACAGGACCGAAAATGTGATGCTGCGTTTGTGCTACCTGCAGATCTCTGATGTCAAAAGACTCCTCGTAGATGTAGGCGGCGTCGGCCCCTGCGGCCAGACCCCCCACCGTGGCCAGGTAGCCACAGTAGCCCCCCATGGTCTCGATGATGAAGACGCGCCTCTTGGTCCCGCTGGCCGACTGCTTGATGCGGTCGCATGTCTGACGGGAGCGAAAGGCTGACAGAGTCAGGGTCACCGCGGCGGGTCGAACACCAGCTGAATGATTCAACTGTGTTCGTGTCCCACATACTGAGCTCGCGTTAAAAAAAAAAAACATTAAAGTGCCGAGCCAGCAAAAACTGCGCGCGGTCACATACTGTTAACACGAGACATTACAACTGGAGAAACGACGACATGCCACTTTAGTGGAGTGCAAAACAGGCAAGTCAGATTCAGTCTAAATGCTGTTTTTTCACCAGACAGACTGGAGTTCTGCAAAGGATGACGGAGCACATCGAATGGCGAAACTATTAAGAAATCCAATGTGAACATTTTGGACGTGGTTTTTTTTGTTGTTTTTTTTAACATATATAGTTTCGTACCGATCTTGTGTTTCATCCCTCCGTGTTTTACAGACAGAGAGGATCATTTGATGTGGTTTTAATCAGCGACTTAATGAACCAGAAATAGTGGCTCAGTCACTTTGACTTAACTTAAGTGTATCAGGTTTGTTTTTAACACAATAACTAATCTGTTTTTAGCAACATTCAAATCGATTCCTGGACACTTAACTAAAATGAAACTAAATGATGGTTATCCCTACACCCTTCAAATCTTGTTTTATTTCACATTATCATGAACAAGTTTCTGCAAAAATGGAACTCGTAGTAATTCCTACTATTATTGCTAACTTATTGGTAAAGTTTAGAGTTTGAGTGGCCTGAGGTCAAATTCCAGCTGAGTCCAGGTAATACGGTAATCCTTAGTGAAAAGAGATCCCCAAACACTTAAAAAAAAACAACTAAAAAAGTCTTAGTTTGAAATTTAAATGGGATATTTACACCAATGAATTTGGGAGATTTATTGTTTTACACAACAAAGACAAAAGAAACTACTTCTAGCTGTACTACTGGCAGCCAGTAAGAAGTGCATTACGAGGAAGTGGTTTAAAAATAGAACCAGCCACCATAAATGAGTGGATTGACATTGTGGCTGAGATTTATGTTATGTGGGGAAAAATATAAACTTTTCCCTCAAAGTAGAAAAAGAAAACATTTACAGGAATTGTACCAAATGGATCGGGGATGTAAAACCAATTATATTTGACTTCATGTGGCGGTATTGGTGCTCCGTGTGAGGTCACCTTCTCGTCTATGATTGCGCCAAAGCGGCATTACAAAACAGGACATTGTTTTTTTGTTTTTTTTAAAAACTCTTCACATATATCGATTAACACTGAACATCATGTGTCATTTTCATCCTTTCAGTACAAGCATCCTAAACACAAACAGATGGCGGCGGTTCGACTGCCTTACCTCCACGATGGCATTGAGGGCCGTGTCTGCCCCGATACTTAGATCTGTGCCCGGTACATTGTTACTTATGGTGGCAGGCAGCATACACATCGGGATGCAAAACTCCTCAAAGGTAGCGCGAGCGTCATACAGCTGCAGCAGACACTCTAACGCCTGAAGCGGCAGTATGGAGAGAAGGCGTTAGAGCCACAGTGAAAAGGGGGAGGGGCTGCCGCCGAGAGAGAGAGAGAGGGAGACGCGGCGTGACTCTCTCTCTCGGCGGGCATGAGCGTATCCTGCCATTCCGGCTCTTTCCGTGTGATAGCGGCTGTGGCTTCCCTTTGGCAGAGAGGATGGGTGGATGGGAGTATGAGTGGAGGAGGAGGAGGAGGAGGAGGAGAAGAAAGCAAAGAGGCACGTGGAGCAGAGAAGAAGAACTGAAGGAAAGGCTCTGCGAGCTCAGTGCAGTGACACGGCAGCCATGTCTGCTGTGGCAGGTGGGACAAGCACCTCTGACTGAGATCAGGAGGAGGTGAAGAAGATGATGATGATGGACAGGCTCTGTTTGTCGCCTCCTGCAGGCCGTCAGTGTATCATTAAGTACACCACAAAGCAACACCCGCATGCTGTAAACCACTCTGGATGAAATGTGTGTGTGTGTGTGTGTGTGTGTGTGTGGGGGGGGGGTGCACAAACACACGAAGTCGGGAGAAGGGGAGGGCAGGCAGAGCAAACATGGCGGCAGACGACACTTGTGCACCTCACAGCATGCCTCCATGTTGTCACTGGATTACTTACCTGGCGGGGAACGGACCGGCGCTACTTTACCAGTCAGGTCTGGCAGTGCAGGTGTGACTCAGGCTGTCTGGACTGATTTTCTAAGGTTTGAATGAAGCTCGGTGCCAGACGGGGTTGACGGTATGTCGCCGTCGCAAATAGAATTTCTCCCAAATTATCCCCAGTCAGACTGGTGAAAAGACTGAGGCCCCCGTTCACACGACAACGTTTCAAGTGAAAATGCATCGTTTTTGCTTTAGAAAGGATTTGAGTTTTGAAAACAAAGTCTGTTTAAACGGAAACGGCAGAAACGCTGAAACCTAAGTAGTTAGCGACTACTGAGCATGCGCAGCGGCAGCGTTTCAGAAAAGTTGCTATGTTGACTATGTTTGGTGGTTATATAAATAAAGTTGAATTGAACTGAATTTTCTGCCGTTTCCACGGAGACGGAGCATTTACAGAAAGCTCCACCTTGAGAGCCACTTTCCAAATTTTCAGTGGCTCCGACTACCGTCGTGTAAACGGAATGTTCTTTCCGTTTTCACTTGAAACCGTTGTCGCGTAAACGGGGTCCGAGTGTGCGGCTCCTTCTTCCCTCTGGTGTGGATTGGCCGACCTGCTCGCACGGCGGGTCGGCGTTTGTGTGTTCGTGCGGCGTCCCGTCTATTCTCGCCAGCAGGCCCCATCACTTACAGTAGTGATGGCGTTCAGAGCCGTGTCGGCGCCAATGCTGAGGTCTGAGCCCGGCACATTGTTGGAGACAGTGGCTGGGACCATGACCATGGGCACACAGAACTCGTCATATTTCCCGCGAGCCGTTAACAATTCCAGCAGTGACAGGAAGGCCTGCAGGGCAGAGCCAAGGGCTTTAGAGTCTGTGGGGGGGGGGTTCGGACAGGTCCATCTCTAAAGTCTGTCTATTCAAAGGTGGATTGGTGCTACTTGCCAACAAGAGAAGGTGAAAGACATAAAGTGAAAGGGTGCCAAGGGGAGGAGCCAGGTCTATCACAACGGACAGCAGCGAAACAGACAGGTACCACTCCACACACGTCGCACACATCCGGAGGAAAACTCATTTTCTTGCATACGTCACAGGTAAAAAAACCAAAAACGAAGCTGGTGAGCGTCTAAGTGGGAGTGCGTGAAATGGCTGGAAAGAAGAAGATGTTCCTGGTTTCCAAATCGAATCGTACTAATGGTTTGATTTTATTTACCGGTGGCCACTTTTTATTTAAAAGGTCCAATATTTGACATTTCTATGCCTTTTGTCGTAAAGTTTGAAAGTATTTCTGTGTAAAACGAGTAAAAAAAAAATTAAATAATAATAATAATTATTTCAGTGTCTGAGTTATATTGGTGTCAATACACTGTTTTTTTAAAATCTGATGTGCCGATCCTTTCACAATTCATTCAGTCAACAATATTATTCAAAGCGTCTCTCGGACAGAGCTCTGACAATGAGAAGAGGAGAATAATACAAACGATGCATTGTCTTTTCACGAATCCTGACTCATCATGTTTCTCACGTTTAAAGGTCTTTAAATGAGTTGAACTTTAATCTTGTATTTTCGACTGAGCGACTCGGCCTCATACTGGGATCGGTGCATCTCTACTGGGAAAGCTTTAAGTTGTCCTTATTACTTCCATTTTTAATTTGTCTGGACCTCTAATTTATGAACACATTAATAATTGACATTAACATGCTAAAGCTACACGTTTCCCTTTCCACGGTTTATCTGGTAGCCTGACTTTATTAATCCCAGAGGGAAATGCTTTCACCTTCCTGAGTGTTTTGAGAATCTAAGTGAGTCTTTACGGCCTGTAGACTTTAAAACAAAGAATAAATGAGAATATAGGACCTTTTAAATAATTCAAAGCCATCTATTTTAAAGAGGCTGTACTAAATCCCCTCAATGCTTCCAATTGTTGCTCTACTGTTTCAGTTTTAGTCTTTAAAGCATGAGTATGAATACAACCATGGATGAAACCATACAGTTGGTGTGCTGATATGTAACGGGATAAGGCTAATGGAAAAAGATCAACACTGCATATTGTCACATTTACGTGAATAATACGGGCGTACAGAGTTATTTCGTAGCTGTGTGAGTATTTATCAACGTCTACAAGTTAAGAAGAAGTCATTAGCAAAAGTGTGACATGCTCAGAGAGGAGCGAGGAGAGATGGAAACGTACCTCGAATCCACCGATCACAAGCAGTGCATTTATATTGTGCTTTCGCATCTGCTCGGCAATTTTGTCAACGTGCTTCGCAGGAAGCGTTCTGGGGGAGGGAAAATACAAACGAGGGTGAGATTACATCCAACTTGGAACTGTTTTTGGGGGCTGCCAATATAGAAATCTATACTTCACCCGCTCGTATTTTGTATTATTACTGCAATTTTAGGGTTCGTATGTTTAATGTCCAAATGAATAAATCATTCTAGAATCACGTAGGTGAGGTTGTGCTGGGAAAAAAGATACCAAACATTCAAGTGGTAACGGCTTTAAATAGTAAAACATGAAAAGTGTGACGATACGACTGTATGCAAGTTATTTTTAGAATTGTGTGCATTGGTTTGTGAAATCAACTAATTGAATACGTTTTCCAAGTTGTGAAACTTAGAAAAGAAGCATGCTCTTGTCTCTAAACATATATTATTATATTTGGTCCAGTATGTCAAAATGAATAAATAATACGTGAGGTTGTGCTGACAATAAAGACACCAAACATTCAAGTCCAACAGCATTAAATAGTGAAACATGAAGGTAAAAAAGAAAGACCTTCAGAGCCCGAAGGGTTAATGTAACATTATAGAATATAATGATCCTTTATTTACCTTTTGGTCCCCAACAGGGAGCCACCTTGTCCCGTCCAGCCGCCAACATCTGCCCATTTAATCTCCTTAATCTGAAAAGAAGACAACCGCTTTTTAATTAAAGAAAATCACCACATTTCATGATCTCTGTTGGACTGGAGCGGAAGTCGAGGGTCTCAACAAAACACTTAATTTGCATGTGCTCGCCTCCGACTCGCTGGTGATTCAACATTTCCCTGCCACATCCTCCTGAGGCTTCGCTGCAGACGCTGGGCAAAGCGGAGTTAATCTGCCCGACAGTCTTTTTTATATAAAGTGGACTCGCTCCTCCGGTGAGAACACAGCGAGGTGTGCAGCCCCCTCGAGCTCTGAGTTACAGAAATCCATTACTCCCTCCGCTCTAATCTTCTCGGGGTCAGTTGGCACAGTCTGATTTCAGGCCGACCGGATCTCACACGGAGGTGTTTCACTAACCGCCGATACCCGAGACATTCTGATGAAGATAAATGGACCGATGGCTCCTTTTGAGCACCGAGCAGTGATCCAAAACCTGGACCGAGGTGGATTCCATTTTTTCTAACTGGGAAAAGGTCAGACGAGGACAAAGGCAAAGGCGTGAAACCAGTTCCACCGGTCATGAAAAGGAGAAAAGGGAAAGTCTCTGATTACAGGTCACAACAGGCTCGGTTAAAGATCGCACTGGTGGAGCTGCTTTCATTCTGCATTCGAAACTTTTGTGTTTTACTCCTTGATACGATGAGAAGGAGCTCTCAGAGAAATCTCCTTCAATACTTCAGCGTTTGGGAGCATGTTCTGCTGCCATCTGCTGGATCGTGTTATTAATGCATCGAGTTCAGATGAGACGCGATTGTGAAGGTTTGTTTTAATTTCCCACATGGAGAGTGAGTGAAGAGGGTATACTGAGTATATATATATATAACAGTGGCATGTATGAACAAAGGAATTAAAAGAGAACAAGAGTAAAGACACATACAGGATATCAACAATAGAATAAAACAACATTTAATTAAATCTATTGAAATAGAATAAATCAAAATAAAATAAAATGTCACCATATTACTGAGTATTAAAAGCCAGTGTGAATAAATAGGTTTCCTCTGCTGCAGTTTGCCAATTAAGCTCACCTGTCCTTTGTAGAAGCCCTCGAACCCGTCGCTGACCGCGAACATCTTGTGGCCCTCGGAGATGCCCACCCTGACGGCTGACCGGACGGCGGCGTTCATGCCCGCCGCAGGCGCTCCCACGTTCAACACGGCCACGTTGAAGTTGCTCTGATGGAAGATAAATCACACAGAGCTGCTTAATCAATTCCACAACGTGGAGCAATTTCTTTTTGCTGGCGGGCTCTCGGCGACATGCCGGGGGTTATAGAGGTCATTACTAAAGGTGTGTGTGTGTGTGTGTGTATGAGGGGGGGTGTAACCTGAGGCGAGCGAGGTGCCTGCTGTGCAGCCTCTCCTGGCCGGGTTGAACAGGTCATCACTCAGTGGAGGGGAGGTTGGAGGAGTAGGTTGGTAGGTGTCATGTGATATCAGCGTTTGGCAGATCAACCCTGAAGCACCTGGGCTCCAGATGATCGCAGGTAAATAAGGTGAAACCACTGCGGCCTTATTGGTCGCTGCTGCTTAGTAATCATGATTGCCACTGTGATGCACCTGTTTATTTCGAACCACAGGTCCGGCGGGGATCTATAATCAGTGTGTGATCTGTGTTGGCATCACGACCGCCGAACGGTCCGGAGTTCAGGGTGACTAAACAAAGACGACGGCAGCGTCGCCGTCAAGGAGATAACTTACGACCGGCAGCTCGGACTCGGGTTTGCGGTGAGCCAGCAGCTTGTACGTCTTCAGGTTGTTTTCAAAGCTCCTGCAATCAAACAGTGGAGGGGGTCACTTCGGCATCGACACACTGGAGACCAAAAGGGAAGCGTTAACAAAACTGGAGAAGGTGCAACTTCTGATATACGGGAAAATAAAGTGCTTTTGTTTTTGGTTTTTTTTTTTTGATAAAAGATCAAGGATCTGCCAACTGAAGCTTTTTTCTCACGTGAGCTAAGAAGCTTTTTGACAGTATTCCTCCAGAGACAGAAAAAAAAAGCCACTTAGACGAGGAATAAAAACTAATAAGTCACAGTACGAACAGCAAAACGAGCAGTGATGAATATTTGACTCAAGGAAAATTACTTTTACATTGATGCAATCAAACACAATTATATGTAAAATTACTGCAGTTGAATTAAGTACTCATGTCAAAGTACTTTTATCAACTTCTAACTGCTTTGATTTGCATCATCCATAACAGACTTTAGATCCGGTTTACCTGCAAACAAACTGAATCAGTGAAAATTATACTTTGAGTGAATAGTTTGGAAACAAAAGGAGGATTTCCTAAGAACAAAATCAGATGGAAAGGTTTGAATATTAGATCTAAATGTTTGCAGAAAAGTAGATTAGATGGTGTGGATTGTACTTCGATTTATGTGAAATTAGATATTGGGAAGTAAACGAAAATCTTAAGTAAAGAGAAGTAATTGATTCCAAATACTGAAATATCTGTGACATGTGAAATCCACACTGACCACCTGCAGTGGATCAGCGTCTTGTTTTGTTGCGTTTTCTTTTTATATAGTCCTCGTCATCCTTTCTAATTCAACCACCGACTTGAACGGTTTATTTTTCCTTTATTCTTCAACACATAAAACTACAAAGTAACAAAATAACCGCAGTACAACAAAATACTGTTCATTTCAAACAACCAAGAAAAGGAAGAGGCTGAAGCTCGGAGCTTATTTATACTTCATTAACCCCACTGTTCCTAAAAGGAGCACAGGGTTTCTATAAAAATACACCATTTTGAACGATCTTGGGCTTATTGGTGCTTATCCTTTAATTTCTATGACAAGATCCCAATACTTTAGATCCAGACTAACTCGGGGAATATTTCTTTTAATGTTTTGTTTGATAGTATTTACTTGATGTAGTTGTTGAAGGACCGCTATCCACTACTTGAAATGAGGTCAGACACATAAGATTGTCGGGTTTTGGAGCTAAAAACCTTCAGGATTTGCTAAATTTTCCCAAAGTCTTTCAACAATTAGTTCACTCCATCAACAGGGATTTATATTCCTACATCAAATAGAGCTTAACTCTTGAAACAGCAAACTAAAAAAAGATGAACGATGCTACTGAAGCACAAAAGTGACTTTGAAACCTGCTGAACGTGGTGGCAGGTGGTGGTACAGGTGAACAAAACATCTCATTCCTTCATATTTACTACTGTGGAATCTTTAAAACAAGAGTGAAGAGTCAGATTTTATTAATGTGAGTACTGCCTGTAACCGAGAGGGTGTAAACTGAAGTAGCACAGTGATCTACTTCCCTACGAAACTGAGCTCGTACCTGCCACGGAGCTTCACCGCTTCCTCAAAGCATTTCTGGTCCATGGCCTTCTGCACCTCTTGAGTCTAACGACAACAAGTTACAAATTACTCATGCTGTATTTACAGAGAAACGTCATAAAGCTGTGTCATTCACGAAGGTACTGCGGCGAGTGAACGGGTTTTATTGTGAGAACAATCTGTCAGCTGTGGCGGGATGGAGTGAAGACGGAGTCGTGATATCACCGGCTGCCTTGGAAATATTCGAGATCTTCCCACAGGCAAGGACAGAGCTCCTTTGTACTTTGTTTCCATGGCGATGGGACTCCTCTTACATCATGGTATTGGCAGCCTTCACCGACGCTTCAGATGATCATTAACCAGTCTGGACTGCCTCTCAAACAATACAACTCTCTCGTGGACATTAGTGCCTCTCCAAGGCCAATTGCCTGTGTGCTGTTTGTCATCATTAGCTGGGTTCAATCTGCATTTTACACATTCGTGTGTGTGTGTGTGTGTGTGTGTGTGTGTGTGTGTGTGTGTGTGTGTGTGTGTGTGTGTGTGTGTGTGTGTGTGTGTGTGTGTGTGTGTGTGTGTGTGTGTGTGTGTGTGTGTGTGTGTGTGTGTGTACGCGCAGTGGTCCTGGATGGTTTCCAGCACGAGTTGCAGCACTCACCATCTGCACACACTCCATCAGAGGGAGGCGCACCGACTGGTTGCCGCTCAGGGAGACGACGCAGGCCGGAGTGTTGGCTGTGGTCTCCAGCAGGGCGAGGACGGCCTCCACGCCCATACGGCTGGCCTGTACACACACACACACACTTCCATGACTTTTTCAAAACCAGAAAAAGATGCTGATTGCCACGACATCCGCGATTCTTAAATGTTTCTTCAAAGAAGTGTGAGAGGATGAACCATAATGAAACTCTCCCAGTGCACAAACACACACTCTGTCTCAAGGTCGACAAGTAATATGAAGTATTTCTCCTCTGGCGCTGGATGGATGAAATTGGTGGTTTGGTGGGACTGGACCGGAGCCTCTCGAGGGCCGGTTTTGGTCCGCGGGCCTTATGTTTGACACCCCTGCCCCAGTATATAGTTTGAAATTTGAGTCTTGTGGTTTTTGCATTAAAATCCCAATTTAAAGAATTTCTCTCTGCGATTAATAAATCATTTAAATTCGATTTACTCACAATAAGTGACGTCCTAAAACGGAGTTTTAACCTCCACTTCTGCTGCAGCCGTTCACTTTTTCCACACTTTAATCACAATTATTAATGAATTACACCAAAATTTTAAGTCGCAATAAAATCCATGAGATCCAGTTTATCGCTGTGGCCGTGTTCCAAGCTGCAAGTCCTCTGGCCTGATGGTCAAAAGGTTTCACTGAAAATATAAACTTTCAGGCTTCTCCCCTGTATGTTTTTATATATTAAATCTATAAATTAAGATTATTTCAAGGCTTTTTAATGATCTAAAATGGCATTAGAAAAGAGCTCCTGTTTAGTTAGTTATCACTTTATTCTTCCGTTCCTCAAAGCTTTCTGGATTCACGTCTTATATTTCATTACTCCCTCCTGATATTTTAGTTTCCCCCGGTTGTGTTTAACGTCTTTGTTTCTCAGAGTGCCGCAGTGACGCGCTGTTCCACGTGCTAAGCGGCAAATCTGTTAATGTGCTTAACCTAAAAACTGAGGCTCCTCAGACGCCACAGGATTACAGAGGCAACGTTCTGGGCAGCCGGGCCGCGTCTCTTGAAAATAACAAAGAGGAAACGGCGGCTTAAATGTGTGAACATATCAAAGTTAGGCATGAATTTGGTTCAGGAAAACTAGAGTCCTCCGCCGGCGCGGTTTAGCTGAGAGTTTAAGTGCTGCAGCTTTACAATGTTATGTGCGTCCCGACGGTGCTCTTCAGCCTCACGACTCGCACGGCGTCTTATCATGTCAGATAAGAGTTTTATTGTCATCGTGCTGACGCGTGAGTAATAAAATGTGCTCCGTCTGAGAGCGAGACCGGACAATATGATTAATACTATAAACAGTACAACCGTGTTGATCTGATCCAAGCCACCGTGTGGACGCAAAGACAGAAACGTGAATCTTTAAAAGTCGAATCTAACAAATGAAAATGATTCACGATGAAATGAGCACGACTTTGTTTGGTAAACACACCCAGTGTTGTGTGTGTGTGTGTGTGTGTGTGTGTGTGTGTGTGTGTGTGTGTGTGTGTGTGTGTGTGTGTGTGTGTGTGTGTGTGTGTGTGTGTGTGTGTGTGTGTGTGTGTGTGGCTGACATTTTGTGAAGCGACAGCGCCGTCACGTTAATCAGCAGAGTCTCTTAGTTTAGTGTAAACTGGAACAATTGTCCTCAAAAGTTTTGCAAAGTTTGCAACCCAATCGGGCGTCTGAACAAGATGCCTGTTAATAATCATTGAATACTAGTATCACCTCAGATTGAACCATTCTGTTGTTTATCTAAATAAACGTGGCACAAAATGTGTTTTTTTTTTTCTTTTAAGTATACATGCCGTGTTGTTAATTTTCCCTTTTCCCTGATTTCCATATGAAAAATGAGAATTAAATACAGCATGTTGAGTTTATGAACCAACAACCCAAAATGAAACCACATTCTTTCATTTTCATGGTTTAACTCAGAAAAGATAATGGTCCTGATGTCTTTAAGATCTGTTCACATCCGTGGATGAAACGAATGACACAAAGTGGCACCAAATGTGACTATTTCCCACATGATAAGAAAGATCTGAGGGAAAGAAGGAAGCGCTTCAGATATTCGGCGTCACAGTTGGTTGGTTTCTGTGTTTCCAGAGTTCTTTTGGAAGATTAAAAGGAAACATTAACTCTCGGTCTGGTGTAGAATATCAGCCAGCAGCTTTCAGGACTTCCACATTAACACACCGATAACAGATTGTTAGATTGAGACTCAGAGCTGATAAGTGGCCCCATACTCAGGAAAATGACCAAAACAAAGGTGAACATAAAGAAGAAGTGAAGAATTTGTTTGTTTTCCTCGAAGCCATGCTGTTTGTAAAAACACCCATAATGCAACAGCAGGAGAAGTTGTTGTTTTTTATATTTCACTGTATTTGGCACCAGATAATGTCATTAAAATGGGTTTTATGTTGAAATTGTAGTCATTTTCTTTATTATTCTAATTTAACTTTTTTGTTACTTACTTATTTATACGTATTTTAACTCTGTGGACAATCACAGCAATAAAGTTGCACTTTGATGTCTGCAGTCATGTTTAAGTGCATTGAGGAAAGAAAATCGAAATCAAAATATCATAGATTTAGTTTTTTATGGCCAAATCGCCCGCCCTTACTTTGAAGTTTGAATTTAAAGGTTATCATAGCACTTTTTCACCAGTCTGGCCCACTCAAGAGGAATGTGTTAGGACTGTGGAGACTCCTGCGAGAGGGGAATTAGTCTTCACTGTAATGCTTTGGCAGGCTTTCCTAAAGACAAACTCTTCAGTTAATAAAATCGGGGAGAAACCACAGAGCTGGCTCGGTTCTGGATCTCGGCGGTGGACCTACCAGGATGCGGTCGAAAGCAGACGGGGTCCCTCCTCTCTGCACGTGTCCCAGGATTGTCACTCGAGTGTCGAAGCCCAAGCATTTCACTACAAGCTAGAAAGTTAAATCACACAGGATTTAGCAGAACTGACAGGAAAACTACTGATCTGAATCGATCTGTAAATATACAGGTTCATCCGACGCACAAGACGGCTTAACGGATACACCACACACACACACACACACGCACACACTCACACACACACAATATACAAGCTGAAGAAAAAGGGGAAACAGCAAAGCACAAGCAAGCCATTCTAAGTTTTCAGTCATGTTAGTGGGGAGACTCTCAGTAGGACCTCAGGCAGGGGCTGCTGAATGAAACAGAATACACCTCCCCCGGAAAAAAAAAAAAAGGAAACCAAACACTCTCCAAGTGAGGTTGAACAGTTAGTAGGAAGTCAGCCGATAATCCCCCGTGTAAGTGAAACTATGTGCAGCGCACTTTAACAGAAACGACATTTGTTTTTTTGGTTGTTTTTTTTAAACAAATGTCTGCATGTGAGGTTGAGTGAGCAGGAGTCACTTCAGTGTGGTGAGAAGCTGTCTTTCCAAACTAGCCAGTGTGCCTGAAAGAGCATTCCAGAAACACAGCACAGAGTCAAAAGCCACACCAGGGCAGCGGTAACAGTGGGAGAGGTCGTACAGGAGCCGTGTACTTACATCCTTTACATAGTCAGTGGTAATGACTTTGTTGTTACGATCAATCGCCCCCTCGGCTACAATTATGACATTCAGCCTTTTCATCCCTGCTCGGTTCTACGGAGAGGGGCGTGGTGGAGACACAACATGACAGAAACACTCAGACCGTGGCTGTGACGTGAGCTTTCAGAAGCACAGGGAGGGGCGGTGACGCGAGCGGCGGCGACAGCCCGGGACCCGAGTCTGTTTACACTTTATAATCAGCAGCGCGCTGCTTTTATTATCAACAATTGACGATTGCGGGATTAGAGCGTAATGTCTGGGCCGCGGCTCGGGTAGGGGGGTGGGGTGGGGTGGGGCTGGGCTGGCTTCCATCACGTCAGGCCTCCTTGCTTCTGGCTTCCCCTTTCTTCTCACATCCAGATACTTACATCCTTGACATAACTAGAGGTTATAGGCTTCCCGTGCCTGTCAATGGCTCCTTCTGCAACTATGATTATGTTGAGCCTTGTGCCCCTGGAGCGGGTCTGAATCACAGGACGGTGGCATGAAACAACACAAGGAGACATCAGGAGACCGAAACCGGACACCTCACGTAGGGCGGAGAGACCGCCGCTGTCAGGTGAAGTTTAACATCACACAGCATGAAACAACTGGAACAATTTCGCGGGCAAACGTTGAGTGTGTTACCGCAGACAGTTTCTGACACATCTTGTCCTCCCAGCCGTCCTCCGGAGGCATTTCAGGGATCAGCACCCAGTCGGCACCGCAGGCCAGAGCGCTCACCAAGGCCAGGTAGCTGAAATTTACACACACACACACACACAGACACACACACATCAGGATGATAACACTCTCTTCTCTGTCAGCCCGAGGAATCCGTATGTAGTTAACGTTAATACGTTCTTACCCGCAGTGTCTTCCCATGACCTCCAACACGAATGTCCTCTGGTGGCTGAAAGGCAAGACAACATGGCGTAGGACTTCATTTGAGTGCAGCTTTAACAGAAAATTGTAACATGACGCGTCCTCGTTTACCAGCACTTGTACTATGGAGTAAAATTACACTCTAAACAAACGTGTTTACCGTCGGAGCAGGACGCCTGGAGATATTACAGCAGCAAAATGAAATGTGTGTGCATGTCGGGTTTTGTGTGCATAATGAGATTTATTGGAACGTACTTAGATACGTATGTGTGCAAACTGATCCCATCCTGCAACTCTGGATTTTCTCTGCCCTCGGTCGAGAGTCACAGGAAATCCAGGCCCTATACGGTTCCTGTTATGTGGGAGTTCTCCAGAGGGTTATGAATGTTGTACAGCCAAGGTGGCACAGTGCAGAAGATTCATAAAAAACTAAATAAAAAGCTGGCAGCATGACAAGTACAAAGAAGAGCCTAAGAGGAGGTGAAGATGGAGACATTTACAGGTTATTACTGACACACGAACATCTAATTAAACATGCGCCACAACACAAACATCCACATGCATGCACATGGTGAAATATGCCGTTTAGTACAGCGAGGCCTCGTTGAGGCGGCAACGTTTTCAAGTGAAAATGGAAAACTTTTGTTGTGTTTTGAGTATCCCTGGAGCTCGGAACCACTGAAAATGCAACTTTTTGAAAACGGCTCCAAATGTGGAACTTTTAGAAAACGCTTTGAGTCCGTCTCCGTGGAAACGCGCCACTTTTCTAAAATGCTCGAATTCCATGGAAATGAAGGAAAACGTTACTGTTTGTAAACGGTCTGACTTTTCTGTAATGCTGCAGCTGCATTGGCGCCCCACGGCTGTTGTAAATTCTTCTTCTGCACATGCACGAGTAGGTGGACAATAACAACAATGGCGGCCTCCATAGTGTCATGCCTTCCAGTCCATATTCTCCTGGGACTTGGCAGTTTTATAGTTGAGTCACCTGGAATAACAATCCAACTGTCCACATGAATGTCTGTGTTCTTCCACTGTTACTGTTTATAGCGTGTTGTCCTCTGTTGCATGTGTGTGATTTCATAACAAAAAACAAAACACACAACAGCACCCACTAGTGTCCTGGAATACTAACTACATAGTTTTCAAAATGTTGCCTTGTAAACACGAAACATTTCCGAAACAAAAAGGCAGAAAAGCTGCGTTTTCAGTTGAAACCGTGTCGTTTAAACGGGGCATCAGTGGACGTTCCACCACCTGGATTTCATCACCCCGTCACGTTGAGGGACACTAATGTTTGACGCTCTTTACCTCTGTGCAGTTGTCATGATTGCGTCCACCACCTCGATGATTCTGTGCAGAGCGGAGTCGGTGCCGATTGTCATGTCGGTTCCACAGAAGTCGTTATCGATGGAGCCGACCATGCCCACGATGTGGAGCGCCGAGTACTTCTGGACGGACTCGGCTTCGATCGCACCTGCAAGCATCGGGAGCATCGGGGGTGGAACTGGCGCGTGCGGCTGTATGTTGCAGCAATACAGAGCGGCAATGGGAGCTGCCGATTCAGGGAAAGTGTTTGGTGTTACCTTGCTCCACCAGCTCATTCAGCAGGCCGCTCCACTCCTCCCTGAAGAGGTTCGCCCCCGTCAGGCTGCCGTCTCCCCCGATCACACACAGGTTGGTGATGCCGCGTTGCACCAGGTTGTGGGCGGCCTTCAGGCGGCCCTCGTGAGAGCGAAACTCTTTGCAGCGGGCGCTGCCGATAACGGTCCCGCCCTGGACACAACCAGTTAAAAAAAACAAAAAAACATGACCGTGTAGCTCCCTCCGGTATTATTACAACTTTGTGGGCTCAGCACGGCGTTGGGGTCTCCTGCTGAGGAACACACACACTGTGCTGGGATGTTCGGGGTCGACGTCTTAAACCACAAAACAGCCTCGTTTTGAATTTCACATGACCCGCTTGTTCTGAACAGCTGAATGTAAACCCAAACACTGTAAATTCACAACTTCCTCTTCCTGCAATTTGAAAAAAAAAGAAAAACAAACAAACAAAACACCTAAAACATACAAACAAGTGGACTCTGAACTGAATTTAGTCACTAAGTTAGTCCAGAAAAGTGATGCTAAAACAAAAAACTATCCAAATATACAGAAGTACGTCTCCTGTGTGATTCTGTAATCACATTACTAAACTCTTTGACATACAAAACCTCTTCTTTATAAAAACGAATTTTTTTTTAAAAGATTGTTTGTATAAAAAGTGACTGTAATGAGCTTGCATGTACAGAATTAAAGTCACAGTGTAAAGTTACAAGACAAACTTTCCTCCATTTGCATCCAATCCGAACGTTTAAATCACAAGAGAAAGAGTCCATGCAGCGGGACAATAAATCAGCCTGAGTAATTGTGTAAGAACGAGCATAATGGTGCTTGTGACAGTGCCTCACCACTTGTAGCATGCTGGAGACACTTTCCCATGTGGCTTCCTTAATGTTCTCCCCTCCGTCCACCATACCTTGATATCCCTGATTCAAAACAAATACAAACAGTAAACTTCTTAGTACATGTAGGCAGCGGCTCAGCAAACCAACATTCCAAACAGCATCAGGCTGGAGTGAGACAGCACCACGTCGTGGGTGATAACTTCGACCTAATATCAACTGTGACACTGAAATGTTCCTGGGGAGGGTCACATATGAAGTATCTGCTAAAGCCTCCAGTCACTTATGTAACACACACACACACACACACACACACACACACACACACACACACACACACACACACACACACACACACACACACACACACACACACACACACACACACACACACACACACACACACACACACACACACACACACACACACACACACACACACACACACACACACACACACACACACACAGATGTGGTGGGATCACAGGATGAGCACGCAGAGCTCCTCCGACATCTGCTACATGAAAACAAACATCGGAGCCTCCATACTTGGAGTCGAAGGTGCCATTGCTTGTTCGTTAACTGCATGATTCAGTAAATATTTGGAGGCGAAGGCTGTTGAGCTGATGTCGGCAGGTTCGTGAGGCTGGTGTCAAATTACCAGCCGTCAATGCTGCAAGCCTTCGAGTTTGGCGTCTGTTCACCAATGTTTGCTTGAAGATGGATAATCGCAGGAAAAAGAAAAACTAAGGGGCAGGAGAGTTTGAGCTCACCTCACGGATGAAATAAACTTTTGCGCCGACGTATAAACCCATTCGAACCACGGCACGGACAGCGGCGTTCATCCCTGGAAAAGAAAGGACAGTTTGGATTTGGATCATGATTGTGAGACAAACGGTGGTGCAGTACATCTCCGTGGTGACATGCAGGGTAAAACTATATGGCTTCAGGGAGGGAAGTTTACGCGACAACATTTCAAGTGGAAACGCATCGTTCTTGTTTCGGAAAAGTTTCACGTTTACACGACAACGATTTGAAAACTGGGGTCATTTCCACAGAAACGCTGAAATCAATGTAGTTTGTCAGTCCACGAGTAATGAAACCACACATGCAGCAGTTAAAAATATGCTATAAACATTAACAGTGCACACAGAGTACACAGAGTACACAGACGGACAACCAAGTTGGATTGTTACTACGGTGACTGTCAACTATAAATCTACCAAGTCAAGGGAGAATATGGACTCAGAGTCATGACACTCTGGGGCAAAACATTGTTATTACTGTCCACATACTGACCATGTGCAGAATAAACATTTACTACAGCCGTGGTGCGCATGCGCAGTCACAGTGTTTCAGAAAAGTTGCCTTTTCCTGTATTTCCACGGAGACAGAATCGTAGTGTTTTATAAAAGTTTCGTTTTCAGTGGCTCCAAGCACCATTGTCACGGAAACTGACACCTAAAATGCAACAACATGAAAATGTTGTGTTTTACCGACTTGTGTTTCTTTTGACTATTTAAAAAAGAAAAAAAAAAAATCATTTTCATAGAGCTGTGCGGACAGTCGCTGCAATTCACCGCCGTGTAACGGGGCCTGAGTGTGTTCAGCTCCAGCGAAGCTGAAATCCTCACCTGAAAGGCTCTCACACGGCTTCGTTCTCCCTCTGTTTACACTTTGTGTGAGTATCTCAGGAAATGACGGCTGTGACAAACTAGAAAAAACTGCTTTATGAAATAAATGTGAAGTGAGGACGGGATTTCATTGTGCATTTGCAGATTTCCAGTAAATCCGGTAATGGAAGAGTTATGTTGCAGACTTGATTGGCTTTTTCAGAAACCAAAAAAAAAGCCAATATATCACCCACTAATGGATGCAACATCCTCACTCCAAACCCGGTTCAGCTCAGGATGAGTCAACAGGCATTTGACACCATTTTACAGGAGCATCCAGAAACAAGAAAACCCGAGGGAATGTACTCCAACAACTACATTTTCGGTTCCATTTCAGTACAAAGATAATGGTGAACGAAGGAATCATCAAAAGAGAGGAGGAGAACTTGGAAAATGTTAGGTTTGCATTGAAATGACCATTTCGTTGCAATTTTGGTGTCCATTTATTCAATGGTGCTCGGAGCCACTGAAAACGCAACTTTTTGAAAAACAGATCCCAAGCTGGAACTTTTCGAAAATGCTCCGGCTCCATAGAAACGGGGGAAAGGCAACTTTTCCGAAACACCACAACTGCACATGCGCACCACAGCCCACCAACGAGCGGTCCAACATGAAAACTACATTGTTTTCAATGCGTCTGCTGTTTCACTGCAATCAGACACTTTTCAAAAATGTTGCTGTGTAAACATGAAACTTTTCTGAAACAAGACCCCAAAAATGATTCCTTCTCACTTGAAACGTTGCCAAGTAACCAGGTTTAATTTGTACATGATTAACAATTTATAAGAAACGCACACAAAAGCTTTCAGTCCTGTCGTCTCATACCTGGTCACAATATCGTACCACTCCTCCAAAAAGTGTTCCCATCAGAAAACTGACATGTTCTGCAATTGTTATTTACTTGCAACGTTTCATTTTAAAGAAAACAAGAAAAAGCTGGAATTGACAACTGGTTCAAACAAACTTTTAATGTGATCTTAGACTGAACACACTTGAAGCTAAAAGTTATTTCCTGCGGCTTTTCAGCGGGACTGACTTTTTAAAATGAGCCGTAGCAGCTAAAATTCACCGAATCCTTCCTACGGTCTGTGTGTTTATACTGTTTCTCTGTCTGTTATTTAAGCCAAGATTTTTTTTTTTTTTTTCACCCTCCTCTTATCCACACAGCACTGCCATTTTTGGTCAACAGGTTTCCCAGCCGGCTCTGCCAGCCTCTCACTCATTCCTATAGTGAACTTAGAAACCGGTGAGACTTTGCTCTGTGCCTTGAATGTCAATGTCAGGTTGGCTTTAACACCCACAGAGGGGATGAAAGATAAGGCTTCACCCACAGCAGGCTGACAGGATCTTGGCCAACTGGGAGAGATCTGAACAACGGAGGAAAAGACTGGGTTTCTCTAATGAACAGTACGGCTCTGATGCCAACCATGCAGAGCGGTTACTAGGCAACACAAAGGTTTAGGCCATCAAGACAAGAACGAAACAGCAAGGAAAGACAGAAAATTTGTTTTCTTCAACGTGAACCACAAAACGAGAGGAACAATATTATCCTGTGTTGTGCACCCCATGCCCTTGTTATCTGGTTACATAACCAGAAACAAGCAGCCTGGTTCAGCCGCACGCCAACGAGAGATGAGACTGAATCGGCACATCGGAGGGCAGGAGAGATGGTCGCACGCAGTGGTTTCTCATGGAGGGATTCAGAAGTCATCAGCCGAGCAGACGAGCTGGCCCTCGTTCTGCATGACTGACACTTTCTCCTGCAGAATGGAACGAGAGGCCGAGGCCGAGGACACACAATGCCTTCTGACACTGGCGATCAGCTCCTGTCATGCATGCTGCAGCCGCACTGGCTCGCTGTGAGGCCAGCCCGGCGTTTTCCCTCGGCGAGTTGTCATTTCAAACAGCCAAAGATAGGAGTCATTCCTCCAGGATCAGAGAGGGGCAGACATTTGCCTCCTGTAGGACTTTTTCAATGAAGCTTAAGAACACTGACATGTGGCGCTATGTGTCAGGAAACCACGGCTATCACAAAACACAGAATCTTCCATAAATACATTTTTCCATATTATAGCCTGGATGACAATGTTGTGCATTGGTTAGCAGGTTTGGTTTTATAACCTACCCATCACTAAAACAAGAGCTGCTGATGTCTGTTAATGCGGTCTTCCTTTAATCAAAATACAACTTTCACGAAGATCCACTCCTTAGTTTTTGAAATATCTCATTAACAGACGGACAAATTTTATAACCTCCTTGGCGGAGGTAACCAGCAGATGGTTTACAACCTATTTCCATTGAAACCCACCCAGATTAGCCCATTCACCATCACTGATTAACGTGAACATTACACAGAAGCCAAACATGAAACAACTACTGCATCTCTACATGTTTAACCCTAATTCGGGGTCAGTCTTAACATTTAACTTTAGATAGATTCAAACATTCTTTAACATGAGTTTAATTTGTCTCAAGATCAGATATCTGGATTAAAATGTTGTAGATTCGGTGCTGAAATTGGACAAAACGGTTCAGGATTGAGATTATAATCTGATTCCTAATGCGATAAAAAAAAATAAAAAAATAATCATTTCATTGAGTTAACAGTGAAACGCAGCGGTGTGCGGTGGCATGCGAGTGGGAGTGTTTCATGAACCTTCCTCTCAAATCTGCAGACGAGCCGGTGAGCACGTGACCAGGGTTTCCTCCGTGACGCTGCCTGGGAGCTTGTATGCGGCTCATCACGTACACAGGATGCAGGCGGTGGGCTTCGGCTGCAGCGCACAACAACCTCCAGCCTCCTCTGGGCTGCGACGCGCAGACACCAAGCCGACCGTGCAGGATGCAGCACGGCCCGTCTTGTGTCAGCAGGACGCCTTGCAGCCGGGTTCGACCTTGACATGTGTCGCGGCTGAGATGCCACCAGATCGATGGGTTAGCACGTTGTTAGCACGTGATGCTAACCGGCGGGCTCACAGTAAAAAAAACAAAAAAAAAACGTACTGTAACATGAACAACTGTCCCCGGACGTCCCTCCACATGCAACAACGTCGCCCGTTATAGCATCACACACCTCCAGACGTGTTGTTTTCTCCCGAATACACTCACACAACTGCTGCTTTTGTATCCGTGAAACTATATAGGGATAGTTATTATTTTTCT
This sequence comes from Lipophrys pholis, assembly GCF_963383615.2. Lineage (NCBI taxonomy): Eukaryota > Metazoa > Chordata > Actinopteri > Blenniiformes > Blenniidae > Lipophrys > Lipophrys pholis. The sequence continues at coordinate 17,571,549 of NC_137648.1, read as the reverse complement.
ATTTTTTTTATTTTTTACCTTGAGCATCTCCTCCGCTCGTGAGCACCGCGATGGCTTTCCCCGCTCCCGACAGGTTCTCAAAGAATATCTTCTTCGTGTCCGGCTGCGCCATCTTTCCACAGCTAATATCCCACAGCAGCTCGATTAAAAAACCAAAAAGAGAGGGAGGCTCGAGGCTTTAATCAAGGTGCCGAAGTGATGAAGGGCAACTATCGTACGCCCCCTCCCTGTTCTCTCTCCACTTCTCCCCTTTCCGCACTGATCTGCATAGGGAGAGTGATTGACGTCGGCGAGAGCCAATCAGAACACAGTATGGGATCTGTCGTTCGATTCTAAGCCAATCAAATGTAAGTAGATTTAATGATAGGCGGGTTAATCTATTTAACTCTCACTGTGCACGTCGCGTCGACGCAGAAACCTTGCGTGCCGACGCAGAGCCTCTGCGTATTGAGTATAAATTAGGCTTAAATATGGAGTATCAACATTTGTCGTTTTTGGGGTTTTTAAAAAAAATATACATACTGACAGAAATATATGTACTGTTAGCATTGGAAGGTCAATTAATTTCTGAAGCTTGAATAGACCCACATAACAAAACTCTTATATAATTTGAAAATAACCAGGTTCCAAGGATTACGTTTGATACCCCTGGTTTAATTAATGGGGTGAAATAAGGTGGGTGCAAACAGGGCCAGTTACCCCCTTCCCCAGAAAAATCTCCTGCCGAACAATATGTTTTGTAAACATAATTTAAGAATTTGAATTATTACAACACAGGTGCACAGTTAAAGCTCATTATTACACATTTTATAATATATCATTTTATATTAACAGTGAAAAAAGTTGTTATACATAAGTATTACAAGGTTAAAGGTCAGAATTCTGCAGAATTCATATCTTAAAGATAACTAGACTGTTTTAAAGTGCTTTTGTTCCCACCTGCTGGGCCTTGATTCTCCAACTGTGAGTAAACTTCATCTAATGGTACATGGAGGAAATGTTTTTTCTCTTTAAATTGAATTAATTAGAATTTTTTGGTTTGTATTCAAAACATATTCATATTTGAAATAAGTTATATCTGTCCTATATGAAATGTAAATAATAGTTATTTAGAAACAGCCATATATAAACTTGTAGTTCTTCCTTTATCTTTTCTGATATTTTTAGAGATTGACCGTTATGATCGCTCTCATCTCGGTAGTTACATGTACACCACCACCAAGTAGAAATGTGTTACTGTTACAGCTGTAAACTATTCTCACTCTGGCTGAATATGACTAAATATGTTTTTTAAGTCTTCGTGAGTTCTGGTGGCTTGAAAAGAATAAAGAGAAACATGAACATTGCAGACATGGGGAAATACCCCGAACACACCCCAGGAGACTGCATCGAGGGTTAATGGAACCACATCCTGTCAGTTTCGAAGGAAATTGTTAAGTATTGAACTTAATATAAACTGAAAACGAGCTACACGATCACTATACATCCATGTTTTTCTTAAATATTGATGATATCACCTTTGAAATTCAGACACACTAAAATCACATTTGCACATCATTGTGTTTGTTGGTAGCTCGTAACTGGAATATTTCTGTCGTATAGAACAGAATACACTAATAGAATAGCTACACAGCTGGCAGGACATTATACAGTGGGGCAAAAAAGTATTTAGTCAGCCACCGATTGTGCAAGTTCTCCCACTTAAAATGATGACAGAGGTCTGTAATTTTCATCATAGGTACACTTCAACTGTGAGAGACAGAATGTGAAAAAAAAATCCAGGAATTCACATTGTAGGAATTTTAAAGAATTTATTTGTAAATTATGGTAGAAAATAAGTATTTGGTCACTTCAAACAAGAAAGATCTCTGGCTCTCACAGACCTGTAACTTCTTCTTTAAGAAGCTCTTCTGTCCTCCACTTGTTACCTGTATTAATGGCTCCTGTTTGAACTGGTTATCTGTATAAAAGACGCCTGTCCACAACCTCAAACAGTCAGACTCCAAACTCCACTATGGCCAAGACCAAAGAGCTGTCGAAGGACACCAGGAAAAGGATTGTAGACCTGCACCAGACTGGGAAGAGTGAATCTACAATAGGCAAGCAGCTTGGTGTGAAAAAATCAACTGTGGGAGCAATTATCAGAAAATGGAAGACATACAAGACCACTGATAATCTCCCTCGATCTGGGGCTCCACGCAAGACCTCATCCCGTGGGGTCAAAATGATCATGAGAACGGTGAGCAAAAATCCCAGAACCACACGGGGGGACCTGGTGAATGACCTGCAGAGAGCTGGGACCAAAGTAACAAAGGTTACCATCAGTAACACACTACGCCGACAGGGAATCAAATCCTGCAGTGCCAGACGTGTCCCCCTGCTTAAGCCAGTGCATGTCCAGGCCCGTCTGAAGTTTGCCAGAGAGCACATGGATGATACAGCAGAGGATTGGGAGAATGTCATGTGGTCAGATGAAACCAAAATAGAACTTTTTGGTATAAACACAACTCGTCGTGTTTGGAGGAAGAAGAATACTGAGTTGCATCCCAAGAACACCATACCTACTGCGAAGCATGGGGGTGGAAACATCATGCTTTGGGGCTGTTTTTCTGCTAAGGGGACAGGACGACTGATCCGTGTTAAGGAAAGAATGAATGGGGCCATGTATCGTGAGATTTTGAGCCAAAACCTCCTTCCATCAGTGAGAGCTTTGAAGATGAAACGTGGCTGGGTCTTCCAGCATGACAATGATCCCAAACACACCGCCGGGCAACGAAGGAGTGGCTCCGTAAGAAGCATTTGAAAGTCCTGGAGTGGCCTAGCCAGTCTCCAGACCTCAACCCCATAGAAAATCTGTGGAGGGAGTTGAAAGTCCGTGTTGCTCGGCGACAGCCCCAAAACATCTCTGCTCTCGAGAAGATCTGCATGGAGGAATGGGCCAAAATACCAGCTACTGTGTGTGCAAACCTGGTAAAGACCTATAGTAATCGTTTGACCTCTGTTATTGCCAACAAAGGTTATATTACAAAGTATTTAGTTGAATTTTTGTTATTGACCAAATACTTATTTTCCACCATAATTTACGAATAAATTACTTAAAAATCCTACAATGTGAATTCCTGGATTTTTTTTTTCACATTCTGTCTCTCACAGTTGAAGTGCACCTATGATGAAAATTACAGACCTCTGTCATCATTTTAAGTGGGAGAACTTGCACAATCGGTGGCTGACTAAATACTTTTTTGCCCCACTGTATATATCATTGTAGTAGGTGGTGATGAGTCAAGGTTGGTTTCTGAACTTTTCCGTTTATGTTCTGAAAAGTGCAGCGGGTAGAAGACCCCCATGGTCAGAGGGGGATTTTAAATTACAGCGTACACGTCTTATAGAAGATCATTCTTTTATGATGCACTCTGCCACCCTCACCACCTACTGCACATCACAATACATTATCACAATGTAAGAATCATTGTCAATGATTTATTTATTTTTTAATCAGTCCCCCCTGTTGGCACATGAAGTTTGACCTTCGCTGCACCAGATACTTTTTCACTATTCGAACTGCTGAATGTTGCATTTAGACATAGCCTTGTTCATTCAAAAGAGGCTGTAACCTCTCACTTTGAGAACAGGAAGTGCTCCTTCCACTGGGGTCTGAAGTCCTTCACCTCAAGGCCGTAACTTCCTGTCCACTCAGTGCCGAGACTCTCTGAGGCAGCCACTGACCCCTGCTGGTGTTTCCTTCATCATACTGAAGAGTCACGTCCACTTCTTGCAATTCCCAAGCAACATGGAGTAAATGAGGGCTAAAAATGTGTCTCCATCCGGTGGCTTCAAGCTCAAACTACAAGTGGAAAAAACAAAACGTATAGCTGATGAAATGGGAATAACAAATGTGACATAAGTTAGTGAGTTTTAACATTAAGTCGGGATCATCCAGCCACCTTAAAGGATCAATATCAGAGACATAGACGTAAACATCCTGTAGTACAAGCGTTCATTGTGAAGTCTGAGACAGGAACTGGTTTGATCGAAGACCACACAGACATATTTCTACAAATAAAAAGAAATAATCTCAGTCCCTCTCATCATCACCAGAAGACTGGGAGTTAGTGAGACCTGGGTTTCAATCCCACAGACCAGTAAAGTAATCTCACTTTATTTGAATATTGTCATCTTAGCTGAGTGTCTTTGTCTTAGGAGCTGACAACTGGCATGTTTACAAGAAAAAGTCAGAACTGACCACAGGTAGATGTATTGATACTATTAGCAGCCTCTTCAAATATATAAAACTTACTGTTTTTAGCAAGAAATACTCTGGATGTGAAAATGTAAATAACACAAGGAGGACGATCGCAAATACTCAAAACAATCCACTCAGGCAGTTGTTCAATTTGCAAATCAGAAATGTTTAATTAATACGAGCATACTGAGTTTTTCTGTGTTCAATGGTTCGTTGTAGTACATGTTGTTCAGATAATCTGATTAAAAGAGACTCAATCTACTCAATCTGAATAGATGGAAATGTGTGGTATAATTAAATTAGTTTAACTCGACAAATTATTTGGAGTTAACACTTTACTGCACACGTGAACCAGAACTCTTATAAACATCTAGATTATTAAAGGAATTTCCCTCTGGCATTAATTAAGTGATTCTATTCTATTCTGAGAATCATTTTCTGACAAATTCCAACAAAATGACCAATATTGCTGATTGATGAAAAAAACATTAATCGCAATCATCCTATGTTTCATTAAAAACGCTCCCATAGTCAAAATAATCCGTCAGAAAATATTGTCCCCCCCGAAACAAAGCCTGTTCTTTAGACTGCCGCACGGTTCCATTGTGGGTGTTTCAGTTGCGTTGACCCTTCTGGGACACCGTGTTTTATACTCTGCTGCATACCGATCATCCTTCCAGACCTTCAGCGCCAAAAACAACTACTACTATTTATTAATGTATTTATTGTAACTGTCGTGTACTTATATAATAAAATGAGCGTCTCGAGTTAGTTTGTCTACATGGACACTTGGTGGCAGTAAATCTCCAGTTACGTGCTGATAAACTCAGGAGGAGGAAGAATTAGTGGAGTGGAATTTTATTTATGATTGTTTTGAGAAAGGTTTCCTCCAGCGCTGACCAATTTTGATCAACAGCTCTGTTATTAATAAAAGTGTTTAAATGGGACATTTCGCACGGATTCTCTGGGACGCTCCCGAATAGAAATGATTCATTAATGTCATTTTAATGTGATCTGTTCCTCGTGTAAATGGCAAAAGAAAAGAAGGAGATATTAATAACTCAAATAACTCTGAGTCACAGAAACAGCCCAAATGGGAGTTGCTCTTGATCGCGTTTGGGACAGGAATTGCTGCTTGCTTCACATGAGCGCGGCCCGGCTGGCCTCAGGCGTCTCGCTCCACGTGGCTGCTGAGAAGAAGCTGCAGCGGCGAAGCCGCCAGCTGGAAGCTCCTCTTCAAATGTCTCTTATCTGCTCTCATCACTTCTTTTTTCTTTTTTTCTTTTTTTTTTTGCCTTCAGCTGGGTGAACACGTGGCCTCGGAGAGCTGTCGGGGGGCCGTGTCGAGTGTGACACGTGAACGCGAGGAAAAAGGTGACAAATGAATGCGACTTAAAGCGCGGCTGCCTGCAACACGGCACGGGTTCCAGCCCAACGTGGAAGCGCCGCGTGACGGGCTGTTTCCCAGCTTCCAATTAAACTGATCACTTTGAAAGGTGTGAGAAACGCCTCAATTACCTCTCTTGTGTAAGCATGCAAACAGCTTTAAAATTAAAAAATGTAAAAAATAAGAAGGAGTTTCTGTGACTGGCAGACAGTACCGGTACGGTAAAAAAAAAAAAAAAAGAAGAATGTGTGCATTTGAAAGGCAACTCAGTGGCTCTGTTACACTCTGTTAACTTCACCCTGCAAGCATGTAATGGAAATGATAGCTGACGAGAGGAGAATGGCTGAATAAACTGAATTGGAGGGAAATGAACGCCCTCGGTCGAGCTGCTGCAGGCGTGAGGAAGAAGAAGAAGAAGACAAAGAGAAAAAGCTGCTTCCAAAAAAGTCTCTCTATATGGCAGCAAAAACCTTTCCTTCAAGTCTCCATCGGTGTTGCTAAGCAGCCACTGCTGAGATGTTTCTGCTCTGAAGTGTCGTTCCTCTGGGCTTTGCACTTCTTACTCCTTATTTTTCTTCTTGTTTGTTCTGTACGGAACTTGTAAAGCACAGCACCTCTTATGTGCAGACGTGTTATTTACTTCCTGGAAGTAGCGAGCGAGAAAGTGCGTCTTTACAACAACAAGAAGTTTTCAGTTCGATCAAGATGTAGTTTGAACAACTGTTCTGCTGTAGGAGCTTGAACCTTCAATCAGACCTCTTAAAAAGTGTTCATGTTGGTTATTTGATACGCTTTCTGGGTTTTTTCAGCCCAAAATCTGATTAAAAAACAACAACACAACTGTGTAAGTTGATGATGGGCTAACACAATATCTATATCTACGTATCAAGTATTTAACTGTATGTACTTTTATTTAATTGCCTGGGCGGTGTTGTAAAATATATTCAGAAGTGACTTATAAACCTCCCAGGTGTCACTGTAGGCAGGGCGACAGAACACTGCGACAGTACCTCAGGAAAACCTCCATCACTTCTGTATTTGAGCCTAACGGGCAAAATGTGGAAAATAAAATAAAAAAAAACACACGGTCGAATTTCAGCTAAAAATGAAAGCAGAAACAGAGGAGAAGAAACTGTTGGGATAGTGTGAGAAAGTTGCAGAGCAAAGCAGAGGAGCTGTTTCCGTGATGAAGAAAAGAAAGAGGAACAAACGCTGCTGGATCAGGATTATCAACACTGCAGTTATAGCCGGATGAGTTTTTCCTCTTCGTGGCGCTTTATTATTATTTATTTTTGACAAGTATGACTTATATACTGTGAAATATGGTAGTTGCTTTACAACAACCTGTGGAATTATTGCAGCACTTTACCGTAATTCCCAGACTATAAGTCAGAACCTTTTCAGTAGTGTGGTGGGTCATGTGAGTTATTTTCGGAAGCAACTGCAAACATTCCATCCTCACCACCACACAGCCAAAGATCAAGGAGAATTATGGAAGTTACGTTAATGAGGAGGACAAATTGACTTGAGTAGTAGTCATTATGAACGCGTTCAATTCGGACAGTGAGTTGGAGTTATTTTGTTTCTCTCAATCGGACGGTGGCAGGTTCGATTCCCACATCCGCCCACATGGTAAAGTATCCTGAGGAAAATAGGCAAATTCCACACAAAAAGTCCCTGGCCGGTATTTGAGCTCGGGTCTTCTCGCTGTGAGGCGAAAGCAGACATGGCGGTGTTGGATGCATCAATATTTTTGGCATTAATTGGCACAACTCTGATTTCCACAAAAGAAAAAATATGTTTCCAAAATGTGGCCTGGCGAGCTCATCCTAATCACAGTGGTCCGTCTAAAAATAATGATTAAGAATCGTGAAGGTCACTTTACATTATAATTTTGAATTAAAATGTTTATTAATGTGTTATGTAACCTGAACGCGGGACTCAGTCCGAGGCCGATTGTCCCCCTCCCCTCCCAGCAGAGGTCACTCATGACACCCATCTCCCCATCCCAGTGGAACATCTGCCGCTTAAGGAGAGCTCACTCCCTGTCAAATTACATTTCCTGCTTGTAATTTTACACCGCAGACTTCGTCCCTTATTGCCTCGCTCATTGCTGCTTGGATCCCCGGGGGAAATCCAATGTGCCAATTTTGGACCGGTTTCTGCAATACAGGCTCACATTGATTTGTTTGCTTATTGGCTGCAGGTTGTCATTTAGATTGGACCTCTTTTGTGCGTGTGTGTGTGTGTGTGTGTGTGTGTGTGTGTGTGTGTGTGTGTGTGTGTGTGTGTGTGTGTGTGTGTGTGTGTGTGTGTGTGTGTGTGTGTGTGTGTGTGTGTGTGTGTGTGTGTGTGTGTGTGTGTATGGGTTTAGTAGATGCAGTGACCCAAAGGGACGGCGCTCAATCTTCGTCCATCCCAGAAGCTGCGAAGTACGAAACAAACTCATACAAAACATCAGTCAGAGTAAAACCCATTTAGAAAAATCTACCTCATTTATTTGCAGTATTCACACAGGTCTACTCATTTCCTTGACTTTAACCTCAATCCCAACTTCATCTTTAAAAAAGTAGCCATTAAAAAAAAGAAGAAAAAAAAGTAATCGGGGTTAAAAGAAAGACTTCCAATATTGCTGTTGTCTGGTTCTTGTATGTTCCTGTTAATAGCCGTCTGCGTGGTGAATTGTGAGGAGTTTATGACGCGGAAAAATGCTTTTTGGAATCGCTATCTCCGGCTGAAGAAGTCGGCTAATTAGCCACGACACAAGGCTGACGTAACAACATGACTAATAGATCATAAGTTGCCAAAGACATGACAATAAGTGATGAAACAAAATAATATTCAATCTATGAGCCAAGCCAAGGCACCATACGGTACACTCTGCTTGAAAGGACATGTAAGTTAGCAAAGGACTTTGCATAATAAGTATATATAATAATGGGTAAATATAAAAGATGTTAACATAAGATGACTTCACTTTTTATATTTTGCTGATAAAGGCAGGTTTGGTGATTTAAAAAGTCATTTTAAACTGTGTAGTTTTCTTCCGCGTGTCTTGAAAAATAACTTGTTTGTCAGTCGATTTTATCAACTTGACCTTTCTGAGTTTCAGGAACTCCAACACGTCTGCAAACCTTTTTAAGATTCTGAAGTTAGCTTGGCATGCTACACAACATTTTAAGGCAGGGAGTTATTGTGAAAGCAAGTTTTAGAAAACCAACCAGCCGACCAATCGCTGTATCATTTTGACATTCTGTGACATGCGGAAATCGGATTTTGCCAACGTCAGAGCAGGTGAAGCCTTCAGTCCCACCCTCTGAACGAACTGAGCTGTCCCACCTTATGCTGGGAGCCTCCACCTCGTATGACACCGTCAGTAATGCTACTGGGATTTAATGGAATCTCAAATATGGGAACAGTAAAGATAAATTAGGCTGCTGATATATAAATCGTATTGTATCCTCACTGTGGCTCAGGGAGTCCAATCTTGTTTTGAGTAGATGTAAGTTTAAATTAACCAGCCAACCAACCAACCAACCAGCCAGCCAGCCAGCCAGCCAGCCAGCCAGCCAGCCAGCCAACCAACCAACCAACCAACCAACCAACCAACCAGCCAGCCAGCCAGCCAGCCAGCCAGCCAGCCAGCCAGCCAGCCAGCCAGCCAGCCAGCCAACCAACCAACCAACCAACCAACCAACCAACCAACCAACCAACCAACCAGCCAGCCAGCCAGCCAGCCAGCCAGCCAGCCAGCCAGCCAGCCAGCCAGCCAGCCAGCCAGCCAGCCAGCCAGCCAGCCAGCCAACCAACCAACCAACCAACCAACCAACCAACCAACCAACCAACCAACCAACCAGCCAGCCAGCCAGCCAGCCAGCCAGCCAGCCAGCCAGCCAGCCAGCCAGCCAGCCAGCCAGCCAGCCAGCCAACCCAATGAACCAGACAAAAAACCCGGACATTAAAAACAACCAACAAACCAATAAGTTAACCAACTACCAAACAAACCAAACCTAAAACACCAACAAAAAAACCAACCTAGCAACCAACCAGCAACCTTTGACGTATGGAAATCTACTGTTTCAGATCTTTCAGATGACTTCCTAAAGCCTTCAGTCGAACCCATTGATCTCCGGTGCCTCTTACATTGTGTACCAGACTGTGTGTTGTGAACCTAATGTGACGCATTATATAATTTCACTGGGGTTTAATGGAACCTAAAATCTGGAAACACTAAAAATAAATTAGGCCGCAGATAAATAAAAGTTATTGCGTCCTATATAAAGCGGTCACGCACGGATTGCTTGTGTGCTGCCGCATTAAGACCCAAACAAAGACGAAGTGGCGAACGCTCAAGCGGACGCTGGTCGCGTTCGCGTCTCCTCACACAGTTTGCTTCTGGTTTGTTCCTGCAATCGTCTTCAGTGCAGGATCATGTAAAGCGCACGCACGCACACACACACACACACACACACACACACACACACACACACACACACACACACACACACACACACACACACACACACACACACACACACACACACACACACACACACACACACACACCGGACGGACATTGTGAGGTAATGACGTGTAAAAGCACAAACGGAGAGAATATTATTGTGCTTGTCGTCCGTGTCTGGTGACGTGCTGCATCATTTAGGCCGGTCCACAAGACTCATTAAAGTATTGTACTCACAAGCCTAATGGCCGACTCTCTCAAGACACAAGAAACACACACACACACACACACACACACACACACACACACACACACACACACACACACACACACACACACACACACACACACACACACACACACACACACACACACACGTACGAGCGGTATTTAATGCATGGATTATTAGAAATAAGCTTGAATTGAGGATCATTGTTTCCTGCATAGGTAGAAAAAGGTTAATAGGGGTCGCATGGGGGGGGGGGCAGTATATTTGCGGCGGCATATCACAAAGCGGCGGAAGAAATGATGAGAAAATTGACAAAAGGGAACACAAAGAGTCGGATTATGATGTCAGGTGATGCCACGAAGGTTGTGAACTGATTTCTTTTCCCCCCTCTGATTGCCACGTGGGAACAAATGAGCGAGCTGCCAATCTGCCGAGCTGATTTTTTTTGGGGGGGGGGGGGGGGGCTCAGGTTGCTGATTAATGAAATGTGGGAGGACAAAAAGACGGATGCAAGCGGCGCCACAGCCTACCCACAATCCCTCACTTCTTTTTCTGATTGGGCTAATCACCCCATTGTCCCGTGGCACTTTTGAGTCTTTAACAGCGAGAAAGAAAAGACTGAAGGAATCACACAAACAGAGAAAGGGAAAAAAAAAACAACATTTCCTCCATTTTTTTATTTTATTTTTTTTTCATCCCACTTCTCTCCCGTATCAAATCCTGCACCATTACCTCCAGTTTTTCCATAACGCCTCACGCGCCGCCATCCATCTAGCTCACTTTAATGGCAGCCTCATAATTATTTAGATGATTATGTGTTGCAAGCCATTTAGCATGCTCAATGACACATGTTTAATTTATTTGCCGCCGCAGCTTCTCGTGCAGGAGTGGAGGAGAGAAGTGAAGATGGCTGACGGTGGCAGTGCCGCCGCCGCCGCCGCCGCCATTGGTAGTGAAGCAAATCAGCGTCCGGAATTGCTTGATGAATGGCCGCTGTTGATGTAATATGCCATGCCACATCGCAGAGCTAATGTGATACAAATAAGGTATGCTTTGTGTAGCATTGCAAGGCGACGTTTGCTCGGGCTAATGGCGTGTGTCTTGGTTGACCGGTGAACCCGCAGAACCCGCCGCACCATTGAGCAAGCTATTAGGACATGATAATGGGCAGAGAGCAGCCTGGCGCTGGATGGAGCCTCCACTTCTTTGCCTCAGATGAAAGCAGAAACTCAGAAATCTCTACTAGGAATTCCGTATTGGACGTATTTAGCGGGGGAAATAATCTAAAGGTTCCCATTTTGCAAGCAAGAAAAGCCGATTTCATGGCGGTTTGTTTATGATAAACATATAATGTTGGTATGAGAGGAATGCGTGGAGGGAAGAAACATAATAAAACAGGTTTGAGGTACCTTTAAACGCTTTTGTCTGTGTGACTGCAATGATGCTGGTTAACCACTAGAGGGGAGTACAGACTCGCTAAAATTAACAGAAGCTTTTGATTCGTTTTAATCTTATTTTCTGCATAAAACGATACAAAACATTATTTTATACTTCTGTGCTGGCTTTTAAGAACTTTATCAGGTTATTTTGAGGCACTTAGACGGTTTAAGCATCTGTACTTTTTTAGTTTTTAGTTTCCCTATCTACAGTATAAAGCTGAATTGTAATCTCTCATACTGTATTACAATAATAATAATGACAGGTACATCTCATAAAATGTATATTCAACATAAAGTTTGTATTTTTTTCAGTTATTTTTATACTCGTATTTTAACTGTGAAAATCACGAACCTAATTCAATGTGTGTAATATTTTAAGATATTGTTTTACAGTGTTATATTTTCTTAACTTACCACGTTTCAAGGTCTTAGTTAAAGTTGTGTGTAAAAGGAAAAAATTCTATTTTTAAAAATCTTTTCCATTGTATTCATTTTTTTAGATGCCGTGTGTGTGTGTGTGTGTGTGTGTGTGTGTGTGTGTGTGTGTGTGTGTGTGTGTGTGTGTGTGTGTGTGTGTGTGTGTGTGCGTGTGTTTCACATGTGCATACAACCCACACGTTGAAACTATCAGAAATTAATTGTAGAAAGAATAGAAATAGCTCTGAAATATATTTGACTTTTAGTGTATTGATCTATTACTTTAATGGGCCCTTTCTGAAAACATTAAATAAATAAATACATAAAGGGAAAACTTGATAATAAAGAAATTGACATTTTTACGTCTTTAGTGATTTCAACTGTTTGTTTGTTTGTTTGTTTGTCTAGAAGTGTTGCCTGGACTTGGATTTCTGTGTTGAACTCAGGAGACAAATTCATCCTAAAAAAAAAAAGTGAACGGGCTTTATAAAGGCAAAATTTAGACTCAAAAATAGGTTAAAACAACATTTTTTTTCACGTTAACTTCCTGTAAAGGGAATGCAGGGATGCACATTGTGATGAAAGTAGCAAAAGGGAGGATGGAGGAAGTGACGGCTGCATGTGATGGATGTAATGAAGTAAAGCACACAAAAGGAAATCTGGACTTTCCCAAAAAAATGTACTATTTGCTGTGAAGCAAATGATGACTTTAAAGTTAATCCAGTGAGGAAGATAGTTATAGAAAAAAAAGCAGCTTTATTTACTAACAAACGAGAGTTAAAGATATCGAGGCCAACAATTTATTTCAAATCCAGCCAGCTTGTCAATGCTTTACAGCGTACAGGCAGCAAACAGGATGTTTGTATGTTCAGAGCAAAGAAAAAAAAAAAAAAGGCTAATTTGATCCTTTTCTACTATTTTCTCTGTTTCTAGGACTCATTTCCCCTACAAAACAGCCTCTCCGTGATACGTCTGTGAGTGGAAACAGTTTGAGGAGTGTGCTGGGTGGACGAGCACAGATTTGTGCTTGCGTGGCGCTGAGCAGCACAGCTTGCAGACGCCACGTCGGGTGCTGTGTGCTGCATCTGGGTCCTGACGCGCGCTGAAGCCTGTCACGGCGCTCCAGGACCGCTCTGTCATCGCCGGCATCTGCCGTGACTTCTCGTCGGAGAAGCTTCTGGAACAATCACAGTTCTTCTGCTTGTCAGCACCTGGTGTTCCTGTCGGCCTCCCCACAACATGCCACTCACACACACACACACACACACACACACACACACACACACACACACACACACACACACACACACACACACACACACACACACACACACACACACACACACACACAACCAGGCCGCCCATCATTTCTGTAGAATCCACTCACCTCTCTTGCAATTAGTGAAGCTGCTTTCCACAGCTGCTCACTGGCGACTCCGAAAATCTTAAAGCTCTGATCTTAGTAGGAGTCTCATCCGCGAACGGCTTCTTCGCAAAGGGTTAACTTCATTTCCTAAAACGCAATCCAGCTCAGAGAATATTAAAAAAACGGCATCTATAACCATCTGCTTTGGGTTTTTCCACAGTGACCCAGAAAACACAGGGAACATTTATCAATACTGCAGCGATACTCGTGTGCTTCATGGGGGTTGGAACTAAGCCTCTTTCACTTCTGCCTACATTAAACCATCTGCTGCCTCGGCTCCTGCAAACAAATAGCGCAGGCTTACATGGAGGTCATTTCTTATTGTTTTCAAGTGACATTTCAGAGAACATCCAGGGAACATCCCTACGTAAACAAATCGCGGGCATGTCGGATCGGCCCAGAAATAACCGTGTGCAATCAGTGGCGTCGTGATTCCTTTCACAGCGCAACGGTGGAGGACGGATTGTGATCTCCCAAATGTGAGCTAAAACCAACCAGGCAACCAACCAATCAACCAACCAACCAACCAACCGACCAACCAACCAGGTAAACAACAAATCAGAAAGCAAGCACCTGAGCAACCAACTGAGCAACAAACCAACCATGCAACCAAGCGACAACCAAGCGACCAACCAACCAACTAACCAGGCAAACAACCAACCAGCAACTGACAAGGCAATCATTTAGGAAAACAACAAACCAATCATCCAACTAGGCAGTCAACTAGGCAACCAACCAACCAACCAACCGAGCAAAAACCAAGCAAGCAACCAACCAACCAGGTAAACAACAAACCAGCAAGGCAAACAACCAAGCAACCAACAGCGCAACCAACCAAGCAATCAAGCAAAAACCAAGCAAGCAAGCAAGCAACAACCAACCAACCAACCGACCAGATAAACAACAAACCAGCAAGGCAAACAACCAAGCAACCAACAGAGCACCAACCGAGCAACAAACCAACCATGCAACCAAGCAACAACCAAGCAAGCAACTAACCAGGCAAACAACCAACCAGCAACTGACTAGGCAATCAATTAGGAGAACAACAAACCAACAAACCAACTCGGCAGTCAACTAGGCAACCAAGCGACAACTAAGCAACCAAGCAACTAATAAACCAACTAACCAAGCAGCAAACCCCAAAGTTGTCTGAAGTTGAATTTCCTCTAGAAACACGTACCTGTAAACATCATTTGATGTGTAGCTTCTTTTAAATAAAAAGAAAAGTGCCGGTACATTGATGCGACGTGTGAATATCAGTGGAAAAACTGTGAAATGAAGCTAAAGACAAAGTTCGGCAAGAAGAATTTCCAGCGTGTAACCGAGTTTAATTGAAGCCTTTTTTTAAACGGCCTTGCTCACTATCATCCCCTTTCCAGATTTCTTTTGTGTCCCAGCAGACCTGTTGCTGTCAGGGAGCTTTACTCTGGTCGGAGTGAATGAAACATCCCGGTTTTGAATTATTAATTGCTTCCATTGTGCAGGAACGCAATTACAAGGTGTTACCTCACCTCTGAGAAAGCAGCCCTCCCTTCAGTCTTTCTCTTCCACGGCTGGTCTGAAACACCCGAGAGCGAAGGAAAGGTGATGAATCAGAAAAGACCAGAGGTGGAAACTGTGCTTTCCATTCCCTTCAAAGTAAATGTTCTCTCATACGCAAATAAAAGCACCAGCTTGGTTACTGTATGTACTTGGTGTTACTTTCAATGTGGTCGTTTCACTCATAAACCTTTTTATAGTTCTTAAGTCAGTAATTGATCAAAACCAAGAACTAAGACCAGCCCAGATCTACTCCACCCGCCTCCAACAAACACAGCCAGACCAGGTGGAGGACAACTGTTGTGTTAATATGATAATGTGTCCCCGTATGAAAAACAATTAATAAACCTAAAGTGTTTAAATGTATGATATCCTGACCATGTTGTGATCCTGTGGCTGCAGTCGCACCACCACCAATTGCAGGGTCAAACTAATAATAATGATAATAAATATTTTTTCTTAAATTAATTAGTTGTGGGTGTAACGTAATGAAATAAGCTTTAAAAATGGGACAGAGGAATCCAAACCGTGGCTTGTGGTCTAACAGCCGCCTGTGGTTTGTTTGGTTTTTGTTTTGTTTTCATTTCGGCCATGCAAGAAATTCTGAAAAAATATAAAACTACTATTTGTCATGTGAAACTTGCTGTTGCCTGAACTGAGATTGAATGAGTTAGTTTTACAACAAAATAAGGCTAATGAAGGGAGGTTGGTTGTTTGCCCGAGTAGGTGGTTTATTAGTTTGTTGGTGGGTTGCCTGGTTGGTTTGTTGCCCGTATGGTTGCACAGTTGGTTGCGTGGTTGTTTGTTTTGTTGCTTGCTTGCTTGCTGGTTTGTTGTTTACCTAGTTGGTTGGTTGGTTAGTTAACAAGACAACTCAAAAACTGGTGGATGGATTTTGATTTTGAAAATAAATGTGACATTACATATTATAGTCTTTTTTGACTATTGCAACAGTCAAATTGTTGTTTCATTAATGACCAATATATGATAATTTCTCTAAATATAGGATCATTTTAAGTGTCTGATACCATGATATTATATTTCCCACCTGGCAACGCTGCCAAGAACTTCTCTGAGTAATTGATCCCACCTTCTTCTGTTATTTTCACAAGTTCACACAGCTAAGCAAACGCTGTCCTTTCTTCCAGTGTCTAAAGCAGATTTCGGCGTCCTCGCTTCTCGCCCTCATCACTATTAATTAATGATTAAATGATGATTGAAAGTTCCCTCACCTGACTGCTTATGGAGATGTATTTAGTCTCCTGATTGAAGTCTCTCAATCAGCAGCCAGGTCTGTAATCAACACCTGATTTTAACATGCAAACATACACACAGCATCCCCCCGCCACCCCCCCCATCAAAAATAATCTCTCCATTTATTTCAATTAATCATTTAATAGTATTAAGGTCAGTAACTGAGCTAATCATCAAATCCCCCCTTTGTTTAGTCTGTTGTTGTTTTTTTTACCCACTTTCTTTCTCTGCAGCCTGAACGAACCGGCGTCGCTCCATCAACCAAGACATTACAGCAGGTTTGAAGCTGATAATCTGGGGCTTCACGCTCTCCCGTGTGATTGATTGACCAGTCGGATGGGGTGGGTGGGTGGGGGGAGACACGGCGAGCCGCTCGGCTTCCAGATAAATTGACGGCACAGACAAGACAGTGTCTGAAAAGTTTGCTCATATCTGCCTCGGCTGCCGTGTCCCTGTTTGGAACGAGGAAGAAAGCTGCAGCGTGGCTCTGCGCTGCTAAATCCGATTCGGGGGGGGGGGGGGTGGGGGATGGGGGGGGGCAAATGACTGACATCAGATTTGCGTTTAATCTCACAAAGGAAAGTAGAAGATCCAACCGGTGCTTAGAAAGGCGCCCGAGTTCAGTCGGAGTTTGGGAGCACAAAGCGTGATTGAAAAGTCTTGAAAGGAGCAGGAGAGGCGTAGGTACAAAAACAAATGCGCTGCCTTTTTGGTTTTTGGTTACGTGTGATAGTTGGGTCTTACATCTCCCGAAAAATAACACCGGAATTCAGAATCGACAAAAAGACGTCTTTTTAATCAATGCCGGGAAGATAGACTCAGATATTCCTGCACGTTCCACCCGTTGCTCACGGAAACAGATTGAAGCATCATTTGGAAAAACATCACAAAAACGGAGCCCGAGCGTTTTCAAAAAGTTCAACCTTGGGAGCCGTTTTCAAAAAGTTGTGTTTTCAGTGGCTCTGAGCACGCTCGAAAAGCAATGAAAGTGAGTCCAGCAATTAATATAGCGTGGAGTCATTTGTCTCATCATTTGTCAACGTTCACAGCAGCATGCTTAGATGATTGCAAGTTGACATTTTGTTTTATTTCTATATTCTGCGGCCATTTTCAAAGCTGAAGCCTATTTTGATAATACAAGTTCTGTGTTCTAATAAAACAATTAATATTTTTATAGTTCATTGACTTATTCACGTCATGTTTCCTCACAAATCCGGACAGAAAAAACCTCCTATTTAGGAAAAGGCATCCCCCTCGACAACTGATTTTTGCTTCCGCTGCAACTTTCCACCCCGATCTGCACCCCTGGTTCTCTGGATCAACAACAAAAGAAGCCGTTCTTAGACGAGTCAAGAGTTGAAGCTCATAGTCTCTCATCAATGATGAATTCTTGACTGGAACGTTTCACATTTGCGTACAGTTTATTTATATTTGCCAGAGGTCGACTTCCACTATGAGCCTCTCTCCTGAATAAAACAAAGGAACTGATGGGCGTAGTTGGATTCCAGTTAAGCCATGAAACGAAGTAACTGTGACACCTTAAAAGCACACACACACACACACACACACACACACACACACACACACACACACACACACACACACACACACACACACACACACACACACACACACACACACACACACACACACACACACAGAGAAGAGGGAAAAGAACTTCTAAAGTGGAGGAATTAAAGCGGTAAAAATGGATCTGGCTCCACCTGCCTTCATATATAGAAACTGCTGCACTTGTTTAATTAGACACCTCATTGGGTTTTCTAAAGTGAGAGTGATTATGGTCGGCTAATATCTGTACATTAGCGTCGCAGCACGTCTTCTACCCCTCCGGGCTTTCAGGGGTTCTTGCAGCACCTGGCTGGTGTTTCCCTAAAACCCGGCTTCCCGCCCCGGCTCTGCAACCGAGGAGAGGTCATCGTAAATGTGCCCCCGAAAGGGATTATAGGGAGCTACTGATTACCTGACAGAGGGAAATGAGACTGCGGCCAGTGTTAGTGGGTTTTTTCCAAATCTGAATTGACAGGGCGGAGGTGGGTGGTTAAGTTCAATCCACTATTGCTGATGAGCAGGCTGATTTCTATTAACCCGCAGCCTGCAGATCAAACAGACTGTTCCATGCTGCTGCTGCTGCTGCTGCTGAGAGAGAGAGAGAGAGAGGGAGAGAGAGAGACTCTGCCACCAAACTTTTACGACGCTGAAAGTCTGCTTAATGGCCTGGAAGATTCTTCCCATTTAGCCCTGCACGGAAATAAAAGGAAGCTGGTCGGTGCTCAGGAAAAATGGCCACTTCCAGTCAAGTCCCCCATGTGGATTGGAAATTAGGAAATTATAAGCAGAGTGATCAATCACGGCGGAGTGTGCGCCCTGGCCTGAAACGCCCCGCTTACTCTGCGAGACGCGAGACTGTGGAGTGACGTAGAGCTGCAGCCGAGCAATTATGGAAGATCCAGACGGAGCACAGTCCCCAGTGTGGCTCACCAGACAGACAACAAAGGCCGAGAAGCTTCGCGTGCCGCCACTCTGGTTATTTTGAAGCTGTGACACCAGCAGTTACGTACAGTATCTCACGACGAGGCGAGAAGGATTCTGACACATCATCCCCCGAAGCAAACATCAGTGTTGTCTCTTATTTACACAACATCCTTTTGTGGCCAGTCGGATATAAAGTCTACCGACAACAAACACAACAAACATCCAGTGCTAAACAACATTGGCATTTTACCCCCCCCTCCCCCCACCACCACCACCACCACCTCTTGGTGTGACAGCATGAAAACCCCCCCGAGCGCGAGCAGACCAGCCGAGAGCGGCAACAGTACCGGATCAGGAAGCACCGAGCGGCGAAGCAGGAGCCGGGGCTGATGGGAGGGATGGAGCGTCGGGGTTGGGGCAGCATGTCAGCGACGGAGCTCAGGGACGGGTTGTTGGGAATGTTGATGCAGAGCAATCATGACAAACAAGATGCAAATTGTCATCATAAACAATCAAAGGGTTGGCGCGGCTGACAGTTTGATTGATAGCGATCGCGAAGTATCAGAACACGATCGAGGTTTTCGGCGCTGCAAGCGGGCAACTTTTTTTTTTTTTTTCTTTTTGATTAGAGTGACGACAGAAGAGCAACGCTAATGAATAAAGTGTTTGTTTGTTTTTTATACTCCAGGTCACGTTTTATATCCTGGATGATCCATGATTGGTTTTTTAGTCTGCGACTGCTCATGATGGAAAAGTCACAACGTGAAGCGTCTTCTGTTTGTCTGACTCCAACGGGATTGTTGTTTTGGCCTCGTTGGGCCAGAAGAGATTAAAACCAAAGAAATCTTCTTCTTTTTTTTTTTGTCTTCTGCAACAGAAAACGGTGTCATCAGAGTGAATAGTGAGAATTTAAAAAGTGCATTAAACGGTTGTTTCATCTGCTGGTGACGATGCAAACAACAGTGGAGTTGGAGTAACACCCGTTTGATCGTCAGGAGGCCTCCGCATCGCCCCCTACCTGCAGAAAGAGTGGGAACAACCACCCTCCGCGCTCCGCTCACGCGTGCCGCTCCGCTAATGACGCGCAAGCTCCAACACGAGAGAGTCCACAATCGCCTCACAGGCGCCGCCACGATTTCAAGAGTCCGAATTTCGGGTCGGCGTCGCGCGGCAGCACCGCCGTGCTCTCGATGTTCGGGCAGGAAAGCTCCCCTCCCTCCCCCCCGCCGAGACCTGATAAATCGCACCCCGCAAATAGTTTATGATTTAATGTTTTGATGGTTTTTTGGTAAGAGGAGGGAGAGCCTTAATGTTGTGAAATAGGCTCTGTGATGAAAATAGGCCCCGTGATGAAAGGTGTGGGCAGGGGAATCTTTTATATAAATTGTCTGTACGGGCCGGAGATGAGAGGTGAGGTGAGGAAGACACAGAGGGAGTAATGGCCGGAGAGCTGAGAGGAGAAGCCTGCAATGGCTATAGGATCAGAGGGAAAAGGAGGGCTGTGTGTGTGTGTGTGTGTGTGTGTGTGTGTGTGTGTGTGTGTGTGTGTGTGTGTGTGTGTGTGTGTGTGTGTGTGTGTGTGTGCTGCAGCCTGCACAGGGAGCTGCAGTGGCGGCTGCGTGCTGATCATTCATGATGGCACCTTAGAGGCCATCCTGTAAGGAAGAAAAATGAAAACTATTAAAGGCTCGCTGGGCTATGTTGGCTTTGGTGTGTCAGCAATTATTAGCCAGGGACAGCAGTCTTTAGCCCCCTCAGATATAGCAGAGTGGGAGAGGAGGGAAGGACACTCGCTCCGGTTATATACTCCACTCGGGTCTGTGCTGCAGAACTTTCCTCACACTGTCACAGCAGTGGTTTTGTCGCGAAGGAGTTGTATTCCCTTCTCTCTTTTTATTCCCCCCCGCCACGTGTCGGGAGCGGAGCAGCCGAGGACGCGGCGGTTGTTTCTGCTCTGAGATCCGCCGTCACTCGCAGTGTGGGTGGCTCCGTGACCTCTTTTTTCCCTCAGCTTCTATTAATTGGCACCTTTTTCTCTTTGTAAGTTCATTCATTGTGTTTTTTTTCTTCTTTCTTTTTCTGCTGTTTCTGCCGCCACTTTATTCGGAAAGTTTCCAACTTGCAAAAAGCTTGGCGCGGAATATTCGCAGGATGTCACGCCGGGTTACTGTCTCTCACACGTTTAAAACTGCGTTGCGTGTGATTTTGTGGCGTTAAGGTAATGAAACAAACAAAACGAGTACATGCGGCGAGCTGCACCTCTCGCCGAGTCAGCGCTGTAATGCCAGGCCCTGTCCACACGAGAAAAAGCCATCTCGTTTCTCCCTGATGTTCTGAAAAAGTTTCCTGTCCCAGGAAACATCTGTGTCCACGCGACACCATGAAAATGACTCAAAATGGTGTAATGCACATGCCAGGCCTATAGGTGGCGCTGTGACGCCGCCACAGAAATGCACCAAAAATGGAGAAATCGATCAATTTGACATCATCGTATTAAACCAAATAGCATCGGTGGCTTCTGCAGAACGTCCACCATTGTTGGTGTCACGGAGAGGGTCGCGGGTTTTATCGGATCAAGAGGAAGGGCGATGACATCGTCCTATTCAGCAAATGTGCATCATCCGAGACAGCGTTTTCAAATTTCTGCCCTCTGGAACCCGTTAAAAAAATAATAATAATAGATTTAGATTAGAGAGTTATCGAAACACCTGGTTGTCTGTCCATACAAATGTATGTGTACTCTCATTGTGAATGTTTATAGAGTATTGTTCTCTGCGCATGTGTGTGTGGGTTTTCATTACAAAAACAGCCAACAGTGCCAACTGGTGGCCTGGCATGCTAACTTTATGGGTTTCAAAACGTTGCTGTGTGAACGTGAAACTTTTCTAAAACGATGCGTTTTCACTTGAACCTAAATTCACGTCATGTCAAAAATATGAGATTAACTGCAAAAAAATTTTAACCTGAATGGGCAAAATAATTAAATGAATGAATTACTGCGAACATAAATGAATGTAACATTTCTACTTATTTAAATCTTTTGAATTAATGTTGTTTTTGTCCATTTTCTTGCCTATTGAGTAGATATAATCAATAATTTTTGATTAACTTAAATACGTGTATTAAGTGATTTGCAGCTTATAGTATAGTTTCACTGTACAGTCCAGTTTCTTATGTGTTTTCATTTAAAATGTTTGGGTGGTTGTTATATTCCATAAACCCCCCTCCAAAGATTTTAATTAGAACATTATGACTAATATTAGTCCTAATCTATTGATTCATCCAACAAAGTAAAATTGATGCAATGAGTTTAAAAATGAGAGTATAGCAATCTTTAAATAACATTTTCCTTTGTTCATTCTGAAGTACACCATGGTTTAAATGTGCTTTTAACTGAACATGTTCTTACAAAACTTAAATATGTTAAATTAAAGAAAAAGAAGTGCATTTTCAACATTCTGCATTTTTGTTTTGTGTTTTATTTATTTTTTTTTAAATAATGCTTCCTGGTGCAAATTACTAAAAAATAATCACGTCCTCTATTTGCGATGTGTATTTTATGATTGAATTTCCAAAATAGCAGGAAATAACTTGAAAATGTGAACTCCACAGTGGAAATAGATGATTTCTGCAGCTGTTAAATTGTCAACAAGTTCACCTTGTGGAAGTAAAATTCACTTCTGTATCTCTGACCTCTCAGACAGTATATGATATTTAGGTCCTCTCATGTTCCTGAAGCAGTGAATATATCATGAAATGATGTCATTCTTACACTTTGTGAGCTCACGGTATGCCCAGATGTTACAGGAGAAACAGACAAAAACAACAACAACTAGTATAAAAGTTGATTTATATCAATCAAACATTGAAAACTGGTGCAACTAATCTGTCTGGTCTGATGCAAGGAAAAGGGTCGATTATCAACATATGAAATACAAGTCGTTTTTAAATACTGTAAAAACTAAATGCATTTAAACATCTTCAATATGACACATAAATGTGACCATTTATATCATAAATGCGGTTACTAAACTTGTGCATTATTTTATTTTCTTGTTGTGTTTATTTGTTAGACTTTGCTTTCCACACATACATATTAAGTACATGTTGCTAGTAGCAGGTCGGACCTCTTTTACCTTCTTTTTTGGTGTCACAGGTGATAAAAATTAATATCAAGAATTGCGTACTTTCTGCAGATTTGAAACTAGTGTATTCTACGGCTACATTTCAAATTCGGTCTTTTGGTTTGAAATCTGATGACTGTTGAGGCTTTTATAATCCGGTGAGCTCACTGAGTTCAAGAAAAGATGACCTGGTGCTTTGTCCTGCTGGACATGTCCATCAGAAGATGGAACACTGTGTCCATAAATGGATAAACATGGTCGGCAGCAATATTCAGGAAGACTGTGGTGTTAAAATGAAGCTGACGTGACCCAAAGTGTAGTATTATTATTAAATGGCTCCCGGCCCGTACAGGCAGAATAGATCCAAGCTTTCATGGTGTTTACACCCAATTCTCAATGTGGCAACGGGAATGGAGACTCATTAGACCTTCTATTGTCCAGTCTCGGTGGTGCTGTGTGAACTGTAGCCTCAGTTTTCTGTTTATATATATATTCAGACAGCAGGGACACTCGGTGTGGTCTTCATCAGCTTCAAGCTTCACCCCATTTGGAAAGCTCAGCGATGCTCTTCGTCACCATGCAGGTGAGAACCACTGGTTATTTGAGTTCGTGTCATGGTTGTAGGCAGAAATTGGTGCTTTGGGTGTCCATCCAAAAAAGTCTGGGTGTCCAAAATGTTGTCAATACGTGAAAGATGTACAGATATCAAAACGTGTCAACATTATGAAGATGAAAAAATAGATCACGTGGCCGTAGAATTAAAACCACCTGTGTGGATTCTGCAGACAGAATTCCTCAGTATCTCGGAAAGGAAATTCGTCCTCTCTGCTTCAGCATTTGAACCAGGACGAGTCAGAGGATTATGAACCAATCAGAGGCTGCCTTTCAAAAGGTATAGACCACATGGTATCAATTGACCAATCGCGTTGCTCGTTACTGAGCGTAATACAGAACTGGAAGTGAGTTGCGAGGTGTGCACTCGAGCCAACAATTGGCTATATTACGGCCAAAAAAAAGATGGATTTAGATAAAAATCGACGGTGACAAGTTGTGATGGACACTACATATTACATATTTTAGACGGCTTTCAGCAACCCATCCGCTATTTCATTGGCCGTCTTTCACGATCATTGACCGTCCAAATGACGGCTGGACGACTCGCTGCCGAAAACCATGGTTCATGTCGACTTTTCCATCATCTCCAACCCGTCTGTCCATTCTCCTCTCAGCTCTGGCATCAACAAAGTCCCGGAAAACTGCTGCTCATTGGATATTCTTCCCTTTTTTACGGACAATTCTCTGAAAACGATGTGAAAGTCCCAGAAGATCAGCAGCTTCTCAGACACTCAGACCAAACAACCATACCTGTTTAAATGTTCAAAGTCACTCAAAATCACATTTCTTCATCATTCCCAGGCTGAGGTTGAACTTCAGCAGGTCATCGTCACCATGCCTACATGTCTAAATCCATGGAGTTGCTGCCATGTGATTAGATTATGAACTATTTGCATTGTGGGTGTATTCGAGCAGAGGCAGTGTAACAGGTACTTTACCGTGTGGGTTTCACTCTTTTTCACGGTTGAAATTCAGCGTTTCTAATTGCCGTAGTGATGAATCCACCATAAACATTAGCATGTGGAGTCAGCATGGACAGACACAGCTCATTAGCATTTAAAGGTACAGACACGGAAGCAGCCTGTTCTCAGTAGAACTCTCAAGAGGGACTTTTAGATTGATTGAAATTCAGGACCAAGGCTGGATTTGGAGAAGTAAACTTCGCATGAGCTGTGTGACTCTGTGAAATTGTTAATATACCTGTATAATATTGGACCTTTAAAAGTATAGTTTGTTTTTACACACTGAATGCAAAGAAAAAGTCTTTCTCACGAGTTGCTTTTCTCCAAAATATGAGTTATTCGAAAAATCTCGCTGAAAGTTGCAGAGATAAACTCTGATCTCAGTGCAATGCCGCAGCTGATTACTCTCATATTACATTTTCACTGTCAATAAAATAAGAAACGACCGCGGGGACATGCCCTATAAATCACATAAATGAAGGTCAGCGTGTCCATTAATGCGTAGCCTGCTGGTCATATTCACACATTATCAAACTGCTACCTGCCGCTGAATTTTGGCGTCCTTGCGTTTCGCGGCCCCCGGCTGGAAGACGGATCCTCCGCGGGCCGGTCCTCATTACTCATTACAGTGTTTGAGGACGCGGGGGACCACCCGCGACACTTATAAACGACTTGCTTGTGCAGCTCGCCTCGGGCGGAGCTGGTTCCGGGCCTGACCAGATGGCCTTTGATCGACTCTCGATGGTGGTGCAACGCACACACACGCGGCGCGTCCACCGCCTCGGGATCCGCCTTACTTTTAACACGTGGAATAAGGTGAGGGGAGTGCATGGTGTCAACATGTTTTCCTTAATAGATCGAGTTGGTGAACTTGTGACCAGGATTGTTGAGTTTCCATCAGTTTAAAGGAGAATGACGCACATTTTTGGTATGTTTTTGTCCTTAAAAACAATCTCCGGTTCGCAGCTCTCACGGAGTCAAATCCCTGATAAATCTCCTTCATCTTCTTAAAAAGAGAAAAGAAAAATCAGTATTCTGGATGGAAAAACAAAAGCAGACAAGGAACGCGGACAACAACGGTTGTGACAGTAATCCATGGCGGAGCGGGAAGGTGATGCAAGAGGTCAGTGGATGTAAACGCCGCTGTTACTCGGGTAGTGCTAATCCCCCGGGCATGGCGACTGAGCATGCATCAATCACAGCTGTGTGTGTCCAGAGGTGAGCCAACAGGCATTAACCTTGAACCAGAAGTCAAAGTCTGGCTGCAGCCACCACGACACCATACACACACACACACACACACACTCACACACACACCGACCGCCGCGACCGCTCGCCTTGACTCATCAACATCAGTCAGCATAAGTTAAGTTTAAGGTTTCACTCCGCATGAAATTATGACTTCTGACATGAAATAACGTTCGATAAAACTTTTAGCATTAACTCGCTTTAGCATTAATTAGCTCCTTCTGTTTGTGAGGGCAGCGGCTCCACCCGTGAGGCCTAATTAAAACACTAAATGACACAAACTACCATAGTATTTCGAGCAAAGTGCCGGTCAGTTTTTTTCGCTGCCTCACGACACACCGACACAGGTCAGATATCACTGGGCCCTCTCTTACAATTTAGCTGTAACAGTGTATAAGCACGCAAAAACAAAACAATACAAGACTTTGTAAAGCATAAAATAGACAGACGTTGAGGCTAAATAAAGTTTTTCTGGACAATGAGCCACACTTTTATAGAGTTGTTTGACTGCTCCAATATCAAGAAGTAACTTTATATATCAAAATATATAGTGAACATGCCATCTAAGACCACAAGATGTCACTGCAAGACAACAGAATGCCGCTACAGTACCAAATAAAACCTCTATTTCTATTTTATTCGACTGGCAAAACAAACACAACACAATTAAAAAGAAAGCAGTTACCATGAGGAAGAAAGCAAAGAATGATCATGGGCGCAAAATTCTCGTACACGATTTGACTAAATGACGCATGTTTTGGACGAATGAGACTTATATTACAGAAAGTTGCGGTTGTTCCTTGGCTGCTTGTTGTTGATTGAGAAATTAGGATCCCTACAGTTGATATTTTCCTTATCTGTTTGTTTTGGTGGGGCAAAATTATTACAATCAAATTACATTAAATACATGAATCAACCGTACCTAACCGTAATATCCAGACTTCAAGTACTTCAAGTACACCTGCAAGAAAAAAAGCCTGTTTTCTTCAGGATTTGATGTCGTGTTTCCAGATAAGCAGGGAGAAGAAAATCAGTGGACTTTTTGTAAAAATGTGTAAACTTCTGAAAATGTGTCTTTTTCCGTGATTAAATTCTGCCTATGTTCTTCAAGCAGTGATTACTATGATGTAATGTATGCATGTTGAATAGTTGCTTCCACAAAGACGCGAACAGAGTTGGGACTGAAAGACGAGGGCCGGCATCTGAAGAACATGCAAACCTCCAGAATCAAACCTGCTCCCTCTCATTGTGGAGCAAACCACTGCACCGCTGCCTTTCACGGTGAGACTCAACGACGCAGAACCGCTGTTTGACCGTTTCGTCCTGCAGATTACATTTTTCTTTCTTTCTTGCGGGAGAACTTTTTGGCTGGCGGCTATTTTAGAAAAGACTAAAGTGACTTTATAGCTCCGATCTAATCGCGCTTCCTCAGCAAGCAGCATCAGATAGGCTCCCACACCTTATCAGCGCGGGCAGACGGAAGAATCGTTTCAAGCATCTGCAGCCAAAGGAGGAATTCATGGCTGTAATAGCAGAGGTTCAACAATTAGAGGGAAAAAGTAACAGAAAATACACCTCGGAGGCTTCTGGGATTGAAAAAAAAAAAAAAAAAACGTAGAGCAGCAGAGAGGAAATGAAGAAACAACCAAAGACTCTTATAAAATTTCAAGAGCAGATGAGGACGATAAGCCGGCGCGGGGCTGTTTGATTCCTCGGATTGTCAAACGGCTTTTGATTTCCCACTAACTTATATAAATGGTGCTCACAGGGAAGAACATCAAAATTCAATAACTCCCTTTGAGATTAACGTTATTAGATTTTTACATGGAATGAAAGTTCTTTTCATGTGGCAACAAAAGCAATTTTAAAGGTTTCTTTTTTGTGATCGGATTAATCATGTCAATTATCATAATTTTCAACCTCAGGAATGCCGGATGGGCACTTCCTCGCCTGGAGACGGTGGCATTTATCTGTAACAACCACAAATTCAACGACATGCTTGCAGAGAAACGGAGTCAGTTAAATTTAAGTGCCATAGCTTTTATAAACCGCCGTAAAGCTGCTGCTATCGCGGGGTTTTCTTTAGTCTCCAATGGTTAGAGCAGCTTTTATACAGTAGAATTTTCTCCAAAGAATTAGTTGATATCAAACTAATGAAGCATTTCGTAAGGGTAAGTAGCCAAATTTTTTTGCTAATATCATGAGAAAAATATTTGCATATTTTGTGTTGCCTAATATGCCAATGTTTCATGGTTACACAAAGATTGTTGTCAGATGTAGGAATATAATTAACCAAAAAATAAATAAATAACAAGCCAACTACATCGTTTTTGGAACATTGCTGTTTAAGGCCACGTTTACACATACCCGTGTTTTTACAAAAATGAATATTTCCCCCTCTATGTTGACAAAAAATAATCTTCATTCACTTGCATATACGCCTTGTTCAGAGCTATTGTGAGCATGCCAAACCTGTAGGGGGCAGTGTAACGAGAGGCATAATAGCCGATAATAAGAATCCTGGAAAAAACACAATGTCACGAACTGTAATGTAAACATCTGCCTACAAACGGATGCAAACAGAGACAGAGAGTTTTTCTAAATCGCCACTGTGGCCGGAGTTTTCAGAAATCATCGTTTGTGCAGACTCGTAGCAGCGTTGGTGTGTAAATGCGCGGCCCAAACGCAGAGAATGATCACCGTTTTCTAAATACCTGGGTAAGTGTAAACATGGCGTGGTGAAGCACAACATGATGCTTTCTAAACGGGACCTGAAACTGTGTCATGCGTTAATGAATTAGATTAGCACTCCGATTAGCATAGCTGAAGAATAACAGTTGGCGATAATAGCAACACATAGCAATGATAGCTAGCGCATACCTGTTGCGTTCCTGAACATAAATTTGAATTATAGTCGGGGGTTTTTGGGGCATTGGACACGTTTATGGCAGGAACATTACTATCTTTACTATCTTGACTATTATCCATTCAATCTATATTTTATTTACGTTTGCGGATGTTCCCCGATTGTCCTACCTCCACCCTCAGTTCCTCCTGTACTTATTGACGTGGATGAAGCTGCGGAGGGAACGCCGCATCAGTAATAGGAGATGTCTAATAAGGTGCCGCGAACGATCCGCTACTTTGAAATGCTAAACGGGACGAAGGTGCAAATTAGCCAAGGGGGGGGGGGGGGGGGGGGCTGGCTGGTGTAATTAAAGGCCCCAATGAATTCCAATAATCAAATAGGCCATCTTCTGAGAAAACTATTACAGGGGGATTATTAGTGCGATCACTCAACTGACACACACACACTTATATATTCAGGCTGTCGTGTGCAACGACACACACGCCTCTAAACATGCATGCAGACAGGCTGGTACACACGAGCAGAGACAGTCAGTCAGACCTATTGATGTCAACCTTTTGCTCTCAGTTATCATCTGCACACAGGCAGGCTTCATATTGGATCAGAGGGACGGGGTTAAATAAAACTGGAAGGCTTTCACTTTCAATCTCATCCTCTCATCCAAGGCCTCTGGATGTCAGCGCGCTGAGAAACAACATAGAACTGCTGCAGAAAAAAAAACAGTAAACCAGCGCGCTTGTCGTCTGTATTGTCCACACAGCTGAAATTAAAAAGGAAAAAAAAAAAAAAAGAAAGTTATAAGCGTGTGCTGTAATAAGCAAAATGGAGGGAAAGCGGCTTGTTCTTTACGGCGGTGAGATATTTACTACATCAGATCCGAGCGGGCGCGCAATTTGTAAGCTGTCAGGCGGCCGTGGCGTCGAAGGACCCTGCGAAAATTAATCAGTGACATTAAAAAACAGACCGAAATGCGTCACGCTTTGATGCAAGCCAATGTGTTTATTGATTAATAAACGGTCAGAGGATTCCATTTCCCAGATATAGTGTCTGAGCTCTGCTTTTTATTTTTTCCTCCTCCTCTCCTCAGGACAAATGTGTTTCAGCTGAGCTGATCCGATCCCTCCTCCATTGTTTTTATGTACTTGTGTTTAGCGCTCCCCGAGCTCCACTGACTACCTGTCTGTTTAGAAGCCTATAAACATAAATCAGACTTGTTAGAGACTTTTTCATAAATTCTGCCAGTATAGCGAAAAGTCGCTCCAACAGATGGATCAAACACCATCAAGGCCTTTTTTTTTTTTTTTTTTTTTTCTTTCTTTCTCTTCCCCTTCCTCCTTCTTCCCTGAAATGAATTTCAGTCCCGGCAGTGTTCAGAACATTATTGCTATCATTAAAGTCCTGATGAAAATCTGTGGTAGTGAGCCAGGAGCTATAGCGGCAAGCTATTGTTTTATGTCTGGACAGTAGATTTAAATGATTGGATCAGATCGGGACTATAACTTTTTTCCACCCGTGTGTTGTATATTGGCATTCTGATTCATCATGAGTACACCGAAGCCCAGCAGACATATTTTCCTTTGCTTCTGCCCATAGACAATAACTAACAGTATGCTTTAAAAACCCCTTGAACTCACGCCATTTTTTATTTTCACTCCACCGGGACCATTTATCAATAGTTTCCCCTCACGCAGCTTTGATTTTAACCTAAAATCTGGTTTGTTGGCTGTCATAACTCCTTGTTTTTCCACTCGTGGTTCTTCCCGGCTCTGATTCCTGACCTCTGCAGTCCACCAGCAGAGATTCGATGTCACCTCTGCTGCTCCCATTTGTCCCCTCACCGCACTTCAGTGGGAAAGGTAATTACGCTTCAAATGAAGCTCCGCTCATTGTGTCGGCTAATGTTCAGAGCTCCCTCTCCCTCCCTCAGTCCTCCCTCTCTCTCGCTCTCTCGTAGCACAATGGGGGAGGATCAATGGATCCACATTCACCTCTTATTTACAAGATTCATGTTTATCTAATGCAAAATCAATAGCTGAGCAGCAGGGAGAAGTTAGGGCTCCACTAACAGTCGTTGAGAGCTACTTAACGGCACATCTGCCAGCGCTTTAGAGGGTCATAAAGGAGAGGGATTGTCCTGGGTCGGCCCTCAACCCAGTGCAGGTCCACGCTGAGAGGTCAGCTGCATCGCTCTCAAAGATCTGCAAATAGCAGGGGGTTTTTGAACCACTAGGAGGCACCAGAAACAAGCGGTAATATCTTTTTTTTTTTTGTGTAGGAATCGTGTCGCTTTGTAAACACAATCCACTTCAATCAATCAAGGCTTCCAGGGTACGTCTACACATTTACGCCTGCTCGACATTTTAAAGTCATCGATTAAACCTTAAATGCACCAAATGACCTCAAAACACAAGCGCCCACAGTGAGAACATGCAAACTCCACCAGTCCTCCATCTTGGGCTCGAACCAGGGAATGCTGGAAATTTAAGAGGTACTGAAAATAAGACAACCGATGAAGCAAAATGGAAGCGGATCAGTCCCGTGAATGAATATGAAAAGAGTGTTTGAAGGCCCTTTCACATAATTTTTGTCCGTGGAATTAAAAAGGACATACACACACACACACACACACAACCAAAAAAAAAACCACAATGTAGTTACAAGTTCTCTTTTGAGTTTCTGTTTTCACTTTTGGATTCAACCCTAATGTTTGTTTTTTTCCAGAAGCTTCCCAGTATGAGCAGCAGGAGAGATATCCTGCACAAAGGATGAGAGACTGCGTCGTGTTGCTATGGTTACACTTTTCACTTCCTGTTTTTGGTCCGTCGGACAGTCTTCCAGCGTTGTACGCAAACTGTTCCGAGTGAACGCAGAAATAGTCTTTGTAATTCTGTAATTTTTCCGTCTTTGTTTCATACAGCGACATTTTTAAAACTGTCCCTGTACACAAATCATCAAAAACGTTGTAATTTGCATGCCACGCCACTAGTTGGTGCTGTGTTTTTTTAATACAAACATACACTCAGAGAACTGCATGAAATAAACATTGAAACTTCTTTATCTTATCCGTCCACTTTGTACTTGCTGTGTGTAAGAAATGTGTCTCCACATATGCAGATGATGGTGTAGTAAATGTAAAAACACCCGCGAATCCTCCATTCTTGATGTTGTCGATCGACTCTAAAAACCTTCGGCTACGGCTGCAGTGCGCATGTGCAGTACCACAGGGAGAGACGGAGATCCGCATGTTTCGAAAACATTGCACTATGTAAGTCGTTTTTAAAAAGAGCAATTTTTTAGAAAGAGGATTTCTAAAGAGGAAAAGATTTCCGTTATTGAAAACATTGTGGTATAAGAAGGGCCATAGAATATTATTATTCACCACTTTGGTATTAATAAAAAAAAAAAAAAAAAATCAGAGCATGTTACCTCCTCACTAAGAAATTCAAGTTGTGATGTTTGTTTGTTTTTTAAGTACAAGAGTTATACAACATCATGCTGAATGTTTCTCTCTTTGTGCTTCTCGAAACTGGAGAATAACACTGTAGTTTTTTTTGGATACATCACTTGTACACATGTTCGCTCCATATGAGCGAAAAATGATGGGAGACACAAGACAAGCATCACCTCTGATTGTTATCGTCTATCAGCTGAACAATGTTATTGGGCGCTGTGGTTATAAATAAGACCGCTGGGCTGGTTTTCCACCTCCTGTCCACCTCAATAATCTGTAACCAACAATAGAAGAACACTGAGCACCAGACATGGGTAGTGTCACGTTAACAATTAGAAATGATGTTTAATTAAACTGAAACTACATTGTTAGATTTCTTAAATCTGAACATGACAAAATACGCAATGCTTTAAACCCGTGGGAATTGAATGCACAATAGAATATTTTAACCATGAAAGACAAAAGAAACCAGCGCAGTGTAACAAATAAATGCCGACTTTCATCAAGGCTTTGCTCCATAAAACCTTTTTGTCTTTGTGCTTTTAAATTCATAGCAGCCAACCAGAGCTCACGTGGACTGTAAAGTAAGGAAAAAGTCTCAAAGATGATTTCGGGAAAACTCCGAGGACAAACTTGAGTTTCTTCTCGATAATCATTTCTTTTTCTGGGGCTGGATGTTGAGTTCAGGCTGCCGGATGGTTGTAAAGAGCTTTACAAGGGAACATCACTCTTTGGTTGAGCTGAGAAACAAAAGGAAGGCAGTTTCAAAGACACCAGGAGAGGACAGGGGGACTGCTGCACGGAATCAGCCAAGCGGTTTCTGCTTTTTAGTTACACGCAGTTCTATTTACCTCGAACTTTCTGTCGAGATTGTTGTTTCACATTCATCCGTTCACACAAATCAAATGAAAATGATTTATGTATTCTTTATTTTACCTGGGATTTCCATCTTTTTCACACGTAGGTCTGAGAGAAAAACAAAATTACAGTCACAAAATCAAACTACAAACTTATGCATACAACTTTCACAATAAGAGCTTATTGTGAAAGTTAAGCTTCAACATCCCTCCATTAACAGTTGAATCACACACTGCAAAACCTCTGGGATAGTTTCCTCGTTCAGTAATAAGTAAAATAAAAAAAAAAAACAGGATACTTCCTTGTATTGCAGTTGAAATTATCTGCATTCATTCATTAATATTATTTACTAGTAAAATCTCAATGAGAGTAAACATCCTTTTTCCACGACAGAATCATATCAGATCAAATGGAGGACTAGTGGTGCTATTCTGAGTAGAAAGTATGGATAGAATGAAAACATTTGCTATTATTTATAACCAGGTGTCTTCATGTCGTGCCCAAACGTTATTCGATTCATGTTGTACAGTGTCGCTGTGAACTTATAAGATTGTACAAATCGTACGGTGTGTAGCGGGTATTATTCACAAAAAGACTAGAAGATATAACCTTAGTTTGTTTATAAGTGTTTTGCTTCCTGCTTCAACCCACTTGCCTGAAAAGGTGGAAGCAACGTGTGGAAGCTGTTTGTTGGTCGCTCTAAGACATTCACATGGAGTCTCATTTGTTAACAGAACTACACCCAAAGCCATTATTTTGATGTCATCGCCATTATCACAGTGAATAAATGAGCGTGTGCTCAGGTTTAAAACTTTTACCAGACAAATTTCCACCGAAGTTTGAGAGATTAATTGACTTAACTACGGCACTTAGATTATGTCTGTTCATCATGTAACCCTCCGCCCCGACACGGCGGTGTAATATCCCCCGGACCTGCGGAGACACCTCCACCTTATTTCCTGGTTCCTTGCACTTTGAATAGATCAGCACTTAGAGATCTGCCTCGGCGGCTCTGCTCGGGGGCGTGTATCATTTGGCCCCAAAAATTCACTTTTCCCCACCAGTAAGCACTATCTGCCTCGCACCCTGGTGAACCCCCCCCCCCCCCCCCGATCCCGACAAAGACCTCGCCATCTGTCAGTGTCGTTCTCCGCAAAGTGGCTGCGATTAATTGAAAAACAATGGCGGGGCCAAGTGGGCGGGTCAAAGCAATATGCGTCGTGGCCTCGCCGGGTCGGCCCCTCATTTCCTCGGTGTCGGAGACGCAGAGATGTCGGCGCACATTGTGCCTGTTTGGCTTATCGCCGTCCGCTTTTGTTTGGCAGCGGGTATTATTGGACGGACGGATCCAGGAGACTCTATCTGTCTCTGTCCATGTCAGTGTAACACAGTGCTAATCAATGCTGAGGGGTGGGGTGGGGGGTGGAGGAGCTGATCTCTGAGGACAGCCGGCTTGTTCTGTGACAAAACTCTGCCTGAGTTGCGACCACCCAGAGGAAAACCTGTGAGAGTGACGGAGAATAAACAATACAGAGGAGGTTGGAGGTGAATGCGCGCGCCCAGCATGACATGATACCTTGGTGCCATGCTATTCTTAATCCCGAATGAGTTTTTGGGGAGCCTCGGTCCCCGGGTTTGGACCACACCGCCTCCCGAGCGAATTTTTCCTGCATGTGATGGGTTTTCTCCTCCCGTTGCAGCCTCAGCAGATCGAATCACCCGGCGCACGCTCTTTCAGGGTTGACTGAGCAGCGCCTCGCCCTCAGTAACCAGGTGAAGTGACCCTGTCTATATGCAGACTTACGGCTCCGCGCCGCCGTTTTACAGCCATCCAGTCCATTTTGCTGACTCTGCATCGCGGGCCGACACATCAAAGCGACGGAGCGTCTCCGTCACTTGCCACGCTGGGGCTGGCCATCTTTATGCCAGCCACCAGACTCCAGCATTCATCTCTCATTGATGGATGGCTGACGCTGGTGGACCAAGGTGACCAAGAAAGTCTTTTGACTTTAAGACACAACTGACTTCACACATATAAAATGCATCATCAGAGGACATCCATCGAACTACTTTCTATGAATAAAAGAGTCTCCAAGCTGCTCCGCTCCGTATTTTTCATCGGAATGAGATTCTACGTGATGAAAGCGGCTCGATCGCAATGTATTTCATTGTGAAGCTGCAACTTTTTGGTTTCGTCAAGAGGTTCGCGAAAGAGACTTGGGATCCCAGGTTGGCAGGTTCGAATCCCACAGCTGACAGGTCATCACCGGGCATCAATGGTCTTGATCAGGGTTTGGAAAAATTGGGAGTTGCCACGCCCAAAACAAATTAGTAAAGGTGGTGTAGATTCAGAACAGTCCTGGTTGAGTCCACAAAGTGCATGTTTCCAACCTGTTCCAGTACACCTGTTTTTAAAAGAAACGGTTCATGAACAAACATGGTTGTGTTCCTAGAGGATTACAGAGTAAAATAAATAAATAAATAAAAAAGGCAGAACAATGTGCAAAAAAAAAAAAAAAAAGAAAAATGTCCCAGAGATCACCTCTTAGATTTTCATCACATCCTCCAAATCAATCTTCCATTTCATTTCAACACTGCAGCATGTCACAGGGTTGGAAAATCCGATCATTGGCTGTTATGTAGACAAGATCACAGCAGGTAGATCAGCAAATCGATAATTTATACTCTGGAGAATTAAACCGAAATCGGATCCATGAAAAACAATATCGGCTCGTCGGCGTCAAGATTGCATTTCTGCAACTTCAGGAAACGGCAGAAATCGAGAGTCTCTCATGTATAATCTGGCCTATGTTCTTTAAAACATAATGTAAGGAGCAAAAAAAAGAAATAAAATAAAGAAAAGTTCAGCGCAGCCCTGATCGGCAACACTTATAAATAAAACCACATCATTTGCTCTTCCGAGTCCTCTCTCTTTTTAAAAATATCCCGTGGGACCGCGTTCAACCGCATCTTTAACTTCCCTCATTGCTCCTCGTGAAAGGATTTTCTTATATATTTCCGCTACTGTGTAATTAACATTAAAATTATTCATCTGATCCTCGTCAGTCCGCCGACAACCAGTGTTTATGTCAGGCACTGTTCTAAAAAAGATGGCAGAGGGGCTCAATTAGCTCGGGCTGAACAAAACCACTGTCTCCAGTGCTCCACGCGTGGCCTAATACTGCATGATTTGATTATTCTGCACAAGCAAACACATGCAAATTGCGTTTCAGCTTGAAGCTGTTAATTTCTAAGCGCGCTGATTAAGTGCAGGAATATGTCAGCGATATCCTGCCAGGTATTCATGTGGATTTCAAATCAAACACACGGCGGAAAAGTTCAAGATCATTTTTGATCCGCGGGGGAGAGAGAGAGAGAGAGAGAGAGCGAGAGAGAGAGAGCGAGAGAGAGAGAGCGAGAGAGAGAGCGAGAGAGAGAGACACTGAAACTCATCTTAATGCTAAAAGTACATCCCAAAGCATGCCTGGTGTTTTTGTGCTTTCCCTCTTTATATAAAGGAAGCCGGGTGGGGTTAACCTTGGAGAGTGGAGTTGGGGTGTGGGGGGGGGGGGATAAAACATGGGCCGACCCGGTTGTTCACTCTGCCATCCACAGTCTTTGTTTTTACTCACAATGTGGACGGCCATCTGTCAACCTTTACCCAGAGAGAGGCAATGATTTTTGCTCGCCTGACTGAACACCCAGGAAAGCAATATTTCACGTGTTAGCTCTAAAAAAAAAAGAAAAGAGAGACCCATCTCGGGGGGGGGGGGATTTTACTGACTGGAGTGATGTGGCGGTGTACATCAGGAGTGATCGCGCCGCCTCGCCGAGGAAACAGGAGCCGCGCCAACGTAACGGCGATGTCGGAGCACTGAGCTCACCTCGGCCCCTCGGTGCTCCGGGTGTTGCTTTGTGGAGAGAAAACCAACCCAAATCCGGGTTCAGTCATCCAGCTTCCTCTCTGGCGTCCAGCTGTTCAGTTCCACTGGAAATATCAGGCTGATCCCGTCACACCAAAAAATTATTTTGAAAACCATGTCCATTTCCACTGAAAACCATGTAAACGATGTCATTTCTGGACACATGGAGGGTGAAATATTCATTTTTGTAAATACCTGGTTATGTGTTAACATTTAGTTCAGTGTATTTCATTAACGGACTAAAGAAAATAAAGAATATAAAAAACATTCTATATAATACAAAACGAAGGAAGTTAAAACAAAGTTAGCAGAGCGGTCATCTTCCAAACAGAAGGTTGCAGGTTTGATTCCCATCGCCACATGCCGAAGTGTCCTTGAACGCCAAACTGCTCCCAGTGAATGGTTTAGGCGTCTTGCATGGCGTGAGAATGTGTGTGTGAATGGATGAATGTGACAAAGAATGTAAAGCGCTTTGGTGCCGCTCAAGCAGTCGAAAAGTGATATATACTGTAAGTGAATTCCATTTGCCATTTATATAGAGGAATGTTCTTTCCCAGGTGTTTTCATTTCTCAGTGCACGAAGAAAAAAAAATACATTAAATAAATAAATAAATAAATAAAATAAAATAAAAACTACTCAAAAAGGATGAACAGGACCTGAGCGCTGAACAATGACCAGTAACTAAAGCCAAGCACAAAAAACCCCAAAACTTACCTCTCAGGCTTCGCCTCACCTGTTGCTCCACCCATGCGACCAAACCATTAACAGAATTAATCTACTTTACCTGTCGGTGCTACGAATACGTTCGCCTACAAATTCACCCACACTTGGTACGTTCCATTCCCTTTACTACAAAAGACTTTAGGACCTCCTACTTCCTGTTTGGTGTTCGGACCTGGAACCTGCTGATGAGCTGGAGGGAACAAGGAGACTCTCAAACAAAAAACAAGGAGATGTAACCGTCTTCTGATTTTTGGGCGCAATATGGGAATATTCCAACGGGTGTGAAAGTGATGACAAAATGTTGTTGTTGGTTGTTTTTGGCAACCGTTTTACCAAACACATGGATCATGCTGGGCCAGCAGGCCGAAGCCTGAGAGTTACCAGCTCTGCAGCTTTGTTTACTTTAGTTTTCCTAGACTCTGGTGATGCACTGTATATTAATGCCTTCTCTACCTCGTTGCATGTGCTTGATGCTACTTATTGTTGTACTTTAAGATTCATTGCTGATGACAAATCACTGATTCAATGTAGGATGGTTGTCTCCGTCCACTCGTAGGCTTCTCCACTGGTGCATCTTCGTGTATAAAGTAAATTTTGGGCGTCTCCCGTCTGCATATGCCTCACTGAATATAACGAGAGTATTCACGAACAGATCATTGTGTTTGTTTCAGTGATCTTTCAGTGTGTTGTGCTCTTTTTGCGCTTCATCGTGATTCTTCGGAAGCGTAGATAAAAGCACGAGTTTAAAACCGTCAAGAATTTAAAATCAAACAAAAGCCTTTGATATCAACTCAATGCTAAACTTGTAGCCACGAGCATGAACACCTGATCTGAGTTTTCTGATCAGTGAAGCTGCTGGATGTCGACGCTGAACCACAACGTAGACGACTTCAGATGCTCAGCTGCACTTGTGCTCTAAATATTCAGCTTCCCTCCACATGTAAAAGACTTTTTAATATAAGAAATGAAGAACGCATTAAGGTGCTTGATGCTCGATTGTGCAAACCGATAAAAGTCTGGATTGGATTTTCTCCAAAGGTTCTCCACTTGATATGTGCATTTTCTGTTCTGCGTCGACTCCCGTGCCAACAAATCTGCACTAATGTCCCGATGCCGTGCGGGGCAATCCTTTACGAGGTGATCGTAGTTTTAACTAGACTTTAACTGTTTGGCAGCAGCAGCTGGCTCATTCAGCCATATGGCGGGAAAAGTACTTTTTATCCTCTAACTCATCAGTTCACTATCGCGGTGGAGCGAAGTCTCAGTCGTCCTGAGCCACCTGGATGAACTGCCACACTGAGGTGTCAAATTTTCCAATATCCCACATCACTGTGCATGAAGTCAACATGAGCCCGGCCTCC
The DNA here is from genome assembly GCF_963383615.2 of Lipophrys pholis. Lineage (NCBI taxonomy): Eukaryota > Metazoa > Chordata > Actinopteri > Blenniiformes > Blenniidae > Lipophrys > Lipophrys pholis. Next base: position 17,532,522 of record NC_137648.1, on the reverse strand, counting down.
TCCTCCTCCTCCTCCTCCTCCTCCTCCTCCTCCTCCTCCTCCTCCAGAGCAAAATGTTTACACACACAACTCCTCGGCTTTTCCAGCAGACACGCGGCAAAAGTTACAAACAAAACTCCAACGCGCACCAAAAAAACAAGGTGGCGTCCCGTCTCGGACATTAACGTCATCCGTCAGATCTCAACTTCTCCTCAAGGTCGCCGTCTACAGAGGGACTATAACTCAACTATCGTCTAATTAAGGAGGCCAATGATCATTTGAAAGGAGTAATGGAGTATAGAAAAAGCCTACGCCAGACCTTATTAGCGCCAGGCAGGACACTGTAAGAAGTGATGAGCCATTAGCCCAAAGGATACAAGCAAATGAACAACTAATTAGCATCTCAGGAGAAACTTAAAGAGCAAATTGGTGAATAATTGTTGTAATATCTGCGAGAATAAATACCGTCACCCATCCAGTCACGCAACCAACCAGTCGGAGGAGTTGGTAGCATTCCGGTGCGTCGTTATCCATTTCGGTAATCAATCTCGCTAATACGCATGCAGATGAGCGACAATTAGAGGGGGGGGGGGTCGTGTAAGTATATGTTAATGACGCAAATTTTTTAATCTGATAAATATTTTTGCAGCTTATTGATGAATTTGCTCCACAAAGTCTCGCATCTCTCAACGAGTTGAAGGGAGGACTGAGTTGTCGAAGCTTACCAAATTGCTTCCCTTTAGCAGCCATTTCTTCCACAGGCATGTAAATGTGTTCCTGTCATATACCCCACCCCCCCACCCCCCCCACCCCCCCACCCCCCCACCCCCCCACCCCCCCCACCCCCCCACCCCCCCCACCCACCCTCGCGAAGCTTCACATTCTGGGCCTTTATCTAATTTATGCATCTCGTGAAAGTGCAAGTCTGAATTTGCTGGCGCTGGGCTAATGGCATTCATTAACCTTCGCAACAGTGAAATGTTTGATTGGAATATGGCATTTCCTCCTTCAAAGGGACGTTTCATTCCCTTTTGCAATTCAGATGCTTCAAATGAGTCATTAAACGCCATTTCACATCAAACATCCGGCCTGTGTACAGTAATATAGCTACACCTCATCAGGCCGGCCGTGCGCAGACACGAGCGGGCCGAGGAAAATGCTTTTTAAAGTTGGTGGAATTGACTCCGCGCTGACAGACAGCCGACGTCTTCCACTCACCGGGCTGTGTTTGGATATTAGGCCTTGATTAGGAACAATGCATCAGGAGACATAATTGTGTCTTATCATTAGGCTGATCTCTCGACTAATTATAGCTCATAATTAATGAGCTGTGATTATGAGCCTGACTATGAATTCCAAGTTCAAGTTAAAATATTAGGGGAAAGATATTGAAGGAGTTGACTGGGCCGACTTTTAAACTTTTAAAGACGGATTTGTGTCTCAGGTTTGGAGGTAAAGCAGGATTTGTGTGTGTTTAGCCGGTGTAGCCTCTAGTTTTGTCCACGCCTGGATTACAAACATCTCCCATCAGGTGGAGGAGGCCAAAAAGAGACAAGACCTTTTAATTGATGTCTAATTTATATATAATTTGTACTATAGAAAGCAGCAGAGGCAGGACCTGCAGCAGGTGGGGAGGGTGGCAGAGTAACTTTAGGGTGTACGAGCAACTGTCCGTGTTTTGTGTGTGGTTCCACTGCTGTGCTGATGTTGTGTTTTTTTCATTATACGGGTTCTGTTATCCCTCATGTTTTGTTTTCCTTTCCTTTTTCTTCTTTTATTTATATTTGTGGCGGACACCATAAATAAAAGACTATCTATCTATCTATCTATCTATCTATCTATCTATCTATCTATCTATCTATCTATCTATCTATCTATCTATCTATCTATCTATCTATCTATCTATCTATCTATCTATCTATCTATCTATCTATCTATCTATCTATCTATCTATAATTTTTCAGAAAAAAACTCAGGAGACAAAAGACCCAGTAATCAGACTGAAAGCAATTGAAAAGTTTAGGAGAATTTTAAAAGTTTATTCTTGCGAGAAGAGACAAATGTCAGAGTGCAACCAGGGCAGCATTGTTCAGGAGTTTGTCTGAACGCTTCAGCTGGAGATCAGCCTTCATAGGCTGAATTGTTTTTTTGTTGTTGCGTATGATCGACAGTGAAGGTCAAAAGTGGTACCACAGACCGTCCTTGGAACGCAGACTATGAAAATTTTTTTTTAATATATATATATATATATATATACTTTATGAGACAAAACTTTTCCATAACAGTTATAAATGTGTTTGATTTATTAGGTTTTTATACAGCACCACAGCTTTTGTGGTCTATATTCTATTGAGGGTATATTCCTGCGTAGGAAGTCAAAATATGTCTTAGTTTTCATACTTGTGACACTAACGATCACACTCCAGGCTTTCATAGGTGCTGCGAAATCACTGCACCGCACCTCCCTCAACTCTCCATTCGTCTCCCCGCCAGTGAAAAGGAAGGAAATGTTTCATTCAAGGGCGTTTTGGTCGCCGTCCCAAGCGGCCAATCGCCTCTTGAAGTTCTCCACAACGCCCGGCCCTCCGCGTAATGATTTTCCCAGACAGCTGAGTGGGCCCAGTTTGCTCACGTCACTCCACAGATCAGGCCCGATAAGACGCCCGCACACACTTTGATAAACACACACTGATCACATTCACCTGACCTTGCTGGTGCACCAGCTAACCGGCGTTTCTGCTTATCGGTTTCGTTTGCTGAATAGAGGAGGAGATTCTCCGAAAGCTTGCAGCCGGCCCCGCTTTGCTCCACGTTGACTTTGAACCCTTTTTGTCTGGCTCGGCCCCGCAGATAGCATCTCAGACCGTGTGCGCGCACACACACACACACACACACACACACACACACACACACACACACACACACACACACACACACACACACACACACACACACACACACACACACACACACACACTCCGAATACAATTAGCCGTCCTGAATCGAATAAACACGTGAAATCTCAGAGGGATGTGACGGATTTATCTCGCTTGTTTGGCACAATGTTGTCACATTTTTGTTGTTTGGTCGCGCTAATTGCATTTGTCATTGATGGCTGCCTAAATCAGGCAGTTGCAGCACTTAATGAGTTCCTGATTAGAGATTCTGAAATTCACTCAGTGCTGATTTGGTGTTATTTTAGCCGAAAAAAAAAATAAAAAATGAGGATAATTTTCTCTAATGCCACTTGTTAAGGTAATTACTCTATAATTGCGTTATCAAGGTGTCATAGAAGAGTCAAGGCAAAAAATATCACCACCCCTCGGGGGCACTTTGTCACTCTCCATTTAGCTTTTATTCCCTTAAACGCGCCGCGTTGCCGCCACTTCTACAGATTGGAGGAGTTAAAAAAAAAAAAAAAAAAAAAAAGGTTTGTGTGGCAGCTGCGTTTTCACTTCACCAAGATCCACGGGCGACACACACCAGTCGGCTCGAGGAACAAAACGGAGTGACATGAGGGGATCGGTGAAAAGCGGCGCGCGTTTCAGGAGCAATTTCAACATCGTGTTATTCACTGGCTTTAATAAAAACACTGGCAATCGCTCACAGAGCCGGATCATGAAGAGAAAAACGTATAAATGTGGCAAAATACGCAGAGAAATGTGAGTTTGGTAGAATATTTTAGCTAATTACCGAGGATATAACGGAACAGTTTGCCTCTAATCACAGCTCAGTTTTGAATTTTTTTTTGAAGTATGTTCCGTTTTCTTCTCTTCAGGCTTTTACGACATAACTTCATGTTTCCGGATTACATTTCTGATGAAGACGGGAGAAGTCCGGTGGAAACACGTCAAAGTTACAGAAGCCTAAAGAGAAGTTAAAGAAAGAGACTTATGAACAAACTGAACTACAAGCTCTATTTTCTCTTTATTGGAAGGACCAGGAAAATGTTGCCATAGTAACCAGTGAATGCAAGTTCTAATGATTCTGTTCGTTTGAGTGCGAGAACATTCAGATGAATGTCCGGCTCCTCCAGGCCTCCTGATATCGTCTGTTCAGTTTGGATCAGTAATTATCGACTGGCTAAAAGACCAATCGTGACGCCAGCTTGCGCCTCTGCTGGTTTGATAGTGTATTACAGTATGTTTCATGATAGATGACAAAAAGACCGGCTAATGCTGTAAAGAGGGAACTATTCCCTTTTGATACTTAATTATAAACTCAATTATTATTATTATTATTACTCAATTATAAATCTCATCTTTACTAAGATTTATATCTGAATGTAATTTCAAATTTGGCTTTTTGGGCATGAAGATTGTTTTTGTCTACATGTATGGATTTATTTATTTATTTATTGGCTTGCATGTGTTTTACAAACTTTTCGCCAAAAACTTCTCAGCCGAAATTCATAAAATCTTCAGGGATGATTTATCATCATGAAAGGACCAATCGATAGGATTTTGGGACATAAACAGCTAACCGTTTCCAAATAAATCGAAAAAAAACCTGCGAAAAAAATGTTTCACTTGACAGGCTAGTTAGCGTGGATATAGCGTGGTCTGTGCTCGTTCTAGTTAGTTTTGTAGTCAAGACCACCGAACCCCATTACTGTCGTCTTTCCTGCTTTGTCCACATGGGGTCTTGAGTTCATTATGGAGGACAAAAGGCTTTGATGTCCTCGTCCCGTGCCGCTTCCTCCAGCTCCTCTGGGAAGACCCTGAGCCACTTCCCGAACCCGAGAGATGTGATCTCTCTCACAGGTCCTGGCCAGACCCCGGGCCTTGTTCCGGCTCGACGCGCCTGGTAGACGTCCAAGGGGGGACGAGTGGCGTCTTTTTTTAAATTTTGTTTGTCCTGACCGGAGGCGCAGGCCTTCAGCGAGACAGGCAGGGTGGGATGTTGTTTTCCTCTTCCAAACTATATGGATTTACCGGCGAGGCCACCAAACCTGGGTAGAAGGAGAGAGATTGAAAGCTGACAGTGACCACAACAACAACCACAACAACAACAACAACAAGGACATTATTGAGTTGAAAATGACATGTCACCCCCCCCCCCCCCCCCCCCCCCCCACCCCCCACTCCACCCCCACCCCCCAAACCCAATAAACAATGACAATGCATCGTTTGTGTTTTTGTTTCAGACAAAGTTTCGTGTTTACACTGCGATGTTTGAAAAATGGCAAGAAAGGACATAGTTGGCATGCTGGGCCACTAGTGGGTGCTGTTGCTTGTTTTAGTGATGAAGCCACACAAACATGGCAGCAGAGAACAACACGCTACAAACATTAACAATCGCAAGACAGTCCCATCTACTGAGCATGTGCAGAAGGTCTATGTACTATTTATTATTTCCGCGGTGAGCGGTGAGCCTATCGTTTTGAAAACGCTGTCGCGTGAACATGAAACTTTGAAACGTGGTTGTGTGAACACCCTCTTAGACACATGAAGTTGAATGTCTCACAAATGTTTAATTTGCATGTTTTTTTGTGGTTTTATTGACAAAAAAATGTTTTGAATCAAATGTTTTCAAGGGTACTACATCAAACGTCTATGTTCAGCGCGCGCCATAATCCGCGTTTGTTTTGTGCCCTTAACTCTTAGTGACTTTATTTTTACTTTATTCATCCAATCCACTAAACAAAAGTCAAAAGCAGACTATATTGGCACAGTTTAATATTTGCCAGTGCAATTTTTACCATTCGTACGAACTCAGCTCTGCTCATCCCACTAAAGCTCTTTGTGTGGAATTGGGACAAATAATGAGATTAATATTAACGGTTGTATCCCTGGAAAACAACTTTTAAGAACCTGTGAACAAATACTGGGCTCTATATTTGGCTCGGGCTGCTCCACAAACCGGAGCATCAAGCTGCTCTGGTCGCCGCCTCATCAGCAATCACTCCAAAACTTTTTTTTTTTTTTTCTCTCTCCTTCTCCCTCGCAGGAACCTATTTTAACAGCACGCCACGTGCTGAACAATTCCTCCAGATGCAAAGAAAAGACTCACAACCTGGCGTGTTGTGATTAGAGAGGCAAGCTCAGACAATAACCTGCTGATTGTGGCCGCGGACGCTCGCTCGGTACGCCATGAACAAAACTTCCACAGAAAAGATCTTTTTTTTTTTTTTTTGCTTTTGCTTTAATGCTTCATTGTGATATTTCTTCCTCTGCTTTTATTTTTTTTTCTAAATAGTTGATGCACTGATACAAGATCTTAAAATTACACCCGAGCTTGATGATAACTTTGGACTGTGTTCGACAAGAATGCACAATCACTCACCCGATAATTTACTGGCTGACACGTGGACATTTTTGAGTTACTCAAAGTAGTTATTTAGTCGTTGCTCTCTCGCTCTCTCTCTCTCTCTCTCTCTTTTCTTTTTGCACGTTCTCTGACGATGGCTCGGTGTTTGTGGGGACGCAGCTGAAGTGACAGTCCTGCAGATACTGTACATCTGTTTACACAATCTGTAACGCACATTCATCACGCTTCGTTTACACTCTGCCAAGTGTGTTTACGCTGGAAGGATGTTTTCCTGACACAATTTTCCTCCGTCAAACGGAGGCACTAATTGCACAACGCTGCAGTAAATGCGTCGTCCTTTTCGGTTCTGTTTTCATATCTGAGTTTTAACTATTTAGATCATCGAAAATACAAGCGAGGGGAATATTCCCTTCATATTGTTTCTTACCGTATTCTGTATATATCGACACCATTTAGAACAAATTGACCAAAATCTAGCAAATTTCTGGCCACGAACATTCTGTAATTAGGACACATTTAGCACAACTGTTTTATATTGTCTTTGTCTGAAATGGACACGTCGTCATTTGCGCAGGTTTTGCACAAGTTCAAGTTCGTCTTTCATATTTCTTAAAAGAAGTGTCAAAATATTAAACATTCCAGGATTGTTCCAGGAATACATTAGTTGCGTTTTGGGTGTCTGTTCTGACTCCGTCTCCATGGGAACGGTGTACGATGTAACTTCTTGACGATGCACCGACTCCATCTCCATGGAAACGGGTGGGAAATGCAACCTTTTTTTTTTTTTGCTGCGACGGTGCATGCGCACTGTGTCCACGGTAAATAATTTTTCTGCACATGCTCAGTCCATGGCGACAACTCCCATTGGTAATGTTTCTAATGTTTTCTGCCTATGTGTGTGTTGTTTCATTCCAAAACCAACCAGCTGTGTTTTTGCCGTTTTGGTGTAAATGGAGCTCGTTTTGAAAAAGTGCCGAAACTTTTCTGAAATGAAAAAGCAAAAACGACGCATCTTACACTTGAAACGGGCCTCACACAAGCATCGTAATTCTTTCAATTCACTAAAAAAAAAACAATCTAGATCTAGTTTTCTAAAACGTAGGCTTTTGTAGCCTGAAAACAAATCCAGCAAGCTCCAGTGTCTTCATCGCTTCGTCACCATAGCAACAATTAAGCAAACAAATGTATTGTCCTGGCAACAAGTCCGAGCCAATGTTTAGTTTTTTTTTATAATTTATATAGAATATCAAAATGGTTTTCCCAGAAATACCCTAAATGTAACACACGGAATAAATTGAACATAGGAAGTAAAACCCGTTGTTGTATTTGCAGTGTTTCGATGAATTGATATGGAAAGCAGTTATTTGCATTGACTGCCATTAACGCAAGCGTTTGTGGTCTTCCGACACATGTATAGCAGAAACATTTTTTTTTTTCAATTTTCCTGGAAAACCCACAAAAGCAGCACTTATCTCAGCTTTTTATTATCATGTGTTCTGTGACTCGTGACTTTACCACAGTTATATTAGAAGAAACGGTGAGAAATCCACTTATTGCCAAAAATGGTCAAGAGCCCACATTGAAAGTGAGTCGATATGGTTTAAGGATTGCGACTCTATAGCAAGTTTCATATCGAGGCTGAGGTGTGTTGAAGTTTGAGTTGGTTTCCACATGAATATGTGTTAAACTCAAAAGCGTTTTTTTATTTTTTTTTTCTACGGTGATCTGATGGGGCAAAACATCTTTCTGTGGGAAAAAAACATGTTTTTCTTTCCCCCTTTGCTTCAAAGTCACTGTGGTTTTTGACCCGAGCCGTCCAACTGGTGCGGACGCTCACAATAACCCCGACCGGACCGCCGGTCAGAGTTTCCAGGCAGGCCTGGAATTTTGCCCTGGGATCAGTCCAGCCTACTTTCACAAGAGCAAAGCCCGTCTGTCACAACGCGTTACAGTGAATGACGGCTTATCTGCTTTCATACTGCAGTATTGAGAGATTTTATATATTTTTTTAAACCCTCTACTCCAACTCCTGCGACAGGGCCCGGCGAGCAGCATGCATGCGAGCCTAACCTCGACTCCTCAACTATAAATACCCCCAAAAAAAACTCTCGCTAATGGAGTAATTTACACACACCCTGCCAAAGCCATTGACAGGACTCTCTCCTATGGCAAATGTCTGGCATTTAGCAAATCGATGACGTGAGTTATGAAGAGGAGCCGGGGCCCCCGATGCCTCTCCATTCTTCTCAATAACAAAAGAGGAAGTGCATTAAAAAAAACTAGCATTGATGGGTTGTTGGGAGTTGCAGTCAATGAGCTCTGAGAGTTTAAAATTAAAAGGCTCTTAGGGTGAAAATTGTTTTCTCTGGTCATCCGTCATGTCGTGAAGGGTCTTTCTCACAGTGATTAATTAGAAACTAAAAGGGTAAGAAGGAAAGGTGGGGGGGGGGGGGGGGGTGGGGGGTTAGAAATCCAGTTGTTATAAAACCCGGGGGTACTTATCCTGCCCAGTTGTGAGTTAATGACACCAGTTTTCGCCTTGACTAAGTGTTATTGCCGCAGTCCATAATTTCATCTCGAAAATGGGCGAGGGAGTGGATCTTCCTTATAGTAATTGAGTATTGATTTGAAAATAAACAGCAGCGAGACTCCCACCCGACTGACAGACCCATCTTTCGGATGGAATCGACAATAAATGGGGCCCCCGGTCGGAGGGAAAGTTATGGATCAAGATGATACAGTCAAGCGCGCCTCTCCCATCACGAGATCTCTCCTCCAATATGTATTGGATTTTAGATAACCCATTTACGAGCCCTGTCATCTAAAACCTATAGTTTTCAGCGGGCAGATGATAAGTTGAGGGTTTTGCGACTTTTGCACGGATCTCTGCGGCTCACCCCGCCGCGTGTATCGGGCAGAACCGGGCGGGATCAAACCAAGAATGGGATGAAAATGAGAATCTGAAGCGGCGCTAAGCAAATGTTTGATGTCAAACACCTATAACGTGTGCTCTCATAAATGCAAAGTATGTCTGTCTGGCCGTGGGCAAACGCCTTCATGCGAGCGTTGAGGAGCAGCAGAGAGAGAGAGAGAGAGAGAGAGAGAGCGCTAATAATTCAACAGCTCAGTGAGTCGACGGGACGCGAGGAGTCGGGCCGGCCGTTAACCTCCGCGTTATCACCCGCCCCCACTCCACCGCTAACGACATACAAAATTCGTTTTCATTAGTCGCTACTTCACTTTTGATCCGGGAAAACTGTCGAAGCAGGAGGGGGTGGGGGGCTAATATGACGCCCTTTTAAAATAACCTCCTGAATTCAGCCGGACTGGCCCCCCTCGCCGCCCAAAACCTGCTCGCCACCGCACCACCGTATCGCCACACCCACCTAATGACTCGTGATTATCCCCCACATGCTAATGCTTCATTTGTTATCGGCGTGACCCGCGACGGCAGCGTCACACACCCTTATCTGTATTTATCTTGTCAATTATTGATTGCTTTTTCCCGCCGCACGTCATTATTAATTTGACGTGCTGTGTCAAGCTCACTGTTAATCATATTTAAACAGATATGGGGGGAGATAAAAATCAATTTTCCATTATCCTTGAGGTTTTTTTTTTTTGTTTTTTTTTCTTCAAAATCCATCCGGTACTGCGGAGGGGACTTGAGAGATCGGCTATGCATGGTTGAGCAGATCCAGAGCCGTGCAGAGTAAATAATCATCCCTTGTGAGTTTGAGAGGAAAGCAGTAAAAAGATGAGTGGCAGCTTCAGTGTTTCTCGAGGTGAGATGATACATTGGACAACACCTTTGTGGGAGTTACTAAAAATTGTTTTTGCAAAATATATTTGAGATTTTGGTATTTGAACAGGTAGACAACTAGAACATTCAAGTCAACCACTGCTTGTTAATGACTGAGGTTTTAAAGCAGTTAGCGATGAAACACTGGGCGCTGTTAAGGTATAAGATATAACTGGTCGCTTCCACTGTCACATTGGCAATGACATGCCTCAGGTTTGTCTGAAAAATTATAAATACCAACATGAAAACCAAACTGACGTGTCTCGGTATGCAAATCATATGTAAATGGGGCGCACCTTGCCCCTCATCTTCGTCTCCTCCCCTCCAAGCCGAAAGAGACAGAAAGTTATTGTAGAAAAAATATTGACAATGTAAAGAAGACGTGAAGAAAAATCTAAAAAAAATTTTTAATGACAAATTCTTTTTCATCAATGACAAGCCGGTTTCAGCGCCGTACGACTCCATGTCCGTGGAAATGGGGGGGGGCAACTTTTTGAAAACACTCCGACTAGTTTTATAGTTGACAGTCACCGTAATAACAATGCAACTCGGTCGACGGTCCATACGAATGTCTGTGTACTCCCATTGTTAAGGTTCATAGCGTATTTTCTGTGTGTGTTTTCATTTCAAAAACAATCAGCAGCGCCAACTCGTGGCCCCGACATGCTAACTCCATCCATTTCAGCATTTCTGCCGTTTCCATGTAAACGGACATAGTTTTCAAAATGTTGCCGTGTGAACTTCAAATTTCTCCCAAACAATAATGATGCGCTTTAACTTGAGACGTTGTTGTTCAAACGTCGCCTCTGTATTGACAAGACCGTTTCGCACGGCACTCATGTTCACCTGAACTCCAACGGTAGATCCAGGTGTGCTCTCTTATCTTAAGCATGAGCAGTCCTCTAAACAGGCTCTCATAACATGGCGAGTATATCTCCCGCTAAAGCGGCGTGTGGATCGGTCGCCTGAGTTCCGGTGGAGAGAAGCGGCGCCTCTTCTCCAAGAAAAGCAGGACGGAAAGACGAGAAGCCCAAGGAGCTGTTACCCAGCAGAAGGTAATGGCGCGAGGCGCGGCAGGATACAAATAGCCGAGGAAGGGCACTTCACCCAGATAATGGGGTTGAAGGATCCCGGCGTTGGTGAGATTCATGTACAGACAAGGCTCCTTTGATGCGGTGACATTGGCGAGCCCATAAAAGCCACCGTGTAAAATACGGAGGCGTCGCTCCCGAGCTAATAGGATCCCCAGCTTTTTGGAGGCAGATTTAGCATAGCCTGACACGAGAGACACAGAAACACTAATTGGATACACTTACCTGGGTTCAATACGTGAACACACACCGATCCATCAGAGGGGGTGGGGGGGCGTTCAGACCGGACGGAGGTGAAGGAGCGACTCGGGGGTTGTTTTGCATGTTCGTGCGAAGCAGGGCTTAGAGAAAGGCCTCGACAAAGGCTCTTCCAACACAAACCCCATTGGAATACTTCTACAAGATGTGCATCATCTGCAAAAGGTCATGCAGTTTAGTCAAAAACTACCACAAAGTAACTCGAAACAACCAGAGAGAGATGTATATTCACCACAAGAAGATATAGGGACTAAAGCAAAGTGTGATTGGACATTATGAAATGGAAAACGTAAGCAAACAACATTTTTTGTTGCATTTATTTGAATTAATTTTAGGCCAAGTTTACAGACACACGCCACAAAGAGGTGAATGAAACCAAATACACATCGACAGCGACAAAATCATCACACAAGACAGAAAGACGGCAAACTCTTTGTAATCCTGAAGAGCCCCGGCGGAGGAAAACTGAGTGAAGTGTGTTGCTTCTTTACTGTATATCGTTACTTGCCCATCTTAGGAGTTCTGAGATTTCTATTTAAAATGTCTATTGAATTCATAAATCGTCACACAATTTATTAGATTCTAACTTTTTATTTCATTATGCACATTGTCACGGCTTTTTTGGCCCTTGGTTGACATGATTACTTTACAGGCGCCACTTGCTTGAGAAAGCCGAAGTTCAATATACCTTTATCATTATTCCATCCTACCATTAGTTCATTATGCCAACTTACGAGTTTCAATCAATAGAGCTCTCAATACTAATGCTGGAAACCTTCAGTCAGATTTGAATGTTTCCTCATAATGGGCATTTGTTGAAATCTATCTTAAACCTCTTAGACAAAAGCTGAATGTGTGATTTATTCCTGGAGCTGAGCTTTGATTTCTCCTCCCATCTGCATCCAGCCACACACTATTTAGCGACGCTACCAGGAAAAAAACAACAAAAAACAAGCTGTTTGGATGGACTAATCTTTGGCCCGCTGACAGCTGTGTCCTCTCCCCAAATGAGCATGAATTCCCCGGGACCAGCTTCTCCTCCTCGGGCTCAGATCAATACGGCTCCGATAAGCCAGGACACCTTCCAGGAGCCGCGGGGCTTTCGGTGGGGGGAGGGGGGGTTCTGCCATATCATGATTTGGGCTTTAATTACTTGGCACATGCAGTTAACTGCAATGCATGCTTAAAAGTGTGTCTGGGTGCGAGCGGGAATGTGTGAGTCTGCAAGCCAATTATCACATGTGGCTGATTGTGAAGCTCCACAGAACTTTCGCTGGAAATAATTTGGTTTATTCCAGAGTGTAAACTGGCTTATAATTGACCTCTTTACTCATTTTCATGTAGTAAACTTCTGCTGTCATTTACACCACAAGACAGTAATCGGAGCCACTGAAAACGCAACTTTCTTTTTTCAACAAAAGGCTCCCAAAGTTAATTTTATTACTATTATTGTTGTTATTACTACTTTTAATAATAAGATTAAGTTTGATTGCTATTCCAGTAACTCAACTATAAATCTAGTCCCAGGAGAATATGAACTGGGAATATAATTTGAAACGTGTGGTAACAATATATATTGCAATATATTATTTTCTTTTGTGTATTATATATATGTGTGTGTGTGTGTGTGTGTGTGACTGTTTTTGAACATACTCTCATACAAAATACATTTCAACAGAACTGAATAAACAAATTTCAAAAAAGTGTAGAATTTAAGAAAGTATGTTATAATAAAGTATAGAATGCCATTTTAAGAACATTTATTGTGCAAAATGTATTTTGAAAAACAAAAAAACTTATGGCATTTGTAATATCAATCCATTATGTTTCTCTGCTCAACGTCCAACCCAAACCCAAACCCAAACTCGGGCCATATGACCGGCGTTGCATTTTTCAAGTTTCCAGGGAGACGGAGTCGGAGCGTTTTTCCAAAAACTTGCTATTTCAGTGGCTCCGAGCACCGTTGGGTAAACAAACGCCCAAAACGCGACAAAAGCTTTCCGTCTTCGCGTGAAAATTTTGTCTGTGTAAATGCGGCCTCTTTTGAATCGCAACCACAATATATCTGAGTTGCATTCCGGTACCACTTGCCATTTGGCATATGTGAATTATAAAAGGGGATTTCCGAAACAAATGTCTGAATGAAGACCTGCTTCTTCCCCCGGTGAACCCCGGCACGTAGGATCCTCCTCGGCAGACGAGTATTTAATTTGTTATCTCCGCAGCGAGCGCCGAGCCTCTGGCTGCAGTGCTGGAATGGGAAATAAATGACACCGAGGGGAGTGAGGCTGTCGCTCCGCCAGCCCACGGGCCCCTCGCGTAAATAGCTTTTAACATGGGGATCAATAATGTTAAGTTGTGATTAAATACATTACTACATTCAAAATGAGCCACCGCAGGGCCCCACGCGTGTTTATGGACATCCGAGAGGAGGGCAGTTACGCTCTCGTGGCCTTTAAAGGAGAGCGTGCAGATGTTCGCGATTCACCGGCTTAAATCAAACCTTTGCACACATGATTCAATGTATGTTTGCACAAGGAGGGCTCATCGTGAATTAATGGCCTCATTTCATTGGCTACAGGTTTAAAAGTGTCTGCTTTAACCTTTTCTGCTCTCTTGGCTGTTGCATTTCATCTTCATAGCCTAATTGCCTCCCCTGCGGCCCTGATTTGACTAAAACCCACATTCAAGATGAATAGAAGCAGAGAACAGCCATTAAACAACATGGAGATCCTCTTTCTTATTCTAAAACATTTAGACACGCTCGTGAGCTTAGAAACGGTCCTGATCACGGGAACAAAATGTTTTGTCGATGCAGCTATTTCAGGTTTTCTTTACTGTTCTCGTTCTACTTGACTGATCAGCTCTGTCCTTTCTGCCATTGCATCTTCTTTGACTAACTGACACCCCTCTGCTATGTTCAGCTGTCATCTGTCTGTTGAGAGGCTCAATTCGAGAGCCTAGGGGTACCTCAAGGTTCAATCCTGGGGCCACTACCTTTCACCAACTCCAATGCTCTTTTAGATCAAATACGATTTATTGTTGTTGTTTTGGTGACGGATACTCAAAACATGCTAATTATCTTAAAGAAAAAAAAAACCCCATCTTGGTTGCATTCTTGGCTATTTTAGCCTCTTTAGCTTTTCAGATGTTTATCCATTGTACTTTTGGAAATATCTTGTTTAGTCTTGAGATCGTCTCAAATGAGACCATCAATCTCAGTTTGCTTTAGTCAGTCATTCACCAATGACAGCGGGCACAAGTAATGTAATTGGTATTTTGTTTTAGTAAGAGAGAAAACCATTCAACGGCCTTTGGCTTGATCAATCTCAGGAGATTAAAGATGTAAAACGTCAGGAGTGTGTGCACAGTGAATGTTAGAGGTCTTGGTCCCAGCCCGCCAAGGCTTCATCCTTGGCACCGAGACTCAGTCAGTCTCTCTCGGTTCTGCCGCATAAATTCAGATACTTTCCCCCCTCCTCACTTTGTTAAACGCTATTATTGGACTCGGTTTTATATTATTGACCCCATATTTCCGTAGTTTGCAACCTGAGATAAAAGTACCATTATCTGGTCATGTGATCAGGAATCACTGCGTCTTGGCAAACAAAACCTCCCAAAGGGTTTTTTTTTTTTTAGAGCAGATTGTTTGAGAAGCGGAGATTCGTATCTTCCTACGTGCTCCTGGAATGCTCTGGCAATCACACTGCTCCTCTCTTAAAGAAGCTTTTATTAGGATGTTTTCTTATTTCTCTCTGTGATTTTTTTTTTATTTCTTTTTCCTGATGCCGTATGTGCGTGCTAATGTTTTATTCATGCTGTTACTCATTTCGCGCAGACGGACTTTTACTTATCACACCACGCAGGTTTGTTTTCACCGAAGCCTCTCACGCTTTGTTTTTACCAATAGACCCTGAGTGGAGCATGTCTCCATTCTTTCAAATCTGAAACCAAATTTGTTTTACAAGGCTAATCCATTTCTGACGGCTCTGCTCATTCTTCCAGCATAATGGGACTCAGAGTCCCTCTCTTTTGTGTGTGTGTGTGTGTGTGTGTGTGTGTGTGTGTGTGTGTGTGTGTGTGTGTGTGTGTGTGTGTGTGTGTGTGTGTGCTTTTACCCCGCAGCCTTTGCCAAATCCATTTGACTTCACACACAAGTTCATTTATTAAATCTTTAATAGGCCCCCCTTTTATTATGTATGCTTATAAAGATCATAACAGAGATGTAAATTAATGAAATTCCGCTTTCTTCCAAAGCTCATGAATCTCCATAACTTTGCGTTTTCAAAGAGAAACCTGCTCCAATCGAGCCTGATGTTTTATTCACATGAAAATGTTCATGCAGTTTAATTAACTAAATGTGATTTATCTCACTTGCCCAATCTTTCAACACACTCATTATAAAGATACAGTAGCAGTTTGTGGCACAGTGGTAGAATTATTGATATAACTAATTACAGACATTTTGGTGGTGGGGGGATTTCAAAAAGAAAAGAAAGCAAGAAGGCGACGCGGGGATGCTTGCTGCAGGTGATACTTTGCTAACTGATCAAACTTCATCTTTCGAAGATGGAAATAGGTCCAATATCGTGGAAGGAGAAGCGGTGTGAAGTCTTTTTTCGAGGGGAGAGCCGGTGTGCTGATAAGTGGCAGATAGAGGTTTTACACTTGGCCGGAGCATATCGGTAATAGCTCCAGGAGCAGCATGTGTATTGACTCCAGTTGGGGAGATGGGAGACGAGTGGGAGGGAAGAAGAAGAAGAAGAAGAAGAAGGAGAAACGTTTCTGTGGCTTCTGCTTGAAGAGGGTGACGCCCAGCTCTGGAAGAGTGCAGGTCTGCAGGGAGGAGTATCAGCCATGGAACAGATGTCCCAGTCACAGAGGCCGAGGGCGCAATCACTCTTCCTGTTTTCTCTGCTTTTCCGGCCGTGTGGGGGGGAGTGGAGGAAACTTGTATAGTTTTATGCAAGTTTTCCAAGTTGTGGTGCAAGTGAAAAGTGTGAAGTGGACGACATGAAATAATTAGTCACTGATAACCTTTATCGCAACGTTCTTTTGCAATATGAAGTCTTTCTTTGGGCATCTTCAAGTGTCCCTAACATTTTATGTGAAAAAATAGTTTTTTGTGTTTTCGTATCAAAAAAGTTTGCATTTCCATAACGACATGTTGAAAACGATGTCTGTTTACACAGACATGCTGAAAACAATGCAGTTGGCATGCCAGGCCAGGTGTTGGCGCTCTTGTTTCTACGCCAACGAAAGTTGGCTGAGAAGGTTATGGTTTTGTCTGCGTGTATTTATTTATTTATTGGTATGCATTTTGCCAGCTTTCCGCAAAAACTACTCACCCGAATTGCACGAACTTTTCAGGAATGAGTTGTTATTGTCCTGGATTCGACTTTGGGACGTTAACGTATAAACAAATAAATCCCCCAAAACTCCGAAAAAAATGTTCCATACAAAGCGGATGCGAGCGGCACCGAGGAGCTCAAAGGAGATCAGCGTCTGTTGCCATGGAGACGCCCCCTGCTCAGTGTTTCACACAGTGATGTTGCGACCTGACAGGCCAGTTAGCATCGATATGAGCTAACAGCTATCATGCTGTCGATGCTCACTGGGTTCCGCAAACAAATGTGGCGTTGGCGGCGGTCTGCGCTCTACCGAGTGTAGTTCTAGTTTTTATGATGAAACAACACACTATAAACATGAGCAATGGCGAGCATACGGACATCCGTATGGACGGGCGGCGAAGTTACTCCCAATTGATGAATTAGCCACATTGGTGTGTAAATGTATGTGCATGGGTGAATGTGACTAACAATAGCGCTTTGGGACTGCTCCAGCACTATATAGGTGAATTCTATTTACCAATGCTATTACATGGGACTCTGAACTATAGAGCCATGAGGGCTGTGATTGGTCCACTCTACTACATCATGATGGTGTAGTAAATCTGCACTTTATTGGAGAAGCTGTTAAATAAACAGCAGACATCACTCAGAGGCAGCGCAAAAAAAGATCTGGTTTTGGTTCCGTCCACAGTTTCTTGCCAACCTCCGATAATGTGGACGACACCGCGCAGGAAGCGAGCTTGCAGCTCGACACTCCAGCCTACTGGTTTCAACCGAAAGCTAAAATTTGCAGCGTCACTTCCAATCGTTGTGCCAAATCGCTCACTATGATCGCAAATGCGCAACCGAAAAATGGACGCTACCAATGATCCTTCTGCGCCCCCTAGGGTTATGGCAGTGAACTACTTTGCGGCACATGCAAGCTTTACTCAGAACTTCACAGAGGCTAGGCACCAACTTATACATACTGTAGAAGTGATTGAATAGTAAAAGGAATTACGGGTTTATCTCTGGTAACTCCACCAGAACTTTAAAAAACAAAAACACCATTAAGTTTGACTGACGACCTTCAAACCAGTTGAATGTTGAATGTTCATTGATGAAGATCAACCCATTTGAACTTTGTTGGAGCATATATGTATGCAGCAAAATGTCTTCTATTATACAAGTATAGAAACAAAGTCACACCATAAGTATGGATATAATAAGATAAAAACTGAAATAATGGAGGCAGTTCCATCGACGAACCTCAGCCGTAACCGAGTACTGTTCGTCCTGAATTCTGTACTGCACCATTTGATTTAAACTTGACGATGCTGGTTTTTCACGTCTTGTATTGTCATATTTGTCCTTGTTGTCCTTGCTGTTGCTGAGATCTTTGCACCGTTATCATTTTGGCGCATGCTCCCCTTTTCATTATACATGTTGCTTCTGCAAACATTTGGTTCCATTTTTTGGGGTTTCATGTAATGACAGAGAACAAGATGTTCTGAATGTGGCACACAGATCCAGATCTGATCGATACAGCTAATTGTTTGTAGAAAAGCTCAATGTGTTGTTTTGTGACATGATGACGTCGGGTAGAAGTTGTTGGCTGCATAGATATCAGTGTTGACAAGAATCGAGCCTAGAGCAGACGCTTGTCCGATCAGAAATACATCCCAGACGTCACACATAATGTTCCCGCCGAGCAAAGTAGATTCCACTTCCTCTCTACTTCCACACGTCAAAGAACTAACGCCAACGTGCGGAACACAATGCCTCTAATGAGTTTTTCATTCAGCGTCGGTAGGAAACCATGTTAATACATAGTTATTTTCCTGCAGGGCTCCACGCTCAGCTGATCCGTGCTGCCGCTGTACATGTGGGCTGGCCTTTCGCTGAAACTATGACCACCGGACCAGCACAAACACGTCCCGTGTGTTTTTATAGAATAGATGGTTGGATTTGTTTTTGTGTTTTGTATTCTAAAGAAAAGGCAACACAAGTTTATTTCTCAACTGACATTCCGACAAATGATGTGGAGATGAGTTTGTCCCTCGAGAGACGGGTAACCCGTCCAACATGGACGCTGCCTTCACGTTGTCTGAGATTCCGGAGAAGAAAAGTTAAAAACTAGATAATATACAGTTAAAAACTTCATATGTTCCTCTGGATAAAAGCACGTGTTTCATGAAATAGTTGGATTTCATCCCCCAAAGCAACAAACAAGTAATTGCTTGGCAAAAGAACCACCGATACAACCAGAGGTTGCCAATTATTTAAATTTTTTATTATTTTTTTTTAAGTCTGTAAACTGATATTTACTTTCACACGTTCTACCGTCTGACATCTGAGAGCAGTCTGTCTCTGGTTTACGTTATCAGAAGGCTAAAACAGAGCTGGACGTCACCACGGAGCCAAAATAAAGCTAATTATCTGTGTTGTCTCCAAACCATCGTCCCATTCCTGCCATCCATTCATTTCTTCCAGTAATCCCTCTTCAAGCTTTTTTTCAAGCTTTGAAATGCATAAATTAGTTGATTAAAACTTTTTTTTTTTTTTTTTTCACCCTCCCGCCCCTTCCTCCAACCTGCAAACATTCCAGTCAGCACTTCATCTCGGGGGCCTTAAGCGCAGCGTCCAGAAGTGCAGCCATTTGCACTTTTTTTTTTTTTTTTTTCCTAAGCTTTATCCCCACCTAGTTATTCGAAGATCTGCTGCTAAATTTGTCCCTCATTCCGTCTCCCTAAGCTTAAGCCGTCAGCCCAGTAATGCAGCTTCAAGAGCACATTTATTTATTTTTATACGCGTCTGCCTTCTTCTTTTTTTTTTTTTTTTCTTTTTTTGGTGCGAGGCCCTCGTGCTGCCGGGGCGCAGCGTGGCAGGAGATCCTGCGTCGGGTTCACGCCGGTTAAGTCTCGGCGGTTTAGCTTATCTTGGGGGGAAAAGCGTCCCGTTTGACGCAACGGCGAGGTCGTTTAGGATGAGTGAAAACGCAACCGCCGAGCTTCCTGTGCAGGACATGAATCTTTCATTTTGCCAGAATGTTATGGGCTGGAATGAAAACAAATACACTCGTGTTAAAACGGAGACATTACTCTTCACGACTGCAGGAGTTCAACTTGCTTTATTCCGCGTGATTTCAATGGTTCACGTGGAGTTGAATTACTGAAAACTGTGTCTCGTTCACATCTTTCATGCCCTTGGTTATTCCCGACGAGCGGCGGGGAATCGGTTTGTTCCTGCGAGAGCGCGCGTGTGACGCCGTGCCGCGTTTTAATCTTTGCTCTCAAGTTTTTTTTTATCCTCCCTTAAACCCGCCGAGGTGGAGCTACTTCACCACGAGGTCTGACAGCCTTCCCCGGTCCGTCATGCTAAAAAATACCGAGGGAGGGGGAGGGGGGAGAGAGAAAAAAAAAAAAGTGGAGGTGATATGTGTGTGGCTTTGGGCTGCGAGGTTGAGCGCCAGGCTCGACCAGAGCGCCTGCAGTCAGCGGAGGGAAGGGATGTCATGATGTGTCGGCCGGCATCACGTCACTCCGGCCTCGCGGCGAGGCGAAGGTCTCCGGCCAGATCAGTTCGTATAAAATACGGGACGGGAAACGGCAACCTCAGTCAGACTCGGCCGGCGAGGCCCGACACAATGAGGGCTGAACATGCGTGACGTTTTCACCAAGGATTAGGCCGGTCCCTCACGGAGTGAAACGCATTTTGAAAAGACGCCACACTTTGTAAAAAAAGAGCAGCTGCGGGGGGGGGGGGGGGGGTTAAGGTTTTAATGGTGGAGGATGTCTTCATGACTCTATATAGTTTCCTTGATTTCCTGGATTCAGACCAAAGTTCTTCTGCTCCGGTCATTGAGGTCTGAGACGGTTGTTTCCATCTGTGTGTATTTGTTTATTCATCTATTGATTTGTATGAATGGGTTTTACCAACATTTCGCAAAAACTACTCTCTCGAATTACATGAAATCTTATGGAATGATTTGTCATCATCCAAGGACCAGTCGATTATATTTTACGACGTTAACGGCTAATCCGTGTCTGAATAAATCCCCCAAATGTCCCGTACAAAGCGGATGAGAGGCACCTCATGGAGGAAATCAAAGGAGATCAGCGCCTGTTGCCGTGGAGACGCTCCCTGCTCAGTGTTTCACACAGTGATTTAGCGACCTGTGCTTACGGCTATCATGCTAGCAACGCAAGTTCTGTTCCTCAAACAAATGTGGTGTCGGCGGAGGTCTGCGCTCTACCGAGTGTACCTCTAGTTTTTAATGGCTTCCAGACATCAACGTGACCATAGATCAGGGGTCTAAAACTTTTCCCGATAAAAGAGCCGTTTTTGTCACATTCCACCAAATAACATTCTTCTGGAGCCACAAAACAAGATCACACAGCTTGTAAAATAACATTTCGTTTCATTTCATGACGACAGTTTAGGCCCTTAACGCAGCAACACATTTTCATGTAGCTGCGTCGTTTCGTATTATCTGCCTGAAAACTGCGTTGTTGTAAGAACGGGTTCCAGAGTGGAGAAATTTGCAAAAGCCGCCTCGGTATTGACATTTGGATGTGTAAGACACACATTTTGCTGAAAACGATGATGTCATCTCCTCTTCACCCCTTCACGTCACTCAACAAAAACTAGGGCGGACGACATGCTGCAGAAGCCACCGATGCTATCAGTGTTGTGCTCTCACTAAGGTTTATATTGTGGGAGAAATGCTTTTTGTGTATATATGGAGCAGCCACACCTCACAAGAAGTGATTTCGCGAACCGGAAGTGATTTTGCAAACCGGAAGTGACGCTATATAAACCGGAAGTACCCCTGTGCCATGTGTCTGGTGCAAATGTTTGTAGCCACTGGTGTTCGGATCGGTCTCCAGCTCTTTCTGATGTCCTCCTCCCATGCAAAGGCAGTTTGTGTGAGTCCAATGGATTTCTTTATGTACTTCTAGAATTCTGTTTCTTTGTTTTCAGACAGTGAAACTGTTTGCCTTGGATTGTTTTTCTAGAGTCACAAAATATGAACTACCCAAATAAATTTCCTGCACGTGAGGATCCTGAGTCGTGGAGTTTGTTGTTGAAAATGTTTAACTGCTTGGAAAGATAGGCGATATGTTGGATTTCTTCAATACAAGGATTTTTGCGTGCTCCGTGTCTCCTTCTCAGTTTTTGATTTATTTCTGTGGCAGAGATACAGCGCCACCTGTAGGCCTGCCATATGTACTACATCATATTGATTTGTTTTCATGGTGGTGTGTGGACGCTGATATTTCCTGTACCGATGCCGTGTGGACGAGAACGTTTTTAAGAACGATGAGTAGAAAAAAAGAATTTTATCTTGTGTAGGCAGGGCCTGAGAATTTATTTTTTCTTTCTTGCTGTTTTAGCTTTTGTAGTGATTTTTTTTGTTTAACAGATTTCAACTAATTCAGCTCGTGTGGTTGTTTTGGCCATTTCAACTTCTGGACATTTTTCTTTTAAGTCATGCAATTTTTGCAGTTTGTAGCCTTTTTTAAAAGCAATTTTAGCCTTTTCACCCATTTTAGTCAGTTTATTTTGAAAATAAGCCAGGTATACAAAAAACAATATATTGAAAGGATAAAAATTGAGCCAATACAGAGGAACTAAAGAGCCGCAGGTTGCAGACCCGTGTACATGCTTTACTGTATTGGTTCAGAAAACTAAAAGCCTAAAAAGAAAAGCCAAACTATTAGATTGCTTAGAAACAAAGGTGACCTTTAGGCTAATTTGTTCAGAAATGTTTTCTTTCATTTTACATTTAACATTGTAATTAAAATGTTTACTCGCGCCGCGTTTTCTCATTTTGATGTCACGGCACTCTGCTTGCTTTTTTTTTTTTTTTTTTTTTGGTTTCCTCTTTGTCTTCGGCACAAAAAGCCTCTAATTAAAGATCTTTGGATACAGTAATCATCAATACGAAGTAGCCTCTGAACAGAAACACGTGTAAATGAATGATGATAGGTCTTCTTGAGTATCTTGCTCTCACATGACGCGAATCAATCAGGACACAAAACAGGCCGGCGGGCCGGGCAACAATGAGTCCAATCGAGCCGAGCTGTGATTATGATGTCGCCGAGCAGCGTGATTCAAAGCTCTGCCATGTTTTGGCCCAAAGGAAGCTGATCAGGCTTCTTTTTACCGGAGGGTTTTTCTGCCCCAGAATCAGCCGGTTGTGTCGCTGATGATGCTGGAAGTGCCACTCAGTGGGATAACTTTCAAGTGATTGAGGGGGGGGGGGTGAGATTTTTGTTTATTCAGGAGCCAGGTGCAGATAACGGGGCCATTAATGATTGGAAGTTGATTACAAGTCACTTCTGCCGAGCGCAGCGGGACGCTTCACGGTTTAATCAAGAGGGAAAAAGTTAATAGGCGCAGTTTCTCCCGTTTGTTTAGGGACACGTTTTGAGCTTTGTCTCACAGCCGATCGTCTCTTTCACTTCTGCGTCGGAGCGACAAAAGACCTGGATGTTATTTTAGTAAATGAATGCTAAATATTGAAACGCAATCACTGCTGGAAACACAAGACTATAAAGTAAACGCCACAAAGCATCCCCCCCCCCCCCCCTTTTTTTTTTTTTTTTAATTATATAATACTGAAAGGAAAGTCACAAATTAGGATTTTAATTGATGGATTCATATGATGTGTGATGACAATAAAGCCATTAGTTCATTCAAAACATGTAATTATTGGACGTTTGATGTTATTGAGCATTTTATCACGGCACAGTTGGTAGAGTAGGTCGTCCCGCAGTCGTGCCGGTTCCGTTCCCTATCTTTCCGAGTCTTTGAGCAAGAATCTGAACCCCAAACTGCTCCTTGCATGGCCGCCACAGTTTGGGTTAGGTTTGATTCCCGCAGCTTGACGGGTCGCCACTTTGGGTCCCTGACCTTTAACCTGCATCAGCTCCCCTGGAGTCCCCTGATGTGGCTTCCCATCAGAATCTAGAAGTAGGAAAAACCGGAATTTCTGCAAGGGAAAAATATAAAGTATGATTATTGTGCTTTTCTCTGAGTTAGTCGTGTCTTGTAAGGTGGGATAGGTTTGCATTTCTGACACGAAGCTCTCTGTTTAATTGTCTGTCATGACTGTCAAAAAGAGAATTGTAAAACTTTCCAAGAAAACAAATTTCTCAAGAGTAGCGACACAACACTGAGACCCGAGCGGAGATATTAGTGATGCTGCCTTGAGTGCGAGCAAGGCATCATGAGCCTCAGAGCCATGCTGTCGGGGTGAGTTTGTAAAAACACCCATAATGCAACACCTATAGAAGTTTTTTTTTGCCACATAAAATTGGCTTCATGTTGAGATTGTAGTCATTTTTTGTAAGAATTGTTTTTGTGGAAATATACACATGAACACTGAATAAATATTGTATATGTGCCTTTTCCCCCACATCTGGGTCTCCCGTACTTCCATGCGTATATATACATATATAAATCTAATTATCTACTTGTGTATACATTGTCTATTCTGCCGTGTGCCACTATCCTAACTATCTTTAACTAATTATACAATGTTGAGCTGCTGTGATGACCGAATCTCTCCATGTGTGATTAATAAAGTTTAAATTTAAAGGTTATTATAGGACTATTTTACCAGTCTGGTCCACTCAAGGTGAAAATTAGCTCAACTCACTATAGTTATACGGTCTATATTTTAACTAATATGTTAACTAACCTTTTTGTCATAAACTTAAACCTTGTGTTCTTCAGTCAAAGATTAAAGTTTTTTAAAAGCGGTACTCACTCTTTAATATAATATTTAAAAAATTGACATTTAAGCCGGGATTAAGTCCCCCCCCCCCCCCTCCTCGGTTCTGAGTTGTCTATGAGATTAAAAAGCATGATGGCCATTATTTTTGCCTCCACAGCTCAGTGTCAGAATCGGCGGAACGCAGCGTGGCAGCAGAGTTCAGCCAGCGAGATTGGCTGCTGTCGCTAATGAGCACTTCTCTCTGGCGCTCAGACTGTCGGGGCCCGGCGCTCCAAGGGTTTCAACGCAATCATTCTCCAACAATATGAAATAATGAAGTATGAAGGGTAATTGTTAAACAAGTGGCCTCCCGGGAATCCTTACAAGATTGTACCTGACATGTGTGATGTGTACCAGGCGTCGCGTCAGCCTGGATACTCACACACACACACACACACACACACTAAACCCCATTAATGCAAACTCAAAGCCCAAGTGACATCTCCAACAGCGTAATGAGAAATTTAGCACGAATCCGAGGCTGATTATCAACTGCAAATTTGCAGTAATGCCAGTAATCAGAGGAGATGGTACAGTGGAGAGAGAAGAAAAAATGAAGGGAAGCCAACAGTGAGTCTAATTACAGCGTACCTGCAGCTAGTTCTCCCCCGCCATCTTTCCTTCTACGACAATGCTGCCAAGGCCCCGGACCAAGGCCCACTCTCCTCTTCTGACTTGATGAATAAACATATCAACATGCTTTTTAAAAATGTAAAATGCTTGAAGCCTTGTGACGCCCGCCGCCGTCCCAATGTCACCCGTAAACTGCAATGATAATCGCCCGGTGATATTCCTGTCTGCTCAGGTGTCAGAGGGGTTAATCACAAAATTAACTTATCATCTTCCCGGATGAAGTAATTAAGCAGCGCGGGACAAACTCTTCACATAATTGAGGGTGAATAATGAGGAAGAGGCTCGTCTGTCTGGTAGCGAGGGGTGGGGGTGGGGGAGGAAAAGATCACAGTTTGGTAATTAGGCGACAGGACACTTAATGAAACCTGTAGGAGAAATGTTGTTGTGCCACTTATGGCACAGTTCCATCGCCGTGATGTAAGAGCAGCGGCGGCGGTAATGAGAGGACGGCGGCCGCCTCCGCCGACGACTTCTAACAAACTGCCTGCGTGTGACTAAACCAGGCCAGCAGAGGTTCACGTGATTTATTTATCACACAGAAATAGAACGGAAGATACACCAGCCACACGTTCGCGATGGCGTATTTACATGCCGTCTTTGAGTTACGGAGGAGCTGGAGGGCAAACGTCGCACGTATTCGTCTTGTTGGAGGAGAAACAGAAGGTTTTCTTCACGACTGAAGAGAGCAATGAAAGTTGGGACATTAATGGAGCTTTTTTGTGACCAGAAAAACCCCCCATAGTATTAGCATTAGATTGATTAAATTAATGCATGATGACTTTAAACAAGGGCAAAAAGAAAAAGGCACAAAAAAAGTTACAGACTTCCAGTACTTTTGATTTTGCTCACGAAAACATTATATTGCAAGAAAATTTATTTTATGGTCAGCAGGGGTGTTTTATTTTGAAGGGCCGGACGCTCTGTGTGACTTCCCGGCTGGTGCAATCTGCTCCGTGTAGATTGACTTGTAATTTAAACTCAACACTACAATACATTTCCCACGCTGCAGTTAATAATGTGCTGAAACTACAGTGAACTAATCATTTGCTGCGTTTTTACCGTCACTTTCAGATTGAATTCTTTGCGGTTCTGGGATCAGATTGTCATTCTGCCGGTTTCAGTACACCAGGATGTGACCCCACTAATTTCAGTGGATCAATCCCATAATGCTTTGCACTGTGTCTCGCGAACTTCCCGTCCGTCAAGCTTTTCAACTGTTTTTGACGTCTTTTAATATGTTAAAAGAATTGCTGTTTCCTGCACCGGCCCGTCATCTTCCTCCAAACCCCGGCGGGAGTAAGCGGCCACGTCATGACATCACGTGAACTGACGTCACAGACGTGCACGCAAAGCTCACAATTAATCTAGCCTAAACGCACCTTTCCTACAGTCTTGAGTATCATTTTCCTGTCATTCCTGACATTCTGTGTCGGTGCGTGACATTACTTATATTCGTTTAGCATGTTTTTGGCTGCCCCAAGAAAAACCTTTCAAGAATATCAAGAATCGCCTGCATTCGTGAAGTTTGCAGCTGAGCGTGTTGTTTCGTTGTGATGCGAGGTGTTGTGTGATACAGCGCAGCAGCATTCGCTCCGCTCCAGCATCCTCCTCTCTGATCAACTCTATAGCATTTCTCTGAACGTGGCATAATCTGGAGCGTGTGAACTGTACAAGAGCTGATGGTAGAATGATTGGGGCGTGTGTGGAGCCATATATAATCTCCAATCATCCCCTGGCTTGTTTTACGCCCTGGGCGAGCCCCCGCGCCTCCATGAGATGCATCTGGCACAGGCTGATTTTCATTGGCCCTCGTGCGCGGTGCCCCCCTTCACAGATTGGGCCCTGGGCGGCTGCCCACATTGCTTATAGCAAAATCCACCACTGTATATGCCAGATTCTTCTGATTCGCCACATTCATGTCAGATAAGTGAGAGAAAGTGACAATGCGCAATGGCGCTCGGCAGCGCGCAACAATATTGGTGATCGTGCGTAATGACGCGTGATGATCCGCCACCGTTTGGTGCTAATTGTAACGCGAATTGTGTACAGTGATATGTGCAAACGCACCTGAAGTAACTCGATATGTCTTTTACACGGACGGCGATCAGATCCAAACCTGGACTACACCACCCACGATGACCCAATTGTATTTTCAGACGGATGGTGCAAATTTAATGGGATTACTTTTGGTCCATGTAACCTCGGCTCATTTTAAACAACTCACTCAACGCTGTATCAGCAATATAAAGAGTGATTGGCTTTAAATACCCTCAATACCGTGTATTGTTTCATGCTATTTTCAGTGGAAACGGTAATCGTGGCTGATACGGTGTGTTTCACTGAACTCTAGAGTTATTGCTCAGAAACCAGCTCCCGGTGTTTTTTTATTAAAAACGGTTCCTCACGACTCATAGAGAGAGTGGATTGCTTTTAACGCTGACTTCTGACCTTTTCCCTTCTTTTTTTGCAACACTTTGGATCGTTGTTTAGCTCTCGCTCTGAAGTGTAATGACGGTTAATCACACAGCGTTTACGCCGCGTGAAATGATTTGAGAGCCCCCCCGGAAGTTTGAAGCCTATTAAATGAAGCGGAGACAAGGCCGGGCGCTGTCGTCCACGTGAGACCTTCAGAGCTCGTTGCCGGATCTCTAGATGTCCGCCTATAACGGTAATTCGATGTCCGCCGCAGTTCTCGGCGCTAATGTTGGTTTAATGTGCAGGACTGTTGCACCAGGGGTATTATTAGGACCATTATGCCCCCCCCCCCCCCCCCCCCCCCCCCCCAAAAAAGACAGCATCTGTCTCCTCTACATTTTCTGCATGGTGAGCACATGAATACAGCAAATCAATACAGAGAATAGCAATCATGGGAAACCGCTGGAGCGTTGCTGAAAAGTGCGACACGCCACGCGGCGCTCGCTGTTTAACGGGGACGCACGCGGCCTGCTTAGGCCTTGCTCAATTTATCGACTGCTGCAAGAAATCAACAGTGGCAAGCAGCTTAGCGCCTCTCTCTTCCCATAATAGACTCCATTCATACAGGCCTTTTATTCAGCGCAAGGTGACAAATGGACATAATGTCTGCCAGCCTGCCTCTGAATTTATTTGATTTTTTATTTATTTATTTTTTTTTCCCCCCTTCCTCCGCCCCCTCCCGGTCCTCCCTTCACTTGTGATCGGCGCTGATATATCTTGACGCTCTGAAGTATCCAGAGTAAATTCACTCTGCCTCTATTGCTGTTTATAACCTTCAGACTGCCAGGAACAATCTGTGTATGCATGCCACAAACAGCCGCTGTCACCCTTGAGTAACTTGCTAGGAAGAGAGGCAAGAATGAGGCTTGAAATGTGAGTAAAACAATAAAAATATAAAAGCTTTTAGAGTGTTTGCGGTGTGCTTCGGGAAAGTTAAGAGAGTGACTGGTTGGTTTAAAGTCCTATAAATAGTTGGAGGGAGTGTATGTGTGTGTGTGTGTGTGTGTGTGTGTGTGTGTGGGCGGTGAAATACAGTCGGTGAACGTCGTCATTTCTAAAATCGCAGATGGTGATAGGAGAACGTATAAATCACATGGCAATTTGTTTTGCGGGTGAATGCGGCCTCTCGCTCAGACACAAACGTCTCCGATTAAAAAACAAATATGTTTACTGCTTTTCACAAGTTTAGCAAATCCCCATCAAGCATTCCGCTTCTTTCTTTTTCTCCTTCAAATGAGGAAAGTGGGAGTGATCATAATTCCACGTGAAGACCCGGAGCATTAATAACGGCAACGTTTTACTACGGGTGTAAATAAATATTTCAGCCTTCCAGGCCTCGCGTTGGTAATCTGTCATAGATGAGATGCTCCCCCACCAGCCCCCCTCCCCCGAGGGGAGATAATTCACCAGTTGTGGATCCTGAGCAGCAGATGATCTATACAGTCCTAGAAAAGGTTATTTATCGCTTTCATAATTAAATTTGGTATCTTGGTGGAGGGGCTGTCACGCCATGATTAATCAAGTCCCAGTGGCCGGAGCAAAAGAGGTTCCAAGTGGCAGGTGCTGCTTCGCTCTCCGGCCTCAAACGCTGCTGATCACAAAACCTGGCACTCGGGTTTGAACAGAGGCAAAAAAAAAATAATCTGGCTGCTGATGCTTTTCTGTCAGATTTAAATGTGTAAATCTTTCATCTAGTACTCAGAGTATCAATGTAAGTGTTGCCAGTGTATTTTCCTGCTCGTTGGGATTTTTTTGTTTTTTTACCTCAGTATTGATTGTTGTGAAAAACTCAAAGTGTATTTCCCCAAATCCAGCCTTGGTCCTGAATTTTAGCCAGTCTAAAAGCCCCTCTACTGAGAACAGGCGGTTTCTGTGTCTGTACCTTTAAAAGCTAATGAACTGCGTCTGTCCACGCATCATCCAGGCCACTCTCCGGAGCATTTTTGAGAAAAAGAAATGGCGCCCGCTTGGCAGAGCTCATCTACTTTGGAGGGTGAAAGAGAGTATCGAGTACAAGAGGGAGTGGTTATTTTCCCGCATGACATCATGAAGGGAAAATCTCAATAGCCTGTATAAGCAAGCAAGTTGGGGAGACGACAGACTTTCTTCACTTGCACAGGCTATGGGGACACATGTTACTATTATAAAACCATTATGAAGAGAATTTTGCGGAATATGGGACCTTTATGTAATGTGGAAGTTATTTTCTCATCTCTGGTAAAACCCACGTAGGTAACAAGGTGTTATACTTCTGAAAGAGTCTCATCAATGGCAGCACAACATGTAGCCTTTAATGACGGCTCCGAATGCCCTGCGATCTTCATTTCTCATGTAAAGTGCTGGAATGATAGACATTTACTTCCACTTATTGATTAAACGCTTCCATTCAAACGAGGGGACACACAAAGCTGAGGAATTATTCCATTCTCACTGTCATCAGGGAGCTTTTTAACTGCAATAATATGGCTAATGAAAATGAATGGGAGCGACGGGTGAATTAAGTAATTAGCCCGTGAGCTTGGCGGCGTGGGCGGGGGGGGGTTTGGCGGCGGTGGTGTCGCCGGGGCTCTCGGAGGTGCCGGATCGCCATGTCAACGGCGTGGAGAGGGGATGAAGTGGCTATAGGACAACGGAAAGTCAATATCCGTGTTGAGCACAAAATGAACACGCTGTTTAATCCTATGTCCACAACAATAGTCTGCTCCATCGCATTGCTTCGCCCGAGCCGCTGTCCAATTTACCTTCCGCTGCCGGCCTCCAGGCACCGGCGCGCCATAAAGCTTTATTACACTCAGCCTTCTGCGTCTGTATCCGAGTGTGTGTGAGAGAACATGTGATCAGGAGCTGTATGGATTACGTGCAGACTTGTTAAAGAGCTGGAATCGGCAGAAAGTGTTTGGAAAGACTGTCGGATCTTATGGTGACTTGGTCTGATGATCATCATCTCACTTCTCCTGACAAATGCGATTAAAAAGCAGCTATTATGTAAAGTCGGGATTAGCGAAGTGTTGACAATCTCTTGTGTGTGTGTGTGTGTGTGTGTGTGACAAATTGAGTTCCACAATGATATCCTGAGTGTTTATGTTAATCGACGGTACGCTTTGGGACCTGTACGACTGCTCATGTGGCCGCCGTGGTCAACGCGTGGAGTGAACGGGTGCGGCGCCGATGAAGAAATGATTACATTCCTCATCTCTGCAACAGCATGCAGGATCAGCACATGGTTCATCAGCAGCGAGTGCAGCAGGTTAATAATTACCTGTCATGGGGTTTCAGAGAACTTGGTCGCTTTCACTTGCCAGATGGAATATTAATAGAAAAATACAGAGGTGGTGTAAGTTGTGTTGCAGCTATAAAAATCGATTGGGACTATGAAGTTTATGGTGAAGTTCCGAGTTTAGAACGTATTGTTCCATGCTGAGGAAAATTTAGGAAAATTGTGTGTTGATAATAGAAATGGACAGCTGATGTTTGTCATTGTTTATGATCCCCGAAATAAATTTCATCAGGTTGTTATATTTTAATTTGTGTAATTGACCAGCAAAGGAGAGTCAAGTTACCCAAGGGTTAATTAAGCCCCGTTTCCGTGACAACGGAAAATGAAATTTTTTATTGTTGCATTGTGGGTATCCAATTACACAACGGTGAAACACTGAAAACACAACTTTTCATATCTGCTCCAACTCCGATTCTGTGGGAAAAGGGGGGAAATGCAACATTTTGAAAACACGCCGTCTCCATGGAAACTGGAAGAAACGCGTATTTTTGAAAAGAAAGATTTTATTATTTGAAGTGAAAGTGTCCCTGTGTATATTCAGTTGGAGCGTCTTTGTTTGCTGCTGCCACTGCTCAGCCTCCCCACAGGTCTAATTACAGTTCCAGCCCATATTATCCTGTCTGATGCCTACACAGTCGGTCTCTATTCCAACCTGACGTCTACCGACTGGCTGCGTGGCGCCGTTACACTGGAGGCTTGCCTTCCTCCCCGTGTTGTGCTGTGGTTTTATCCAGCTCACCTCCTCACCTGGCTGCCGGCCTGTGGGCTGCCAGCCTCAGATGGTTAATTATCTCTTGTCTGAGCCATGATCACCTCCCCCGGGGTGCAGCAGCACGGCGCTGTATCAGACGCAGCCTATTGAACCTCCTCCCAGCTCGCCGGGGTGTCCAGCCGCCCGGCTAATAACGATTCATGCAGCTGCCAATCCGGCTGAGCTGCGCCATCAATATTCCTGTCTGCAGAATAACATCAATTAAGAGACAGGGATCTGAGCATTAAGACGCAGGACAAATATCACCCGCAGGCCTGATGTCCTGAATGGCAGCAACGGACAGCGGATGTTTGAGGCTGATTGTGAAGGAGAGGACAGAG
Organism: Lipophrys pholis; assembly: GCF_963383615.2. Taxonomy (NCBI): domain Eukaryota; kingdom Metazoa; phylum Chordata; class Actinopteri; order Blenniiformes; family Blenniidae; genus Lipophrys; species Lipophrys pholis. The sequence goes on along the minus strand of NC_137648.1, from coordinate 17,500,532 downwards.
CAGTCACGTACAAACACAAAAGCTTGGAGGAGGAACTCTAAGTTATCCCAGAAGGTTGACATACACTCATTGTGTTTTTTGTTTTTTTTACTAGAAAATTAACAAATCCTTCAGTAGTAACCTCTGACAACCTGGTATATATTTTAAGATCTCTGCAATTTTAAACAACACCTTGCTTTACTTGGACATGTTAGCCTCATTTGTAAACCTTTTGCTGGCCCTTTAGTGGTCATTGAAGCGCCAGTGATTTTTAAAAAGGTTTTTTTGTATTTGGGTTGTTGCTTTTGCTCACTGTTATAACAAGGAAAGACCCAATATACATTTTTGACTTCTGAACAGACTAACTAACTAACGAGCTTCCGATGCTGACAATTAGGTCACGTTTACATGACGTTTCAAGTTAAAAACGCATCGCTTTGTGTTTTCCTTACAAGAATGTTTCGCGTCGATGCGACAACATTTTGAAAACGATGTCCGTTTAGCAGAAACACTACAAAGGATGTAGTTAGCATGCCATGCCACTAGTGGGTGCTGTTTTTTTTTTTGTTTTTTTTTTAAATGCGCATTAGCACCATTTCAGAAAAGTTGCATTTCCGCCTCGTTTCCATGGAGATAGAGTCGGAATGTCATTGAAAATTGCGTCTTTCAGTGGCTCCGAACACCATTGTCGTATAAACGGACACGCCCAAAAGACGTCGAGAGTTTAGCATTTTCATTTGAAAACCTTGTTGTGTACTTGTAGCCTTAAATTCTGCTATTTTTTTTTATCCGACTTCCGTATGGCTGCGACGGGATTGTCATCCGTCTCATACTTCTCATATATATTCAATGTTCTGTTTCGGATGAAAGATTTTTTTTTCTTTGTCTTGAACAACAGAAATATTTTATTTATATAATATATAAATTCCAGGAAAAAGAACCATTCGACCATGTCGTGAATCTTTTAGCACTTTTTGACGTAATTTCCCCTTGTTGCTCTTATACTTCCTGCTTGTTCAATTCAATCCAACTTTATTTATATAGCGCCAAAATACAACACAGTCATTTCATGACACTTTTACAGAGAAAAACCAACAGTGTCTTGTTCTTTCTCCTCCCCTGTTTATTGCTCTTGATCAGTGTGTTGAAGCCATTAATTTGTCTGCGTTCTTCTGTGGATATGTGCCTGTTTTTATTCGTTCACGTTTTCACTTGACTCTGATCTACGTCAGATCATCCGCTCACAGTGAGTATCTCTCAAAACACACAGGTCTCAGATCCTCAAGTTTTCATAAACTGCATGAACTCCTTGCTCTGATCGACTGGCCTGATGTTGTCCAGTTGTTGCAGATTCCTCTTCCAGGTGTTATTCTGGACAAAAATGTATTAAATGAACTGAATCACTTCACTGGTGAAAATTTAACCGAGATCGACTGTCTATTTGTGCTTGCTCCATGGTAAATCTAGCTGGACAAACTGACCGAAATGCATTGCCAGAGACTTTTCAGAGATTTTGAGTTATTCTGCACTGCAGGCCGATTAATTGCTTAAGATTTCTAATCATGCCATAACGCGTCAGTTTTGAAAACGCGAGTTAATTTATGACTGAAAATCGGCATGTAGGTGTAAATATGTGTGTGACTGTGGCAGACTTGGCCTTGATGTGAGCGAAGCGAGCTTGTGCATGGAGATTTGCAGGTTTGAAACCCTGAGCAAGTCCAACAACAACCAAATGCCAATTGTTTAGAGTTTTGGAGGCTGGTGCTCGCCACTCGCATTACATAGAAATCGATGATGGCGTAAATAAAGGCAAAGAGGCAACTTTACTCCACCGAAAAGCTTCAGTGGGCCATCGGCCAAAGAAGAGCAACAACATGGGGTCTTTTCACAGAAGTTTTGTTTTTCATTCTGGGTTTATGATCTCTGAGCAGGTTCCGTTTGAAAGTGTTCGGAACGTGTCACTTTAAAAGTGCAGTCACAGTTTGTGGCGTCGTCTCCCAGGGATGCTCCTCAGAGTCGGCGGCTGTTTTAATCAGGTCGAACAGTGGGGGGCGCCTCGGAGCCGCTCTCCGAGAGAGGGGGAGCAGGTTGAAGCCCCGGACCCTACAGCGTAGGCCGGTGTTATTATCTGCAATTAGCCTGATTACCGAGCCCTTCATTTGAATGACTGAGGTGAGAATCGTTCATCCCACCCACCCGAGGAGGCTGTTCATCAAAAGCAGACGGCGACGGAGGCCTGGGAACCGAACCGATTTGGCGAAGGCCGGCGCAAGCGTCGCCGGCAAACCACTCGTTTATTTTTCCCCCTCATATTCCGACGATCCCGCGCGCTCCGCCGCTCCCTGATCCTCTGAAGCTGAAACACAGCAAAAAGCCTCATTGCGTTTAATAAAAGCACTCTCATCGCCCCAGTTATGCCATCTGTGAAAGTCAAATTCCCAAACACATAGTTATTGCTAATTCTCCCTGCGTCCTCAGACAAATATTGCTGCTCGGGAGCGCCGTATCTAGTGATCAATCATATCACCTCTCTGAACCTGCCGTGCAATTTATTAAGTGCTGAACAAATGGGCCGGAGCAGGCGAGCGGCTGTTCCCAGGGCCAGGGAATGTAAATCCAAGCAGAGTAACAAATTAGTCGGACTTTGCTCTTCTTTTTTTTCTTTTTCTTTTTTTTTTCTCCCTCTCTTCCTCCCTCTCCCCTGCTTGCATACTAAATTTGCTACCTCAGGTAGACATTAAACTTACAAAGGTTAGAGAAGGAATTTGTATTTGTAGGCGGACAGCCAGGAGTTGTTGCTACCAAAGCATTTTAATTGTTTGGGTGTGTTTTTTTTTTTTTGCTGCAGTTTGGTTGGAATTGTTTATTCCCTCAACCGTTTGGAATTTAATGATGACAAAGATGTTTGCTCTTGCACGTCCATCCATCCATCCATAAGAACATGCAAACTCTGAAGTCTTTAAACGGGGAACTTCTCACTTTATTTTTGAGATGTTGGTAATTCAAAACATAAAGACTCTGAGTCTTTACCAACCACCGACGGCGCCTCATCCTGATTCTTAAAGTCGTAAAGTGTTTCTTTTAATCCTCCGAGGTTCTATGTAATGGGGTAAAAAACAAAGTCTGCTCGACAACTTTGAGAAGGTTTTAAGAGTTCTAGACTTTTTTTCAGACCTTGGAATTGGAGTCTCGCCTTTTAGGTACTGACAGGAGCCAAACTCAAGTGGTTTGGCCCAAACGCATGATACGGACAAGTGTAAAGAGTCTGCATCACGTCTCACCACGAAACACAGATTAATGCCGAGTGGAAACGGACGCCAAAGCCCGAGACCAAGCCAGCGCAAGGACTGAGTCCAGAACCAAGATCAAGTCCGGTCTAAAAGGAGTCATCGCCCGGGTGTCCCTTGAATTGTCTCTCAATCAATTCTTCAAAATTATTAAGAAAAAAAAACTATCATAGAAACTCGTTCTGGTTTTTTCATTCTGGAACTTCCTCTTGCGAGAATACATGCGAGATTTTGACTGGTACGGATCTTAGTCGCGTGTTGATTGGCCACAGGAATTGTCAATCATGGCGATAGCATAGCGATAGCATAGCAGTCCTTTGCTCACACGAAAATTAAAAAGAAATAAAAAAAGAAAAACGATCATGGAGCGTCTCCAAACATCCATGCCGCAGAGCAAAGCAACCCGAAGTGTTAGAATGAAACACAGGGTCACTTCCTGCTCAAAATCATCAAAATCTCCTGGTTTGGGGTGCGCCCCCTTGTGGGCGCTTCTGGTTTGAACAAAGATCCCAAACAAAAAACAATCAGCCACTTTCAAACTCCAGATTTTCAAACTGAGGTCCAACACCAATAAACACGTTTAAAAAAAAAAAAAGAAAAAAGAAATGACTCCTTTTAAGTACTACACAAGCAATATATTTGGGAAGACAATTAGAGTTTTCTGCTGAGGCCTCCAGTCGTATCCAAATGGTTTAGAAATGATTGCGTGCAGCTCGATGTGGCAAAAGATCTGCAGACAAAGTCAGACAGTTGGTTTAGTAAGACCTCTTCGCATTGACAGAGTGCTGCCGGATGTGTCCTCCACTGTCAAGGTAAATAAAGTCCTTGTTGAAGGTGAGGAAACATAATCATGTTTTAAATCCCTGGTACGCCAACGGGAAAGCATCTGCAAACAGCTAACTGTATTTAGCTGTTTGCTACAATATTGAAGAACAGTATGTCCGCGATGACTCCTCTGCTCTGATGGTGGTGATGTCTTCCCTCCAGGACGGTGAAATAAATGTGTAATAAAGTGCGTACCGGATGAACTGCATTATTTCTGCCACAGGCCCAAATACACAATGATAATTATTAGGTTTAAGCAAATAATTTGAGTTGACTTTATCAATCCGGACACTATTACACCAATCTGCATTTCCCATGATTACTTTCTTGGGAACCAGTTTCAGACATTATTCAGGAACAAAGGCAGCAGTGTAAATTGGGTGTGTGTGTGTGTGTGTGTTTCGAATCAGGAAAGCGGGTGGCTCATCAGTGTGTTTTCTTTTTTTCTTCTTCCTCGCTCCCTCCTTGTACTCGTCATGGATGGAAATGGCATCACAAGCCTCTTTCAACATGAATGTCAGCCTCATGCCGACGCGCCGACCCGGTCGTGAACTTCCCGGTATCTTTGGCAAACAGACGTCCCCCTGAAAATGGCAAAATGTTTGAAATCCCTCCGCTAGATTTCCTCTGTGCAATATGAGAGGAGCCGATTTTTAAAAAAAAATTTCTTCCTCTTCTTCTTCATCCTCCTCGTCTTCCTCTCCCCTCAGCATTAACACTCCCCAAACCTCACCTTTTATCTGGCCGTTTAAAATTCATAAAGTGTGACTCGATGATTACTTTTACACATACTGCCTTTGACCTCCTGTCGCTTAATTATCATAAAGCCGCGCTGAGGAGAGCGAGCCGTCTCCTCGCCTTTTGTGCCGCTGTAATTGCATTCTTAATTTTGGGAGGTGAGGAATACTGATACAGCAGCTCGGGGCTGATATCACAAGGGGTACATTGTTGTGGCGGGACGGAGGGACGGGAGGGGCTCGGTCGGAAACAAAGGCAGAGACTTCCTTCAGCTTGAGCCACATAACTTAATACTTTGTCCTGGCGAGGCGACAAGCCTCGCTATAGAAATTGAATCTCCTTGAACTGATTGAATTCTGACCGTTGACGGTGAAGTGGCGTGTTTACCTCGAGTCCAGTGTCCTTTTAGCAGAGATGTGGAGATTACTGAAAACTATTACTTGATTAGTTTGTTCTTTACAGGATAACAAGGTAATCTAAGGTCTGATTCAGTCATCGGGTTCAGCTGAGGTTACATCAGTCAGAGGGAGGAAGATGCTCTAAAATCTGATTATTAGCTGAAGTTACATCCTTCAGGAGGAAAATACTCTCTAATCTGAATGTTAGCGGGTTTTAAGATTACTGAGAATAAGAGGAAACAGACAGATTATACAGAGTGAAGCTAACGTTTATGGCTGCCAAAGCTCATGTTACTCATGAGGACTGACTCTGTTCTGGATTAATGAGCTCACAGGAGTTTAGTGAAATAGTAACTGTTGGGATCTACTTAAGCTCACAGCAACCCTGAACTAGATAAAGCTGTGATTGAGGCACGTCACCTGACTGAGAAGCTCCAATCAGGTCAATCCTGACAACGTAACCCCCGATGTTTCTGGTGACCAACACCCAAGTTGGGAAGCGATTCTCTCGACAGCACAAGTCTTATCGTCAAGTTTCTTCCGTCTCTGTTCGGCTGCACAGAGGCAGCGTCTCTGCTAAACTCCCGTCATGCTGGTTTTTTGCTCGGAGAAAAAGTCAAAAGTTCACCGAAATCCATTGGATTCTCTCTCGGGGTAAAGAAGTTCCCAAACAGTTGGTTCTTTTTTAGGGATATTTCTGTGGCGATTGATCGGAACCTGGACCGTGACGGGACTGTGCTGACTGGGACGAGACTTTCAGGATGGACATAATCATTTCATCTATATAGAAAACTTCTGACTACCGATATATGTCTATAAAGTTATATCAGTTCATGGTACCGTCTCCTTTTCCAGTTTTCTTCACTGGTCTCGCTCCTCGATAGAACTTCAAGACTAAAAATGAGACCTACTGTGCTTTTGTTTCTTCAGATTTTCCCAACATGTCTGAAGCCCCAAACATTTTCCCATCAAGCAATCCAGATTACCACGACCATCGTTGGTAAATCCCATGGGACCTTGTCAAGGTCGAGTTTTGGAAGATAACAGGATTCTGCCTCGATAGTCACAACATAGATAAGAAATATACATTTTATAATCAAGTATTGATTTTTCCATCTTGTTTTCAAGTGTGTGACATCGACTTGACTTTGCAGGACGGTTCATATTTTCGCGAGGCTGGGAGAGACTTTGAGAGCAGAGAATATTAGAATAAATGATTAGATTTGATGGTAATGAATACTAATAATTCGTCAGCCTGCGGCAGGGAGCTCCGCGTTCTGTTTACTCACCGGATCAATGTGCGGCTGAACGTGCGGAATGCACATCGATCAAACAGCGCATTAGCTTAACGTCAGTTTGTGTCGGGGAAAAGGTCTTGTGGGAGGTATTAATATAAATTTAGGACTGTGATCGGCTTTAATTGACGTATAATCACAACCCAGATTTGTGTCACGGGAGCTGTGCACCTCTGTGGGTTTTTTTTTTTTATTCACGTTGTGGTTGATTGATGAAACCTTCTTTGCATTAGTTTACTTTTCCGCCGCTCGCAGCCATCTTGGATTCTCATCTGTTCTCCGCCCCTCATTTGTACGTTGCCATTGTCTTTACTGCCAAATGCACAGAATCAACAAAGTACTATGGAGTTAATAATGTGTGGGTCAATTTTAGAGTGACGACTTTGCATCGTTTGTTTTCCCTAATCGATCTGATTCCAGTGTACTTCCTTTGTGCTAAGAGGCGGTTAATTACAGTGGCCAAGAAGGGCCAACAGCACAACACAACAGCAACAGTTCACAATGGAAGTGTGCGACGGACCGACTATTTTGATTAAGACGAATTCAGTGAGACGTAAGTAAAACGCTGCTGCATGACGACTGTGATTAATGTCGTCGTGTGTCTTCAGAAATCACTATTGTTGGTCACCGTGTTGAAATGATCATAATGTTATGTATGTGAATGTATGTACACAGATTATTGTCCCAAGGAAACAAAGTCTGTTCTCCGACCGCTGCACACTTTCATTGTGACTTTTTGCTCTTGAGTTGTGACTTTTACTGATGTATTGTGGCTTTTTCTTGTTGTGTTGTAACTTTTTGCAGTTGTGTTGTGCTGTTTCTCACAAACTCACACACAATCTCACAAACTTAAACTCTGGAGGCGTAAAACTTGAGCGAAGAGAATTCCAGTGTGCTGCCGCTCGGCGGGAGACGAGTTGGAAACATGTGAAGCCTGAATAGCTGCACGCATGTGACATGTTTCAGCTGTGAAGAGAACGAGGAGGACGAGGAGGAGGAGAAGCGCTCATAACCAGGCAGCACCAAGGGCACAGAAACGCAGCCTCCCCGGGCGGACAAGTCTTATGTAGAAACAAGCCTGTAATCATGAACAAGGACGGGGTCTAATTACGCTGCCCCCGCCCCCGTCTCTCAGAGATCACATCGCTGCACATTACAGGCTTCATGGTGACCTGCCTCCGTCAGGGGCAGTCCTCTATCGCAGCACCTGGACCAACGCACCGCATCCAGCTACAATCTGGAGATCAGGACGGGCTGGAGGGAAGGAAGGGAAGAGAGGATGCCATTTTCAGTTTATAAACCCCGATTGAACCTTTTATCGCGCTACGATTTGTTCTTATAAAGAAGAATTAATATTGAAAGAGGAATTTGGGCGGAGTGGGTGTAGATTGAATTTCTTGGCATTTCAGAGACAGCAGTTGTCCCCCGGTCCTGACCAGAGGTGCATTTTCTGAGGGTTATCATGGCTGTTGATGGGAAATAATCAGGAATCTAAGCTTCCTGTTGGAGTATTCTATTTACCGTAATTTCCGGACTATAATCCGCTCCTGCATCTTAAACAATGATGCAGCTAATTTATGTATGTTTACTGGTTAACGAGCTTCATGGGTGATGTGTTCAGGTGCATCACGTAACGCAGACTTTTGTATTTTTCCCTTTTTCTTTTTTTTTTTTTTTTTTTTTTTAAATCTCATGGGTGTGGCTTATATTCAGGTACCCTCAATAGTCTGGAAATTACGGTATATCATGCCCGCTACACACTGTGATGTTTCGGCCGCCGTAGACAACAGCCGTGGGAGAATCGTGGCGATGTCTTTGTTCTTGGCTCTAAATCAGTCGTCCTGCGTCGCACTGTGAGACCGGTTCAAGGACGATCGTTGTCATGGTGAGCAAAGACAACCTGTTCTAAAAAATTCTGACACTGTCAGTAATTTTGGGTGATTGTGACGCTGCTGCGACGACGTCAACTAATTCACCAATAGAAATGCAGTATGTAAAGACGTACTGATCGGTGCCACACGGACGCGAAAGCCAAATAAATGTATGAACACGTTGACTCACGTACAGTACATCACAGGCTGTGATTCAGTTTTGCGTTTTCATGGTGCAATCTGCACACTGCAAACGTTGTCGTTTCCAAAGTTCATTAGATTCATGTCATTGCCTCAGTTTTCCCAGTAATGAATGAACAGCATTTCATTTGAAGTCCTGATGCAACTTCATTATCTGCCAGTAAACATTCCGGTAAAGAAAAAGGAAGAGGAAGCGGAGGGAGGAAGTGCTTCAGCGTCATAGTAAATTACACCAACACGGTAAAAACTCGGCGATAAGAGAGCCGATAATGTCAGCGCTTATCAATACGGTATTTAAAGAAGATAGCCTCGGGGCATGTTTAATCCTGAGCTTCAGTCCCCATCCTCACCGAGATCTCCAGACGTGATTTAGAGGGAACGTCGTGAAAAGGACAAAGGATTACGGCTTCCAGTCGGATGTTTTCTTTGGGCTTCACCTGAGAAACGGATCTGATCATCTGAGACAAATGAAGACTCGCTAGAAGTTCAGGTTTTGGTAAATAAACATAGAACGAACCTAATGTGTCTCCAATCCACATCACGAATGGAAATGTTAGTGGCTATTCTCACAATTAAACAAACTTTTTCTTTTGAGAAAACATTAAAATGTTATAAAACATTTGCAATAATTTCAGATGGTCAAATCGTCTAGGATCAGTTCGAGTTATTCCAGGATTCAGGGGCAGAGAACATAAAAACCTGTTTGACAAGTTCAGTGTGAAACTTGGGGACCGGCAATAAAAGGATGTCGTTTGAGCGTAGACATTAATCGCTGGTTTTAAGTAAAATAGCACAACCAACCGTCTGCCCATACGAATGTAGGCGTACTCCCATTGTTGATTATTGTGTATTGTATATGTGTGGGTTCAATACAAAAACAAACAAACTATATTGTTCTTAGCATTCCTGCCATCTCCATGCGAACAGTCTAACATTTATTTACGCTTTTTCAATTAAGTTGAAATTGACATTTCATGTTAAGAATATCTGTTCTGTTTTCTGTTTTTAGTATATTTTCTGCTCATGGCACAGACACACAATTCAGACACACTAATTCACCCAATAAGCACATTTTCAAGCTCAAGCCAAAAATTAAATGAACCTTTGTACTTCAGACCTTTTTTTTCTGTGTAGTGGATATAGTTACACAGTAAAATCCTGCAACTCTGCGCACAGGTTTTATATATCCTGCAGATTTGTTGGAATATAACAAATTTCTTGGCGCATCTGCTTGAAAGAAAACCTTGTTTTTTTTATGAAGTTTTCTAACACTGGAGGTCACAGGGTGCTCATCATATTTACTTCCCTCCAGTAAAACACCAGCAGCATGCAGATGCTTATTGGACAATGTAAAAAAAACAAAAAACACATTTTAAAACTCATGTCATTTATGTTATGTTTATGTTATTTCTGCATTAAATATGACATTTGGAAGTAAAAAAAAAAAAGAGCAAAAAAAATCCATTACAAGATATTTGGCCAAAAGAAATAGATGAGTTTAAAGTGATTTTGTGAATAATTAGAAGATATTACCAGCTGTTGGGATTAATAGGTAACACAGTTTTCTTGAGATGGTTAGATGCTTGTGTTTCTATATAGTCTGCAACTGTCATAACTATTAATCTGCATTACAGTTAGTATTCTAAAAAGTGAGATTTATTGAGAAAAGGAGTCATTTCCATGTACATGTTCAATAAAAAAAACCTGACAGCAGTTATCTTACATGTTACAAAGTGATCACATTTAGTTTTTCAAGCCAATTTAATGACTGAAACATGGACGTAATCTTATCGCATGTAAATGTGAGAACAGACACGCGTACCGGCGCCATCGACATATCAGTTGTCACAGGGTGAAAAAAAAAAAAGAAAAGAAAACACACAAACACAGCCAGCCCTCCTCCTGCTTCCCCTCGCCGAGATTGATTTACCTTTGTGTCCCGGGCCCGTCGTTATCACGGGCCTCTCAGACAGGCCCGCTATGATAGCTCGGGGAAAGTGGGACGGAGGTGGCAGCAGGCGAATGATGGAGAAGAGCTCCTTATCGCCGATGGAGAGATCAATCATTCTTACAGCAGGAGGACGAGCACGAGGCTTTAAAAAGAGCCGCTTCAGTCTCTTCCCCTTTCCAACGGTAAACACTTCTGCTCACTGTAAGGCTTCAGCTCCATAACTCCTCTTCCAGCACAAACCTGCCTAGGAAATCTGAAGGTATGAAAACCTCGTTTTTGTAATTTTATAGTATTTTTTTTTTACCTCTGCAGTTAAATATGAGGGTCATACTGAGGTCAACGGTGGATCCAAAAACCTGAGATGAATGTTTTGAGGTTGTGAATTAATGTTTTCCATGCACTGTGCACTCATGCACTGATTCATCACAATACATTCACAAAAGTCATGTGATTGATAATCTTATAATAATTGGGACTGTCGGTTCAGATCATATGACATAGTTATTTCATGCCCGATGACCACAAATAGAAGTCAGAAGCACAAAAATCTACAAAAAATTAACTGCAGCAAAAATAGAATAAACTAAGTTGGTGAAATTTCGGGGCAAGAGAAAGATCACTGTTATTTGACTTAAAAAGGATCGAAGCGCAACGACTTTAACATCTTATACTAAAATCTGTGTTTATTGCAAATCATTTAGCTATTGCAACACGACATTATTGTATATTGCGTGTTTACCTAATGTTGCGCAGCGCTTATTTGCAACTGTTGTGATTAAATTTTCTTTATTTCACGTAATTTAAAAAATCTATTTTCTTAAAATCATGGCATTTTAATCTAATCATTTCATTAATATGGTTATTTCTCATTAGGTAAAAAGCAATAAATCATATTTGGGAGAGGCGTTCCCCAAACCCCCGACATTTTCCCTGCACCTGTTCTACTTGTGAAGCTCTCTGGTTCCCCCTAGAGGAGACCACTGAATTACATTAACTAACGTCCTCATCTTGACATTTCAACCTCTCAAGGCAACAATAAAACTAAATCCTAATTCTTCTCATTTATAAAAATCTATAGTTTCCATCCCGCTAACACACAATGACTGCAGTGGAATCAGCACCCTGGACAGCGCTCGTGTTTTCACTGCTTCTGATGGAGCGCAGGGAGAAAACCCCGTTCAGAAACCAGGCACAAAGCCTGTTGTTTCTCTGTTGTTTGTGTGTGCTTCCCTGTGCATTTGCCTCCTTGTACAATCTAAAAAAAATAGTTGTCGAAGTCATTTTAGTCCATCCCAATTCCATCTTTGCAGCCACACTCTGCTGGGAATGTCACGCTCAACAGTGTCGGCATAATCTCGAAAGATCTTTAACATTATAAAGCATTTTAATGGCTTACAGACTGACATAAACATCCATTCATTAAAAAAAAACAAGAGGGAAAAAAAAGCTCACGTCTGGCCACCAAAGTAGGTTTATACATGAACCAGATCTGAGAGACTCAAGGTCTCATCTCCACGCTTACCTATGAAAATAAAGTGTTCACAAGCAGTTTAATAACGTCTCAAAATCTTTATGATCCGCATTAATAACCATCACTTATACTGTGGTTATATTAGGTATGTGACCTGTATAAGCCTCGTGCATTCGTTTTTTGTTTTTTTTAAGTGTGTCAGCTGGAATGAAGACGGCTTCGCTCCTCTCCGTGAAGCTGTCACATTCGGTGCCTCCCCGTCTGAAAAGCAACGGTGGGATAATAGTGTTTTAGAGGCTGATTGTTGCTTATATCTTTTCAGTTTGAAATGACTGCGATCAGAGGGCTCTTTCAGAGCTTCGCTGCGAAGATACAAGTATCCCCCATTCAGCCTGATGACCATTTATATCATTTATAGGAGGAGGGGACCTGTCAATTCCCCTGATTCACTGTGACATTTAATATAATGCCACACGAGATCCAAGCTCAGTTGCATCTGTTTAAGTAGTGAGTAAAAGTGCTATTGATCTTGTAATTTGTGGTCGGTGGATATACAGTCGTTTGTCTGGATTGCGGAGTACATTGGCAGAGCTTTGTGTTCTTCCCATCTTCTATCGACACTGTGTGACGCTCGCATTTGCCATGATTTGAAGTCGCAGCGTACGATCGGTTTATTTGTGCCCATCAAGAGTTTGTATTCCTTGAAAAGTGCACAAAGTGCTTTGTAATTTGGTTGAGTCACATCCACCTACCCAATGCTGGCAAACTGTGAAAGCCCACTAGTGACACATTTGGAGAATCATAGCAGAGAGGCAGATGGCCTCTGCTCATCACCACCGTGTTTGCATGATATCTCAACTGGAGGGTTTTTTGTTGTTTTTTTTATCACCAATTGATGCTTCAGAAGATTCATGGGAAACTTTTCTCCACACATGCATGTATAACTCATTCTTTTAGGACTGACGCGTCCTTCGTGAAACCGTGGGATTTCCTGGTTCCCCTCAGGCATCCCTTGTACAGAAGAAGTCAGTGAGACGGGACCTGAAGTCGAGCTGCACTCAGATTTACAGACACAAACACAACGATGCTGCTTCAGGGGAGAAACGATATCACAGGGCGGCGGCCATCTTGGGCAGGACAAACGAGACCAATGGACAAAGAGGAAATTAAGGTCTTAAGGATTTAAAAAGAAAAGAAAAAGCTGTTTTACTTGACCAACATCTTTCGTAAGCGTAATAAGTAATAACTGTGTATTGTTCTCAACCTCGCATCGATTTCAATTATATCAAATTATTCATGCTGAAGTTTAATTTATTTTTCACTTCAGCAGATTTTCTTGTGCAAAACTTCAATTGTAATATGTGGTGAAAATCAGAAAAAAGTCATTTTCATGTACGAATGACAAGAAAGAGCGACATTGACAAAACAACCTAGGCCCCATTTACACGACGTTTCAAGAGAGAACGCATCGTTTCAGCGATTGTTACAGAAAAATTTCACGTTCACACGACAACGTTGTGAAAACGACGTCCGTTTATGCAGAAACACTGGAAACCATGGAGTTAGTATGATGGGCCATGAGCGAGTGCTGTTGGTTTTCAGGAGACTCTGGAGTCACGACACTCTGGAGGAAAACACTGTTATTGTCCCTGTACTGACACACGTGCAAAAGAACTATTTACTGTGGCTGTAGTGCCCATGAGCCACGGCAGCATTTCAGAAAAATCGCATGTTTCCATGGAGACAGAGTTGGAGGATTTTCAAAAATCTTCAGTTGTCAGTGGCACTTGTTGTGTCAACGGACACCTGCAAAAGTGTTCACATGAAAAACCTTGTAAAGAGTCTGTATGTATTATTATAGGAAAGAGATTCAGTTGTATTTCATAACATATGAATACTTTTCTACAACGAGAGATTTGGACATTTCAAATACCCTAAAAATAATTGGAGTTCATCTGATATGAAATACAAGATATGGCAGTGATGGTGGTTCTGACGGGGGTCGTAAAAACTGTGCAATTATGCGCAGAATACTATCTGCATAAGAATATAATAAAGTTGTCCTCAAATATAAGTAATGATATCACATCAAATTAATGAGCAAATAACTATAAACCGGAGATACTGCTTGTCCAAACGGTGAACAATAAAAAGAATATTGCATTATGTCAATCATATTACATTATTATTTCTATGTACTGGATATTAATGTAACAAATATAGAAAATTATTCCGTTCAGTATATTTGTCAAAGGGAGTGTTGGAGTGTAATTCTTTTATATTTACAAAATAATAAGAATGAATTTTATTTGTATTGCACGTTACACTGTTAAAAACAATATGAGCTAAGGCAACAATATGAAACATTTCAAATATCAGTAATTAAAATCAATAGGAGCAAATATAAAACACTTTCAAAATGGCAAAAAAAGGTCAATATGAGCTGTGAAACAGTGTTTTTGGTCCTTGGTTTCAATCATAATCTTAAGGTGTATCTATTTTCTTTGACTTTTCAAGGCGACTGGAACGTTTCTTTTCTTAATTCTCTGTTTTAATCATTTCAAAGTTTCTGCACTTAGTTTGTAATATCTGCAGTATTTCTGATTCACATTGTAAAGATAATAAAAAACAAAAAAACAAACAAACACCCACATAAGATCTTCATTGTGAAAACAAATAGACTCATTTCCGTGCCGTTCCTCCAAAGTTGCGGCTGCGAATAAGAACGAGTTGAGTCTCTGGCTGAGAAATAACTTGAGAAGAATCCGAGCAGCTTATTGTCCAATATTGTTTCTCTCTTCCTGTGCCGCCCGGCTGTTTATGCAGTCTACAAACATTACCGCGCTCTAGGAGCCGGAGCCAAATGTGGAAGGACACGACGCCCGGGGGTGATTTGTTTAACTTTGAAAGGTTCTTCGCTTGGTGTTGGATCCGCTGCGAGCTGTGCAGCGGCAGATCATCTCGCCTCTTCTCCCGAGCGGGGTATAGCAGCCGACGGAGGTCCGGGGCCCACGCGCGTGGGCGGAGAGGAAAGGGAGAGAACCCCACCAGGGACCGAACGGCGGTCCTCATTTAGACGAGCAGCGCGCAGGCCCCGGCCTTCTTAACAAGGCGGAAACAACAAAACTCCGTTCAGACGACGCCTCTTTGTTTTGTTTTTTTCTCCCGGGAGCGCCGTGTTGTCGTCTAACCGGCAGAGAACGAGTTTAGATGTATCTGGTGAATCACATCAGAGGCTCCTATAATCCTCCAGAGTCGGGGGGGCGGGGGGGGGGGGGGTTGCAAACTGAGCGGGGTGGGCTGACGGAGGGAGACGCCGCTGAACCGGGGTGGTCGGCGAGATTAATCTCACGTGCCGGGGTGCTGTCAATCTGCAGGGCGAGGTGTTCGGGGTGACGGAGGGAGGGAGGGAGAGAGAGGGAGCGCCTCCTCTCCCGTCCCTCATCCATCCCCCCTAATCCAGCCTAAGCACTTAACCAAAGCGGGCGCGGCGAGGATCACCTGGGTCTGTGGGGGGATCAAAGCCGCTTCAGCGAAAATAAGAGAAAGTCTTGAGGAGGGAAAAGCTGATGTAACAAGAAGTGGTAGATTAGCATTAAAGACTTGACGGATGCGGAGAAGAAAAAGTTTCCCGGGTAATCTTCGCCGTGAATCACCTCGTCTTCTGCAGGTATACCCGCGAAAGCGCCCGTCAAAGAAAGCGGCACTCCTCCATCGGGTGGCGAGAGCAGTTTATTGCATTTGTCGCTCTGAAACGCAGCCAGCTGAAAGGATTCAAAACAGTCTTCAAAAGAAAAGGACGAGGTGTTTTCTGTTTTCAGTGCCCCGACATAAAATATAGACCGCTGTTCATGATTTTAGCAGACACTTCCTGAACCCCCCCCCCGAAGACGTATTTCAAACCACACAGAGCAACGTATTTTGACAAGTAAATTGCTTGCCTCTTTTGCTGATAGCGCCTCACTTAAATAATGAGTTCGGCATAATAGCAGCAGAAACAATGCGTCCGGCAGAGTGACGTGCATGAGAGAGTTATTAACCGATAAGGGTTTGGATCTTTCCTGAAGCGGTTGTGAAATCAATCAGCGGCTGAGCAAAAGGCCTCGTAATGTACTTCAGGACTGGAGACACCGCAGGTCTGAAATGCTCAATTACTATTTATGTTGGGGTTTTTTGTGTGTGTGCTGAGATCTGATTCGTTTTGTGTTTGAGGTTGTTCTCAAAACAATTGAACTAGAACCCCTATCAGACCCCAGTGTGAGCCGAAGAAGCAGACTTGTTGTTTTCACGTTTCAAAACGAATCGCTTCTGCATTTTAGCTTTGCAAAAGGTTCACATTTACACAGCAAAATTTTGAAAACAATGTCTGTTTATAGGGAAACGGCAGAAACGATGTGGTTCTTATGTTGGGCCACGAGTTGATGCTGGAGGTAGTTTTTGTGATGAAACCACACATGCGCGCCGATGACGATACGCTATAAACGTCAACAATGGCGAGTTCATGGACAGAAGGCTTAGGTGGATTGCTACTGCAGTGATTTTAATAAAAATCAAAAATTACCGTCTCCAGATGGCATCGCATAAAAAAATCAGATGATTAAGAGTCGGCAATAACCTGTTCAAACTCATTTTTAATGGTTTATTAGAGAAGCAGCGTGTACCTGTGTGCCTATCAACCTGTTTGTTTTTTTTTTTTGGTTTGTTTGTTGTTTTTACTATTTACAGATGTCATTTGGACAAATCTTCCTAAACAGAAGGATAAAACATGTCGCTGAGGAATCAGAGCTTCTTATTCCATTGAGCCTTAATCTCAACATTCACATGGAACAGTTCAAAAGATACAATCAAAATTTGGAGCAGATTTTCTGATTGTATTGTTAAAATTTTCACCGCCGCTATAAGTGAAAATGTGGCGTTACCATTGGAGCAGAAATCCTGGTTTCATGGTTAAAATTTTTATGTTTTGGCTTTTTTTGTTTGTTATTACCTTTGTCAGTGAAAGTTCGGCCAAGAAGGTAAAGTTTTTGTTTGTTTGTTTATTTATTTATTTATTTATTTATTTATTTATTTATTTATTTATTTATTTATTCATTTATTTATTTATTTATTTATTCATACGTATTTTATCAACCTTTCGCAAAAACTACTCACCCGAGTTGCTTGAAATTTTCAAATATGATTTGTCACCCTCTAAGGACCAATCGATTAGATTTGGGGAAGTTAACGGTTCCAAATGAATCCCATAAAAATTCAAAAAGAAAAAAAAAATCCCATACAAAGCCAATTAGAGAGGCACCTCATGGAGGAGATCACAGGAGATCAGCGTCTGTTGCCATGGCGACGCTCCCTGCTGAGTGTTTCACACAGTGATGTAGCGACCTGACAGACAAGTTAGCATCGATATGAGCTAACGGCTATCATGCTAGCGATGCCAATACGGATCCGCAAAAAAATGTGGTGTTGGCGAAAGGCTGCGCTCTACCGATTGTATCTCTAGTTTCTTGAAATGCAACTTGATGGCCAACGGTTTGTTCAGATATTTTGATGAGTCATGGTAGTAGCAGTGAATTTAGCTCAGATGCTAACGTCTCAAACCTTCAGCATTACAGCTGTACTAATAATTAAGCTAAGCATACTTTTTTCACTCAAAACCTGGAGGGTCCCTTGATATATTAGTGAGGATAGTTTACTATATGTACGACATGCAACGTTAAAGTAAAGAAGAATTTAATGTTTTTCCAATGTGCATTTCCATATTTCCATTGTTGAAAGAATGACTTGATATCACCTAAAACATGAGAGAAAAAAGTTCATTACCAAAATTGACTGAGGTTTTACAGTTTTATGTCATTTTGACCAAACATGAGGATCAATCTGTGAAATATGAGCAATATTCCATCCACTCGTTCTCAGGATGAGAAAACTCAACTTCTAAAATGAAAACCTGGTTGGAAGAACAGTGATGACTGTGAATGCCGGCTCTTCCTTTGGTTGTTGGGACCTTTCAGTTTGGATCAAAGCAGTTGAGTTGGACCACTATCATTGAAAACAATCTGAATTGTACTTGATGCTATTTAAAGGTTAATGATTACAGCCCATCTATTGTTACCAAGTCCATCCAGGTAAATCTGCACCAAACAGAAGAACGAAGCGTACAAACCAGACAGGAAAGGACGGCTATTCACAAGCGTTCGGCACACCGCAGGAAGGTTTGTTTCAGCAAAGCAACATTGGACTTGACAGCCTCGGGTGTTGGCAGCGCTGAAAGGGAAGGGCATTCTGATAATGCAGCTGATTAGACTCTGATCATTATCTACAGTCGTGCTTATGATGGTCAAAATCAATGGCAGGCAAGAAGAGAAGAGCCTGCGAAAAGATTAAAAGTCTCAGACCCCATCAGAGCTGATAAAAAATACAACCTTGCACAGCCATACTCTCATCCATCAGCGTATTCCCTGTTTGGCAGGTCCATAACAGGCTTCGGCGTGTGTGTGTGTGTGTATGGATGCCACCAATTTTGGCTTCCCTGGTCCATATCCTTGAAGACTTTGAAGAGGGAGACATTTGACACGGCATCAAAGGAAGAAAAGGGAAAGAACGGGGCAGACGAGGTGGCAAATTGCCTGATATTAGCCGACATGAAACAAGAGGGCAGATTCAGCGACGCCATCATCGGCTGCCCACGAGCCCCCTGCACTGGAAATGGGATAATTATGACATTATGTGGATGATGATGCTGTTTTGTCCCCCCCCCCCAAAAAAAACCAAGTCGCAGCAACAGACTTGTGCAACTTTTTGGTGGGTTACTTTGATCTGCTGTGGATCGTTGGGGGGGGGGGGCACATGCTCTCAGCGCCGTGTGATTTCGAAGCAAATCCCCGCTGTCCCAACTCTTTCAAGCCGCTATAATTCATACGTGTCCGAGCCGTGTTTGAAGTACATGCGGTTCAGTTCGGGTCACCGTCATTCACGTCGCTCCCACTTTTCATGAAAGAAATAAAAGGTGACGGTAATTAGGTGGTTGAACAGCCATAATTTAAGAGGCGTAATTACAAAATCTGTGCGATTTGAACAATATCCCCACCTCTCACTGGTGTTTTTAATAGCCGGGTATACAGGCTGTGATTTGTTTGCCTCTCGGTCGAGCAGAAAAATGGTGCGATGTCAGATTTAGGAAACTCGCGGGATGAACCTTCACCGCAAACAAAACGGCTTTCCACGGCTTAGGAGAATGGAATATCCGCGCTGCAGTTCATGATATGGAGTGGCACAGCCTGTCCACTCCTTCCATTTCCCTGCGTAAGCATTGCAGAAGAGGCTAAAAGGCTCAAAGATTTGAAGCGATGCTGACGCCATATATTCTGTTATTAATATCCTTAGTGGGGGAGCGGGAACGGAAAGAAATCGGGACAGACGCTGTTGTTGGCGGGACAGATTTGAGAAAGTCGGGGGGGGGGGTGGGGACACAAACCTAATGGGGAAAACTTTAGCGGTGGAATTAAAGTCTGTCAAGGTCTTTGGGTCAGTCAGATGACCGTCCCCCGGGAAGACGATGAAGTGAGGGTTTAATGTGAAGCCCCTCAAAATGATCGTGTTTGTTTTTTTTGTCGTTCCTTTGTTGTGCGCACTGACTGCACTCTCACAAAACAAAAAGTAGGACATTTTTTATGTGTGATTAAAACAAGTTTTGGTTTTCTTTACAAGGTTTAAATAAAAATGACAGTATAATAATAATCTTTTTTGCATTGGAACGCCGTGTTTTCCAGCACTGAAATGCGAAGTGAGCTCTGCCAAACTCAAAATAAATGGCACTCTATATAATTTTGGTGACCTTTATGGAAGAAAATAACGTGCACGGAGAAGAGTATAAAGTGTGAACAGCAGGTAATTTCAAATGTCTGTCAGAAAATGCCTGCTGCTTTTACTTGGACTAAAATGTATCTACATTTTATCGACGTTCATGTATAGTGCGAGGACGTCTGAAACTCTTGTTGATTATTTGTATTTATTGCTGTTGTTTCCTCACATAAATCACAAGCTTTACTCTGCAAATATTGTTTAGTTAAAGTGAAAATATTAAGAATACTTAATAGAATCCTTCATATTCGAGTGATAAAGTTATATATTTGCTTCCTGAAACCGATCTCCGGTGAACTGCTACTGGGTGACCGTCACGTTTGGACGGAGGCCATGACCAGTGCAACAATGTTGGATGATGGTTTCAGCAACTCCTCTGGGTCAAGATGGCGTTAACACGACTGGGTGACGCTTGTTAGTGCAACAGAGCAAGGGGATAATTAGTGTTGGTAAAACCCTCATCAAGTGACGGTAAAGTATTTAATCGTGTTTCTTTATAACTAGGGGCTAAGGGTACGACTATGTGGTAATGTTTAGTTTTACAACAGTACTAGTAACTGATTTTAGGGCAACACTAGTAGATGATGGTTAAGGATTGGAGTCACGGTACTACTGGAACATCAGTCACATCACAGCCACCTGATTCATTTCCTGTGGCATTAAGAACTTTCAACACATTACCCTCCCAACATGCAGAACCGTAAACACTGCCGATACTTTTGCAAAGTCTCTTTAAGGATTGTTGTAATTTGTACACCTGGATTGCTTGTATATTCGCCCTTTTTAGTGGCGTAAGTAAGTAAATTACTAGTCAGAGTTTATTCTTTAAGCACCCGTTCCATGATAAATGAGAGTGTAATTATGGCCACTCTAAGGAAGAGATGGAGACCGAGGGTGTTGCTGCAGCGACCTGCATAATGCTGGAGGTCGGGTGTGAGTGTACAGCGAAGCTCACAGTACATATTGTACAAGATTCAGTGATCCGCCGAGAGCCCCCACAGAACCACTCGGAGAGGAAGCAGCAGCAGTTTGTTAGAACCTGTGATACACCCCCCACCCCCACCCCCACCCCCACTTCATCCCAGCAGGCCGAGCATCAGTCTCCGTCCCGGCGGACTGGGCGGAGGTGTCTGGTTAGTGGGAACAGAGGGGAGGCTCATTAAAAGTGATCCTCTTTACTCCTCCTTGTCCAGTGCAGCCTGATCACTTTCAGCTTGGCTGTCCGCTCCGGCTCCCGTTGAAACGGCGCCACTAATCTGGGGCGTGGAACATTGTCATGGGTTACTCTGCTAATGAGAGAGAGGCCGCGGGGAAGTTCAGTTCGCTCAGTTGACTTGCCGACCGACAACTTTTGATTGACGGCGACGGGCTGCTTCACATTCAGGACAGAAGAAAATCTTTAGTAATCTGCTGCTGCTGCTGCTGCTGCTGCTGCTGCTGCTGCTGCTGCTGCTGCTGCTGCTGCTGCTGCTGCTGCTGCTGCTGCAGCCATCTTGTACTGTTGACATGTACGATTTGCTGCTGTCGTAGGACACTGGAGTTTATATGTACTTTTGGGAAACTTTAAGCTTTCAGAGTTTGGATTACAATAGTTTTCTCCATCCCAACACAACAAATATGCAGCGTATCTTTCAATAGTGAAGACAAAAAGACATTCTATGGAGCATTTTTTTAAATTTTTTGGTTTATTCACAAAACACTGAAAAGAGAACTTTTTTAAAAACGACTTCCCGAGTCCAACGTTTTCAAAAATGCATCGCCATTGTTTAAATCTTAGCCGACACTCCAAGTGAAAGTTCAAATCTTGACGAACTCTAGATTCAGACTTTTTTTCGACTTTGCAGTGAACGACGTCAGAGATGGCTACATGTGGACGATCCAATGGTATGTCATAGAAGAAAGATATATATATATTTTTAAATTTTTTTGAAAGAATCCGATCCAAAACATATAAAATATAAAAAGTAGTTTTCTGATAATGAATTTACAGATCTACCTTGTGATTACTGATTTTAAGAAATCTAACACGACGATATACACCAATACCTAACCAATCAGATAAAAGTATCTGGTCAATACTCAGGACAATCGGCACTCGGTGTGATCGCAGATACTTTTTCAGACGTCAGCTCCATCTTGGCCTCCCCTCACTTCTAAACTTCATCCAATCCAAAAAGTGATTTGTAAGTTCATGTTTCCACAGCCGTTAATTATCACGTCAGGTTTCACCATTTTTATTCCTGTACACGTTGCCTACCTGCACTCATGTCTTGTAATAATCCATATTTACTTTTTACTCTGCCGGTTGTTTTTTTATTTTTATTTTTTTATTTTTGTGCCTGTGAGACCGTTTCAGGGTTTCCCTTTGTCTCTCCTCCTCTCCCTGAAGAACCGAGCCAGCCGCTGCCTCCCGTCCTCGATGTTACCTGCGCCGTATGTTCAAAGAGGCGGTGCAGCACAAGTCACATCCCCAGAGGAAAGCAGTGCGTAAAAAGAGGGAGGTGGGGGTAGGGTGGGGTGTGGTGGGGGGGTTTAAAGCTGAGCGAAATGTTGCAGGGGCACGAAAGGAGTGCGACAGCGAGGGAAAACACACGGCAGAGAGAACAGACGTGTGCGTAAATACACTCAGATCCATTGTTTGATTTGGATCAAGCCTTCGCGCTACACTTCCATATTGAGATCACACGCAGACGCGGCGCTCCAGGATAACAAGGCAACGTCGAAAATCACTTAAAACAACCAACAACGGCGCTCAAATAAGCACAAGGTTGGAAATCTGAGGATGTGTGTGTGTGTGTGTGGGGGGGGGGGGGCTGTTCTTGCCTGCCCTGGTTTAGAATATGAAGGATGGAATACACAAGGTGAACATTTGGAGCTGGAGTATATATATACCCGAGGTGGATGTTTCCATTGCTGCAGACGAACAAGTAATTACTCAACGGTCTGATTAACCACAGCGGCGCTTCAACCCTCCTTCATTCCTTAAACGTCTAACAAGGACAACAGTAGCCTGCCTCGGCTTTGCACTTTGATTAAAGCTAAGTGAGCGCTCGCTGTAATCCTTGAATCCTTTTTAGTCTCGGTGGGATTTAGGTGAGAATGATTTCCTCTCAGCGCCGAGATTTGTGGCTTGCCGGGCTCTTTGTTTGGGATGAAATCTCAATGTTTACCCAGTCACTCCTCCCATGCCTTTCGGCGCGCTGGTGTTTCGGGGGTACATCAAAGTGCCAGGGAAATCTGCGCAGTCACCCGAAGTTAAATACTGAGCTAACAAGCGGCGGAGCTGGATTCTACACGCCGTGATACAGTTGTCTTAACTCGTGCAACACCCTCTCTCTCTCTCTCGCTATCTCTCTCGCTCTCTCTCTCTCTCTTTTTTTTTAATAAGCAAATAAAACTTGCACCATGTCATTTCCTCAAGCGGTGCGTGACCCTTATTGAGTCGCTCTCCAGATACCAGCATCTCCGTGGAACTGCATACATTGCTGTGATGTGCAGTACCCCCCCCCCCCCCACACACACACACACACACATTCGCCCCCCCCCCAAGCAGGAACATCTTGTTAATTACTCTGTAGTGCTAACATGACAGCGAGGCTAACGGCGCCTTTGGAAGGTTCAGACATGGCCAAGCAGAGCGGTTTATTGGCTCAGAAGTGTGATTTATGATGCCTCATTGGGAGGACTAAATCATCCCCGTTCGTGTGTGTGTGGTGTGTGTGTGTGGTGTGTGTGTGTGTGTAGTATGTGTGTGTGTGCCTCACCACAGGAACGCAGCTGAGGGGACAGCTGATTGAAGTCTTAAAATGTTTGGCGGGAATAAATAGGCTTGACTCCTTGACATTCTTCTAAACTCCAACCATTTAACCATGCGCTGTGATTAATTGGAATGAGTGCAGCGAACAATCGGGGGATTAATTTCCCCGCAGATTTGAGCAGCGCGAGCGGTCACATAGCGCTGTCATGTCTGTGTCTTCCCTCGGACCCCGCGGTGTGCCGCCGCGTCGCCTCAAAAGAACAGGTCACCAGCGACGAGAGATCTGAACCACTGAATCCATCAGACTGAGTATCGCTGCCTGGTTAACATGGAATGCCCCGTGGCTTCTCCCTTCCGCGTGTTGTGATGCCAAACTAAAGTAAGTGAATATGATGGACAGGCTTCTTGATTGGTCCTGTACTCCGTTTTCTACGGCTGCAGCGCGATCCAAGTCGGGAAATTTAGCTTATAGTGCAGCGCGGTCAGGACTCTGATCCACAGGATCAGTAAACATTCAGGAAATGTTTCTTTGGTTTTATATATTTTTGCCACATAAGTTTTGTTGGCAGTGGAAATACATGAACATCACCTGAACACAAAAGTGCGTGAGCCGTGCATTTTCATTTTGATCAGGTTTTTTGGTGTAATTTGTTGTTTTTCAGTTTCTATGCTTCCCCTTGCAACAGGCTAGCTCTCGTCATTGAATCAACAGGGAAATACAGGGCAAAGGTAAGAGAGCAGAGAGGTTGCTGTGGAGACACTGAAATAGAGAGGTTGCTGTGGAGACACTGACATAGAGAGGTTGCTGTGGAGATACTGACATAGAGAGGTTGCTGCGGAGATGCTGAGAGGTCGCGCTGAAAACACTAAGAGGTCACTGTGGAGATGTTGAGAGGTCGCTGTGGAGATGCTGATCGGTCGCTGTGGAGATGCTTGAGAGGTCGCTCTGAAGGCACTGAGAGGTTGCAATGGAGATGCTTGAGAAGTCGCTGTGGAGCTGCAGAGAGGTCCCAGTGGAGCTGCTTGAGAAGTCGCTGTGGAGATGCTGAGAGGTCGCTGTGGAGATGTGGAGAGGTTGCTGTAGAAATGCAGTGAAATGGAGAGGTCACTGTGGAGATGCAGAGAGGTTGCTGTGGAGATGCTTGAGAAGTCGCTCTGAAGACACTGAGGTTGCAATGGAGACGCTTGCGAGGTCCCAGTAGAGCTGCTTGAGAGGTCGCTGTGGAGATGCAGAGAGGTCGCTGTGGAGATGCTGAGAGGTCGCTGTGGAGATGCTGAGAGGTCGCTGTGGAGATGCTGAGAGGTTGCTGTGGAGATGCTGAGAGGTTGCTGTGGAGATGCTGAGAGGTTGCTGTGGAGCTGCAGAAAGGTCGCTGTGGAGATGTGGAGAGGTTGCTGTAGAAACGGAGAGGTCACTGCGGAGATGCAGAGAGGTCGCTGCGGAGACTGAAAATGTCTGTGCAGAGAATGTGACCTTTCTAGTTGACTCTCTAACCTCTCTACCTTCACCGATCAGATCTAAAACAAACTTTAAAATAACTAAATCACAGGGGAATATTTTGTCGTCTTCCCTGCTACTGGAGACTTTGCTTCATCCTGAGATTCTATTGACTTTCATCAACGATTAAGAAAAACAAAACCACCAAACACCGGAAAATAAAACACCTTTCAGCGTTGTAAATAATAAATTGAATAAATAGCATGACGTTCACGTTGTAGCTAAATACTCTCTCACTCTCTCTCTCTCTCTCTCTCTCTCTCCTTTCACGCTACGGTTTCTTGCAGCTTAGATCCAACGTGTGAGGATATTTTTGCCTCGGCGCCACCTGAGGGAAAATGTTTGTGACTTACACTAAGTGCGCACACGTGTGAACCCTGTTTTACCTCCTACATTCCAACGTGGAAATGTTTATAAATAGCTGAGAGGAGCGACGGCGCGGGGTCGCAGGGGAGCTAGTGGACCTCTGCCAGGACACCCAAGGCGGTGTCACGAGGAGCAATTTTTCTTGGCAAAATTATGGAATTACATTGAGTGTAGGACAGTTCCTTAAGATTGGATAAGGGATGAATAATTTAAAGCCTGATGATTAATCCAGTGGCAAAATGCCCGGCTGAAATATAGAGCCTCTGAAGGTAACTTTAGCCCTCAAGAAAGACGGATGTGGAGGTTCGTCATGCGATTTTTCTCAGGAAATTTTCATCTTGAGCGCATCATAAATCTCACTGGCGGCAAGTTCATCACCAGCACGTCTCCAGCATGTACAATTCTAGCTCGATTGTCCGTGCGCCCAACAAGCAACATGTAAACCGGGTGCAAACGGCTTCTGAAGTTGGGATTGGTCCCTCGTTTAATCCTGTTGTTGATACAGACTTTGGAGCTACTTGGATGAGCTTACAGGGTTTGCGCTGAGTTAAAGACTCTCACACTGTCAGTTAGACGTATAGCTTACTGAGAAACTTCCAAAACATTTTTGAAGAGTTGTGGGATTACGGCATTAAACGGTCTGAAGTGTGCGAGTGTGTGTGCGGGAGGGGGGGGGGGGGGGGGGCAGGAATTAGAACGAGCAAGACGGGCAGAGAGTGCAAGCTGCTTTACTTTCCCTGATAAATATAGATAACACTGAGGGCACCGCTGTATTGCTTTACACAGTGAAAAACACAACCTGAATCAATTTCACAATTAGCCAGTTCAGTGTTTTAATTAAAAAACAACAGTCGCCTTTGAAGAAATCAATTCTAACTAAAGAGGCAAAAAAAAAAAAAAAAAAAAGAAGGAAGAAGAATTCCCCCGCTGGTGGAGCATCCCTCAGTGCTGTCAATTCAAAGACATGCTGTCGGCCTTCTCTGCAGTATAAATATTTAAAAGCATTAAAAAAAGAACAGTTTCAATAAGCATTAGCAGGCTTTGGAGCCATGATTTTGATGATATCTCTTAAAAGAGGAAAAAAGGATTTCTTGTGCCTTCATTTAAAAGATAAACCAGTATTTCTGTGAATTGTTTATAAAAGAAAAAGAATGTGAATATGCTGAAATTATTTTATGCAAATAATGAATGAATTTGCACATTTGGTTATGAATCAGAGTTAATTGGATTGTTTGTATGAATGTGGTTGAAAATAAATGATCCCAGTCAGGAGAAAATTTTCCCTCCAAGATTAGAACTAAAATATATTTAAAAAGGGCTCAAAATGCTCAAAAGTCTATATAAATCTAATCAAACTGATAAGAGTACACAATTCTATTAAAATTATATGACATAACATGTTTATATCCAGTTTGTCCATCTGTATCTCGTAAATGTCACATTCGTATTTTGCGTTTTTGCTTTTTCCGGAGCCTCACAAGAGCTGGCCGGCTGCTCAATTTGCTGACTCATCATTTCCTGAACACAATGAAGTTTCACAGTACTATTATTGGTAAGTTATCAATACTGAAAATAGAAAGCAAAATCAGTTTATGAATATGGTCATTTTGTCAGACTGACAATTTGCAGCAAATATTGCTGACGTGTTTGTCTTCATGTTGAAAAAAGTAGCTTACTACTGATATCTCGTGGCTAAATTCGCTGACTCACATCCTTAATTATATCTTGAATAAAAACTCCCATTTCCTCCAAATACACTGAAACATTGGTGAAAATAGCCTTAAAATATCACGTATTTAAAAAGGATAACTTTCATAAAAGCTCAAATCTGGGGAGAATGAAAAATCTTGAAAGATTTACAGGTTTTGGATGAAATAGTGTTGAAATGTTTCATCCACACATGATTAACCTTGTATTTCAGTGAGCTGCCTGAGCGAACATGTGCTAATTAGCTGCTAAAGTTGCTAACTGTAACAACATTTATAAAAACTTACTTATAGGCATACATACGGAGTCAAAAAATGGTTTGAAAATATGTTTTGAAAGTTAGTAAACAGATGTTTTGATGCGAACAAGTGCAAGTTTTTTGCAAAAGTTGCTGACTCACCATTAGCTGCTTTAAAAGTTACATCAAAGTTCTTGAGTGATATTTTTCACATCCATCTTGGAAAAAAACAACCTCCAATTGTCTCGATCAACCTAATGGTGAAACTCGTCGTTCACACAAGCTAAAAGTGTTATGCATGAAAGAAGCCAGATTGTCAGATAAGTTTAAAGCTTAAAAAAATGTGTTGAAAATCATCCATCTTTAACACAATAGATTTTTTTGAGTTTCTCAATTTGGTCGGAGGTAAGAAATGTTAGCATGTTGCTAAATTTGCCGACTCATTTGCTGTATAAATTAACTGGATCCTGATTTCTAGACAGTTTTCAACAGGCCTATTTTCATTAAATCTAGTGAAAACAGACAAAAAACAAAGCTATGAGCTAAAATACAGATATTGTTAGAGCAGTGGTGATAAACATAAGGCCTGTGGACCAAAATCAGCCCACTGGATGGTCCAATAAATCCTGTGCAATATTAATAGCTTTGGAAATGACAAAAAAAGACTGTAACAAGGATTTTCTTTAAAAAGGTGTAAGCCAACAGCCTCTTTGATGACATTAGCATTAGAGTCTTTGTGAATTTTAACTCTTTAAGGTTTGTTAAACTACAATAAATGAATAGAGACATTTCCACAGTATATTCACATCTCTAAACAATGGAAAACATTTGGTCGTTTTTCCCATATTTTCATTCCATCCATTCATTTTTGTGGCCATTTGGATCCAAAACAAGTTGGGGTCGACGATTGCGGCTTCAGGGCTTCGCTGGAAAAGAAGTCAAACATTTGTTAACACGCTGCCAGTATCTTCAAGCAGACGGGCGTTAATACGCCTGACAAGTGTAGATCTTCCACGATTCCCTCGGTGAGTGGGGTATTTGTACCGTCCGTGATGCAGCTTCTCGTTCCCACACTCCTGCCAGCTTTCGTCTCCATCCCCGGAGCTTTTCCTCCTCTGCACCTGAGAAACTCGACAAACTCCACGGGTAGCTGTGAGCCTGTACATTTTAGTCAGCTGGTATTAGAAACACTGAACTCCACCCATGTTCCCGCGTGTGGGATGACAGTCGAGGCCGATGGTGCGTTTGTGACGAGGGGGTTGGGGGTTCTAGCCGCACCTCGCTGTGTGGTTTAGTGAGGGGAAAAGCTGGGCAACTTCAAACACTGGCAGGCTCCGGAGCAGTGATAAACCCCGCCTGATGAAAGACTCCAGCTTCAGAGGGAGACGAGGTGATGGGCTTAACTTGGGGGGGATTTAGCGGCTCTGTCTCTCACTCGCCGCGTTTTGTCGAACACCGCGCCGCCTGATTGTAATTCACGGGGAAGTAATGGCGCCCGTCTTTGATCTGTGGGAAATGTTAACATGGAGCTTGAACGAAGCAAATTCCCCCCCCCCCCCCCCCCCCCCCCCCCAACCTCATTAGGTAAATAAACGACGGCGCACTTTATACAAATAAAACAAAAAGCCGAGTCGGTCCTGCTGCAGTTTGAGGTGACAGTGTGATGTCCCAGAGCATGTTAAAATGTTTACTACCACCATCTACTGTTCACTCTGAGGAGCTGACGACGGACCCTCCTCATGCACTCACAGTCAGAAACATCAGAGTGTGCACATTTTTCAAGTAAAAGATCCCCCCTAAACGAAGATGATTTCAAGGATTTAGCTTTGAAAAACAACTGATGGCAGACGGAGGAATCAGGTTTTTATTTTTTATTTTCCCCCCTCCCTCTTTCCAGACATTTCCTCACACAAAGCCCCTCTGGTTCACGGTGCAAACAGTTAAACTCCTTCGTCAGAGTCTTGAAATTCGTTAACTCAGAAGACAAGCTCGTCTCTAAGGGAAGAGACAAATGGGATCATTCTGAGGAAGATATCCCAGACAAGATGATTTGAAATCAGGGGGGGGGGGTTCCCTTCTACAAACAGTAAAACTACAGATCTACTTCTCTAGAGTCTTGGAATTTCTTTATTCTAACATCGATCACAGCATAGTTTTATAAGGGAGGGAACAAATGGGATCTTTAAGATCCTAGAAAGGCGGATTTCAGCGTACCTTCAAAAAAGAACTGATTTAGACGGAAATATCTTTATTTGTTGTTTTTGCATCTTTTCACACATTTCCACTAAACACAGGTCGCTGTGTTATTTGTAAGGGAGGGAACAAGTGTGATCTTTCAGTTTAAAGGAAAAAAAGATCTCGGGCCGGTTGATTTCAGACAACGTCCCTTAGAGAAATCTGTTTTTAACCCCCTTCTACCTAAACATGTCCTCCAACAAATCCCCTCTGAGGATGTAGATTTCCTTAGTGCTGGATTCCTGCATGGCCTGTAAGGGAGGAAACAAAATTGATCTTTCAGAGAAAAAGAAAAACAAACATGACAAAAAGACTCATTTCAGGTATTGCACCTTTGGAAAAAGCTCTAATTTATATGGACAAATGAGTATTTTTCACATCTTTCCAACCGTTTCCACTCGCCGATGGCCTGGGAGGATGTATTTCTGTAGTCCCACACAGGTCCGAGTCTCGTTTCCTCCCGGCCCCGAGCCGTAATCGTCACACAGCTCTGCACACCCGATGGATCCCGTCCTGTTTTGAAGGGACTCAAGGTTCCCGCCGACATCCATTCAGAGCGGCTCAAGGTTCAAGACGCCGTTCTCCGGAAAGAACTGAGCGTCCATCACTGCAAAATACTCTAACTACGGCACCCACAGAAAAACTTCCCAGCTCCGTTGTGATGATGTAGGTATTAATTTTCAGGCCGCTATTTGCAGAAGGTTTTTGGGTTGTTTTTTTTCATTACTTTTTATTTAACATAAATAAATCACTTTTTGCAGCCTCGTTGGCTCGTGCTGTATTTTTCATTGTGTGCCTTTACTGCATGTTAAATTTAGAAATGTGCTGGCTTGCACAAAACTCTGCACACAGTTTTCCTCGAGTGCAGAAAGGACGAGAAGAAACATCACGTTGTGTTTCTTCAGAGGAAATTTAGCAGCAGTAACTCTGAGAATGGGGTTTATTTGTTTATTTGTTTTTATTGAATTTTGGCAGGTTTGTGTTTTTTTTAACTAAAAAGATTGTTAATGCAAGGAATGAGTTTCTTTAGATAAACATAAATTAAATAGGTGCATAATGTATATTCCAAACTAAATTCTGACAGTTTTTTGCTCCAGGAGGTTCAATTAAAATTGACTTTATATTGAGATTGTAGTCATTTTTGGTGGTAATTGTTCAGTTTCGTACATTTTCATTACATATACTCGCCACCACAACAAAGCAAAGCTTTAAAGTTTAATATTAAACGTTGTTGTGGCACTATTTTACTGGTGTGGCCCACTCAAGATGAAATTGTGCTGTATGTGGCCCCTCAACTAAAATTTGTTTGACATCTCCTGCTGTAAATAATAACAATCTATATTTAGTTCGGTTGAATTTCATGGAAATGATGAGAGAATTTCATATCGAGTAATCTCACTGAGTCTGATAGATTATATGGATTATTGTTGACTATATCATTTGCGGTTTCCCCTGATCTTAACTAAAACCAGCCAACGTGTGTGTGTGTGTGTGTGTTGCTAATGCTAACTGTAGCTGGTAGAGAGTGAAAGCTCAAAGTAGAAGAAAAGTGGAGCAACTCAAACTATCATTCTGTTTTAATCTTTTTTCCATTTTCTTGCCTTCTATTTCTCCTTTTTTTTTTTTTTTTTTTTTTTTCATTGAAAGTCAAACATCAACCAATCCTCTCGCTCAAATTCAATATTTCACTGAACGCCGTTAAGACTCTTCGGGGGTTAATAAATTGGCCTGGAAGCAGGACAGAGAGGATATAGAGGCCCAGCAGAAGTCGTCCGGAGCATCTCTGTCACGGCCTCCGGTCCCCCGGGGGCCCTTTTGACTCGGCCCTCATCAGAGCCCCACAGAGCCCGTCCGTCACTCACCCGGCTGCTGAGCTCTGATTGGATCAGAGATTGATTACCCCCCCCATTCATGCGGCGGTGAGAGCGAGACGCGTGGTCAACTGGGCCTTGTAATCAGAGCCGGGGCTGCGTCACGCTCGGAAAAGGAAATGAAAGTTTACAGATCCAAATGTTCCGGATTCGGTTTGTCGCAGGTTTTTGTGAAAAACATCTGATAACTCTAATCCGTACTAATCCTGAAACGTCTGGTGTTGCAAACGGCTCGTTCAACAGCTCGCTAATGTCATTTGACTGTTTTAGATTGAGAGGCGACAATGTGTTTCATGCTGCTTCAATCTGGTGACTCCACTCGTATGGGGAAAAAAAAAAGAGATTCAGTGGAGGGATATTGTATTGATAGAAATCCCCACAGCCATCTGTTGGAGTAATGAAATGGCGGGCACTTGGCAGAAGATCAGGATGACCTCTCGCTAGCCGCGGGCAGCATATGCTGTGGCGCCGGAGTCGGAGGCGCAACCTTTTCCCGGCGCCGGCGACCATCATCAGCAGCCTCATAATCATCAAAACCTCATCTGTTACATTCATAAATCCCACGCAGGTCTGGATTGTCGAGGATTTGCAAAAACGGAACGCGCCATATGCCGCCGTCCCGAGCACGCACGGTCTCACCAACAAAGACGGGGGTGGTAGTGGTGGTGGTAGTGGAGGGGGGAGGGTGGAGGGGCGGGGTAATTAAGCGGTTTGGATTTGTAAGCCCTGCAAATATCAGAGAACGACAACGAACCACTGTCTGATCGAGGCGACACCCCCCCCCCCCCCCCCCCCCCCCCCCCCAATCATTGTGTGATGAACACACTTGGCTTTGAGACCTAAAGTCATCCTGGACGCTCGTTTTAAAGTGGTGATGGGCTGGATTCTAGCGACGTGTGCGGTGAACAGGGAGGCAGGGAGGGCCTGTTTGACTTCACGGTGGTGTCGTCGGCGTGCGCGAGGACGGCGGAGGCCGGCTGAGATGCCGCTGCGCCGAACGGCGGCAGTTTCAAGGATTACCGTCGGGGCGGAAAAGAGGCAATTAATCTCTGTCTTCAAAATGGGATACAGCTGAGCTTTCAAGGCCTTTAGGATCTTTTTGGGAAATGATAAGCCTCTGTTTACCCTTTTTTCTTTTTTTTTTTTAAACTGTTGTATTGATGCTTTGTGAGAGTATGTGGCGGATATCCAGCATGGGCATGTGTAAGTGCGCCGTTGTGGGTTAGTTAAAAGCAGGTTTTGTTAATCAGACATGCCTGAGAGCGCCGGCGTTTATTTGATTTGGTTTTTGCTCGTTTTTCAATTACAGCCGATTCCCGAGCGGCTGCAGCATCCGGGGTGCTATCAGTTTGAACAGGATGTTTGATCAGAACTAAGCTCTGCTGACATTTGATTTATTTATTTATTTCTCTCTCTCTCTCTCTCTCTCTCTCTCTCTCGAGCACACGTCCTTGTCCTCCATTTTTGTGTTGTCGGGTCAAAAACCAGAACGAGAAGCCACCATCAGACCTTCAGAGAGTCGCCCTGAATTCCACAAATTGCGTTTTGTGTTTGAATTCTGCTGTCAGGGAGGTCAGGGGAGTTTTCCAGCGCCGTACCTGCCCGACACCGACGAGCAAAACGCCAAATACAAAAAAAATAAAATAAGAAATCCTGAATGTAGCCGTACATCATTTCCCCTCCGGCTGCAGGATTCAGCCTGATCGGACCTGGCACGGCAGGCAACTTTACCTTCAGGAGCTACGCAACGGCTTTCTCCATCTGTCTGTGCTGATATAACTCTTCATCTGCCTGAAAACACAAACTACAAGAGGGAACAAACACGAAAATATGGAGCTTTGGCTTCGACTTGTTTGTCTGCCCATACCAACAGAAATAAAACATGAGAACATAGCACGCTGTGTAATTCAATAATCCGCCACAAATGCCTCCCGGAATCCAAGGGAAGCTAAAATCCGCGGCGCGGCAACGTTTTGAAAACGACGTATGTTTACATAAGCACGGCAGAAAAGGTGAAAACGAGGTTGTCAGCAGGTCGGGCCACAAGTTGAGCACCGTTGTCATGTAAACGGCCACACAAGTGTGAAGTAAAGCTTCACATGTGGCTTGCGTGTACATAGAAACAGACAGGTGGGCGTCACACAGGGTGAAATGTCACTGCCAGAATACGTCCGTGCACTGGAATGAGGACTGGCCATTCAAGCCACCAGAGGGATCGACTCTAAATCAACATCCTGGCTAAATACTGAGACAGAGATCATTTCCAGAGCGAAGGAGGATGTCGATGATGATCATGATGGCAGGAGGTCCTAAGAGGCACAGCCGGCGGCAGAGTTGAAGGTGGCGCTGGTCTGTGAGGACATTAAAGGAGTGATATTATCAAGCTTTTCAACACTTTCACATCTGTCTCGTTGGTCCAAAAAAAACCCCATTGTAGTCAAAGTTTATTGCCCCAAATCCAGCTTTTCCTTGATTTTCCCTCCATTCGAATATTGGATCATAGGAGCTGCATTCACAATCTGCTGGACATGTGTGGGCGGAGCCGGTCCAGCTAACACACACACATCTTGGGAAGAGGAGGAAGTCCTTCCTCTCATGGTGTCATGTGCCAGAGCAGAGCTGCCTAATTGTGGGAGGAGTCAAAGGGAGGGCCTACCTTGATTGGGATTGGCTCAACCCCCGATGACACTACATAGGGTTTGATTTCTGATTGGCTGGTTGGAGCAACACACTTTTTAAAACCTGAAACAAGACGTGGAGAGAGAGGACAGACTGTCTTCAATTCTGGGGTGTCATTCCAGGTATGGAAACGCATATTACTGTTGGGGAAACCATTAGAAAGTGAATTATGACCCTCTTATTGCGTATGCGCATCTCCTCCCTGGGTAGCTAGTTCCATGTGCTTGTGCGCCATTTAAACAAACATGGTGGTATGACTCACGGTTCTAGTTTTATCGTCCACATCAGTATTTTAATAGTTGAGACTCACCACGAATAGCATCTGATTCGTCCTCAGTCCATACGAATGTCTGGTTCACTCAATTTTCTACAAGTTTAGAGCGTATTGTTCACTGCACACATGTCTGTGTGGTTAAATTCCAAAAACAAGCAACAGCGCTCTCCCGTGGCCCGGCATACTAACTACATCGTTGTCAGAGCTACTTTTTTTTTTTAACTGATTAGGTTTTGTCGCCGCCCTCATTATAATATGAGCTTCCTCTGTGGCTCCGATCAGAGGGAGTTTGTAGGATGATGACTGCGTAACAAACGCCAACAGAGCGTCGTCCCGATTTGCCTCCGGAAAATTAATTTGAAGTTTAGTCGAGCAAGGTGTGCGAAACCCAGCCGTGTGCGAAAGTCTCGGTTGCAAAACAGAGATCAAATTTACTTTTCTTCTATTCATTTTCTCCTTCCCTTTCTCCTTCCCTGTCTTTCACTGATAAGCCCCCGCCGCCGCCCAACACAATGGCTCCATTGTAGCAAACCACAGAGCTGATAATGTTACGTGACATTAAGGGCAATGATGTTAGTTCCCATTCAGGGAGACATTTTGATTGGAATGTAGACCCACAAAGAGCGCCATAATATTCAATGCTCTCAGAAATTAAGGAATCCAATATTAAACACAATCAGCATTGATTCTGAGTATTTTATTAGCCTGTATATCAGGAGATGGGAGGTTTTCAGATAAAGTGAAGGAGAACAAATGTGCCAATATTAACGCGGAGAAAGACTTTTATGATGATCTCTTTCACTCGTACATATATCAAATCAGTATGTCGGGGGGGGGGGGGGTTCTTTTTTCTTTTTTCTTTTTAACCATATGTTAATTTGAAACCTGCCCGGGCAATCTATCCACACCAGCTGAAGCGCGGCGAATTCCCAATGTCATTTAACTCCTCTGAAGCAACAACTCAATTGTTTTTCCGCTCTTTTTATGTGTAATAATATTCACATTCGCCCGAACGCTGACCCGCGGGGGGTGGGAGGGGTATTTCCAAGCTGTCACCGCAACGTCTTTATCTTCACTCTCCAAATGTTGGGGTCAGCCGAGACTCGACGCTTAGCAGACAATTCTCCCGAAGACCTAATGTGATTAATGGGTGTCACTTAAGAGGCGTAGGGCGAGGCTGAAGAAGAGGAGGAGGAGGAGAGGGGAACAAAGAAAAAGTCAGTCGAAGGAAAAAGGTACATTGGCGGCAGGAACCCCTCCACCCGCCCTTTGGCTACCCGCTGTAAAATAAATGAAATGTTCAATGTCACTTTGAAAGTTTTGAATACGGCCGAGGAATGCAGCCTTGAAACGAGATGCGGGCAGCTCGCAATTAGCAGGTTTTGTGTTTGGTAATTGTTCAGTACAAAAGGCAGAGGGAGCATTAAGGCGACGGCTACCTCGAATTCCTCACATTACTCACAATGGATTCCACCAGTGCGGCGTCCATTGTCCACCAGCGGGAAGGTCATTTTCCACAAAGCCTGGGAGTCAGACTTCCGCTTGTTGTGCTTCTTCACTTTGTCGGCCATTTTTCTGTGAGCGTCATCGAGAGATATTTGAAAACTAGAAGATGTACCCGAACTGTTATGGAGGAAACTCCCGTCTGGGATGGATGATCAATATTTTCAGTCAGACAGATGACTTCTGCATCTGTTTCTAGGAAGATAAGACCAAGAAAGATTTACTTGATCTGTTTGCAATAATGTTGTGGCTTTACTTGTGCCCTCTTTATTTTTGTCCTGGCTCTTGCATTGTGTTGTGTCTTTTGCATTTGAATTGTAGGTCTTGTTTTTTAGGGGATTGCGGCTTTTACAACCATGATATGTCTTTTGTATTTGTTTGGCAACTTTTTTGTATTTATGCTGTGGCTTTTGCAGCTTCTGCTTCTGTATTTCCACCGTGGCCCTGGTGTGTGTCTTTTGCATTTCAAGTGTGGGTTTTTTGGGATGATGGCTTTTACCATCATGTCGTGGCTCTTGTGTTTGTGTTGTGTTTTTTGCGGATGATAGCTTTTACCATCATGTCGTGGCTTTGGTATTTGTGTTGCAGCTTTTACATTTGTGTAACAACTTCAGTATTTGTGTAACTTTTGAATTTTTCATCGTTTTTATATTTATGTTTTGGCTTTTGCAATTATGCTGTGAGACTTACATTACTTTTTTGGGGGGCTTTTACAACCTTGATGTGGCTTTTGCATTTGTGTGGCTACATTTGTATTCCTGTTGTGGCTTTTGCAACTTTCTTTGGGCCTCTTTATTTTTGACATGGCTCTTGTGTTTGTGTTTTGTGTTGCAATTGTAGCTTTTATGAGGTTGTTGCTTTAAAAATCATGCTCCGGCTTTTGTATCTGTGTTGTGGCTTTGGTATGTAGGTTGTAGCTGTACGATTTGTGTTGTGGCTTGGAGGTTTCATGTTTGTGTTGTGCAGCTTCTGTATTCATGCTGTAGCTCAAATTCTTTTGTTGTACTTTTAATGTTTATGTTTTGCCTTTTACAATTATTTTGTGGCTTTTCCATTAGTTTTATGGTCTTTTGTATTTGTGTTATCAATTACACGTGTGAATTTTGTGTTTGTGTTTTCACTTTTACCTTCTCTTGCAATTGTTTCGTGGGTTTTTGTCGTGGCTTCTGCGTTGCGTTATTGATTTTTGCAGTCGCGCAGCAACTTTTTTGTATTCCTTTTTATATTTTTACATTGTGCTTCTCCTTCTGATCCACAATAAGACACACTTCATACACAGCTTGTGCTGATTGAATGTGACATTTTGTAATTTTATTTGAGTATGTCACACATTTTCGGGACATAATTGAGTACAAACACTTTGGAATATTCACTAAGTGGACTCGAGCGTTAACATGAGCGTATATTAATTCTCCCGTAGTATTGTATTCAATGGAAAAGTACATTTAATGTTAAGAACTCTTTGAACCGAATAGCTTTATAGTTCGAGGAGGCTTACTGAAAACTGCAATAAATCCACACGCACACCGGAGAAAATTCATAGGAAACATTACAAAACACAATGAAAATGATGTTGACGTGCCCATTATACATGTGTCACGCTGAACTGCCTGATCCTTTTTGTTGTGCGGGTACAAAGCAAATAAATAACATTGCAATCGGCAATCTGGGAAGTCCCACTTTTCGCTCAACAACCTGGAGGAACTTTTCACTAAGTGCACATCTAACATATTACAGATTCTTTGCATCCTCTCACATGCCCGTTACTCAGACAGCGGGCACACACACACACACACACACGCACACACACACACACA
Organism: Lipophrys pholis; assembly: GCF_963383615.2. Lineage (NCBI taxonomy): Eukaryota > Metazoa > Chordata > Actinopteri > Blenniiformes > Blenniidae > Lipophrys > Lipophrys pholis. Next base: position 17,462,714 of record NC_137648.1, on the reverse strand, counting down.
TCAGGAGGCGACGGCGGTCGTAGCTGCAGACTGGCGGTTTGGATTAGAGTCTGAGGAGCAAAAACCGGCTGTGGAGGGGAGATGAAGGTGCGCGTGGCTCTCCCCGTCGCCCGCCTTGTGAAGGAGGCTGAGCACCTGATAAGGCCACAGCCACCTAATCCTCCCCACCTCCACCCACCACCCTAAAAAAAAAAAAAAAAAAAGAGGGGAAAAAAAAAAAAAATACAGAAAAGCTTAAAGTCAATACTCACCCAGAGACTGATGAGGGAAGGCCTCCGAGGCTTCCAGCTCCACCACGTCACCCGGGCTGGGAGGCTCGATAAGCCGGCCGGCTCGCTCTCACGAAAATTCCCATTATTTCCACCGAGCGGAGACGACTTCATTGTTGGATTTGACACGTGTAAAATATGTTTTTATTCTTGGTAATTTGCCATTGAAGATGACGGGCCGCAACTCCTGCAAAGGCAAAGACACGAACAGCATTGGAAACTTATTGTAACGAGGCGACGCGGATAAAATCATAGATGTTCCTTAACGCCGGCTGAGTTTCTACATCGCCGGCTGTAAACTTCAGAAACGAGGCTGCGGGATCCTATTTTGTCCTCTAGAGATGTCTCAAGGCTAAAGCGCCACTGCTTCTCTGGAAAGTAACTCTTAATTACTGCATTTTTAGAAGACAAGAACATATTTACAGTATAAGCATGAAGACGATCCTTCTGAACACCGAGAGTCTTAGTTTGGCCTCATAAAGGAAAAACAACACAAAATACTGTGGTGAGAAATAAAAAAAGCTTCCCACGTCTCTGCATTAATTTACCTTTAAATGTGGCTTCATCCATCGCAAGTAAAACAATGTGACCTAATAAAACTATAAGAGTTCATGTTTTTATTGAACATATTCTGGTATGGAATGCTAAATGCTATCAGGCTTAGCCTCAAAACCAGAGTGAGTTTGTAAAAACATGCAGAATTCAACAACTTCAGGAGGTTTTTGGATATTTCACTGTCTTTAGGTTGAGATTGTAGTAATATTTGGTAGTAATTGTTTGGTTTCTGTGAAAAACAAAGAATTCTATCACATACTCTGTGTCACAACAAAGAAAAACATTTTAGTTGAAGTTTAAAGGTTATTATGGCGCTAATATACCGGTCCGGCATGCTTGACATGAAATTTGGCCTCCAAACTAAAATGTGTTTGACAGGCTTGTTCCAAAATGTGTATTTTCTTTTTTGTTTTATTTGTTTGAAGCTATTCTGTTGTCGCCCAACTTCTCGAGCTTCAGCTGGCCGACAGTCACACAGACATTATCCTCAATTATTCTCCAACACACTTGAGAATTCATCTTGTTTTTCGATGGTGACAGGACGGCAAAGCAGCATCAAACCATTATGGTCCCTCCACCGTACTTCACTGCCGGGTTTTTCCGTTGGCATGCGGTGTCAGTTTCAGTGAGTATTCCAAATTCTCTACAAAATAAACAATTAAAAAAAAAAAGTTCTTTCTTTTTTCCTTTTTCAAAGCAACTTGTCCTGCAATGGATAACATCGTGTTTACTGTGATGTGGATGAAGAAAGGATCGGATTTGAAAACTTACGAATGCAGAAAATATATATACATGAATATATTTGTGTATAAAGCTCCATTTACGACATTTCAAGTGAAAACATTTTTTTTTTGTGTGTTTTTGTTTCAGAAAAATGTCATGTTCACACAGCAATGTTTTGAAAACTATGTCCGTTTCCACGGAAACGGCAGAAACGCTTAAAACAATGTAGTTAGTGTGCCAGGCCACAAGATGGTGCTGTTGGTTGTGTTTGTAATGAAACCCCCAAAAACATCATGACGGCGTGGAGGAAACATTGTTGTTATTGTCTACCTACTGAGCATGTGCAGAACAACTATTTACTACGGCCTTTGCGTTTTCTCCTATTTCCATGAAGACGGCAGCGTTTTCAAAAAGTTTTTGTGTTTTCACTTTTTTTTGGTGTAAACTGGTCCCGACTCACCGTTGTGCCAAACGCGGTTTCTGTCAAACCAGGAAGTACATTTTGTTGGCCTGCTACACTTGAAATATTTTCTATTTAATAAATATTAGCGCTCCGTAAGACAAAACCACGACTGTTACAGAAAGCTCATATTGTGATTAATTTATTGCTATTTAAACTTCAGCTACACAATTAATAACTGATCTAAAGCAAATCAAACAAACTTGACAAACTGCAAATGCTCTTTAAAGATCAAACTGCGTTATTAAAATTAACTGAATTATCAGTAAATGGTTACGATTTGTACTAATTATTATGAAAGAGCTTTCAGCTGGAAGCCCAATTTTCAGTAATCACATTGTTTGGTTTGTGAAATTTCCTTGTGTTTTAATAAGATAATATTTTAACCCTCTTCCACCGCCTGCTGGGAAAAAAAAAATCAACTAGAATCCTGTGCTCTCATCAGAAATCACACCCTATATACCAGCGTATACAGACAGGCACATATGTATGAAAATCAAAAGTGCAGAAAATGAGCTTCCATCTGAGTGATGCACTGATTGGCCTTCTTATCTTAGATTGCAGGTGTCTGATTTGATGATGAAGTAAGTAAAAAAACCAACAAAAAAAAAAAAAAACGAGGGAGCCGCTGCCACGTGTTTGCTGTAATCACAATTTAAATCAGACTCTTTAATCCACCGATATGACATCAAACTAATGCCAAGTGTGGCGCTAAATGAGTGGAGAAAGTAAACACGCCGCGGCAGAAACCCCACATGTTTATTCCACCGGGGCGCTTTTCCGACACGACCTTATTTAACTCCAGCAGGGTTCATGGAGGAGCTGATCAGATTTCCACAACACTTTCTCTCTTTTTGAGAAAAGAAAACTTAACTCCACTCAGCTGAAGGGTCACTGCATTGATTTTATTCACTTGTGTTGAGGAGCTCCGACTCTCCTCAAAACACATCAAATCAAGAAGTCGATTCATTTATCTATTTTTTTAGCAATGATATTATCTGTATTTCACCCTCCTGCATCCTGTGGGGATTTCTCACCAAATTAGCTGTTGAGTTGCATTGTGGGAAATGTAGTTGTAGGGGGAGTATGCCGTGAAAAATAAAATCACGATATCCTGCTTATGGCTACTAATGTCTGGGAAAAAAAACAACCTATTTTTCCGAGTCCTTTAATGTTATAAAAGTATAATAATAAATCACTTATGTCCCTTTAAATGGCTTTTTCATGAACCAATTCTGTGTCATTTAAAAACAACACAGTTAATCAACCTTACTACTCTTAACTTATAATGATTATCTGGACTTACTTTGATTTTATGGTTGCGGAATTAGCAAAACAAATTTAAAATGAATAAAATCGGTGAGATTTTTTTTCCCATTTTCAATATTACTGTTTTTCGAGTGTAATCGTCCAATCACAGGCAAGAAACACACATTTGTAACCTCAGCTTCACAGGGAAACCAAAGTCCTCGAGCCCACTGCAGTGATGAACACCTGGACTCAAATATGGGCTCGAGACCTCTGCTTTTTACTATTTCTCTCAATAAACATCTAGTTTTTTTTCCCATTTGTACCTTTTGTGATTGGCCTTGGAGTTTTTGTTATTGCAAGTACAGGCTGTTTCCCAGTTTATTTCCCGGGTTATTTTTGGCATGTTTTTACTTTTATCTGGAAGAAATATTCTCTTAAGCTGCAAAAATGTAGACATTTTCTCTAAAAACACATGTAATGATGGTTAATTTAATGAAGCGGCAACAGTGTGGTGTTTTAATTCCACTGAATAGGTCAATTTTGGGGACAAAATCAAGAATTCAAAGAAATAACTGGTGCAAAAATGGAGGATTTACTGTGTCAATACAGATGATTTTAATTTCAGTTTGATGGAGGCAAATTAAAATGGCAAAATAAAGCGGGGATCAACACAGGGAAAAAGAACCATGAGCAATTACTAGATATTTCATATTGGAATCACATAAAAAAGGTTGCATTTTTAATGTTTAATTAATCCCAACAGGTATCTTTTGGTGAAAAACATTTAAAAACATACTAGAATTTCAAAAAAATTTCCGACTTTTTCCTGAATGATTTTTTTTTACAAAAAAGAGATTGAGGATTTTTGTTGTGTTTTGTGTGAGTGTACGTGCCCCCCCCCCCCCCCCCCCCCCCCCCGCGCGCCTCCTGTTTTCTGTTATCTGTATAGGCCCCCCCACCACACACACACACACACACACACACACACACACACACACACACACACACACACACACACACACACACACACACACCTACACACCTTCATTACTGCTCCAGATAGTGGCATTGGCAACTTGTCACTCCTATTGATTTCTCTTAAACTGCAATTTACATGGATATTTGTGGGCGTCCTGAGGGCAGGCTGCAGCCTGGCGAACGGCCGCGGCACCCCTCCACCCCTCCACCCCTCCATCCCTCCCTTCCCCTGAGGCTGGGAGGAAATGTTTCCACCCAACAAGACGGTCGGCCTCAAAGTGACTTTTCAATCCAACATCAACAAACGTGTTTGGCTGAGTTTTCTGAATCACTTTTTTAATCATGAAAACTAAAATGTCAGGGATTGGAGGAGGTGAAGGAGGCGTTTCTGGACCCAAATTTCTTTATTGAACTACTTTGGGTTTTTTTTTTTTCTTCCAAAGGAAGAAATGTTGTTTTCACTATTGTGCCTAAACAAGCAAAGAGAGCTTCCTCTTCCTCCTCCTCCTCCTCCTCCTCCCAGCACACCTGACCTTCTTGCTGCTGTGGAGGCCGGGGGAATAAAACAATAACCTGCAGCGAAGGAAAAACCCACAAATGCTTCCCGGAGACCTCAACACAGCGTTTCAACGCAAATATGGCAAAATGTCACAATCTTCAAACTCTGAAAAGTTTTTTTTTTTTATACTGAAGGTCACCTGCATGGATCCAAACGGGATTTCGTAGAACTTTTTCAACACTTATTTAGGGAATTGAAGCGATTAAGAGTGGAAGGAGCTAATTGTGAGCTCTGCTAATTGAACATTAGGCGTCTTACAGTCCTTTGTAGGGGGAATGTGCTTCAGATCACTAATCCGCAGAAAAGAAAATCCCAAAACACAAGGAGAGGATGCAGAGAGGAAAGAGTTTCTCTCCTTCTGTGTCAGAAATACTTCTCCTCCTGTTTTAAAGTTTTTTGCAGCAACGATGTGGAAGAGGAAGTCCATATGCTGCAGAAGTGCCCTTGAGCAAAGGAACTTCTGCAAAGACCTGACCTCTGACCTCCGACCTCCATGCAGGAAAGGAACAGGATCCCCCTGCAGTGGATGCAGAGGAAGAAGGGGTGATGTTTTTTGAAAAAGCAGCGGGTGGAGAAGGGGTGTGAGCTGCTGGTGATGTCACACCTCCCAGACAAGCCAGGATTGGAGCCTAATTAGAAAACGCTCGGCAGCAAATAGATAGGCGTCCTGCATGATTGAATCCAAAGTGGCTGATGCCAAAATTTCTGCAGAGGCGCAGCAAGAAGGAGGAGGAGAAGGAGAAGAAAAAGGGGAAAAAAAGAAAAGAGAGAGAAGCGGGCGGAGGAGAAGGAGGAGACGCGGGGCGCCGGTCGCTTTCAGAGCCGCTGCTGCGCTGCGCAAAGCTGGAGCGGAGCTGGAGAGTTTGTGAGCAGCTACAGGAAAAGACGCGAACCCCCCTCCCCGGTAAGAGAGAGAGAGAGAGGAACACTGAAGGGGTGAGAATACAGTCCAGAGCGTGCGTCAAAGCCGAGGACGTTAGCGGAGAGGAGACAAGTACAAAGGAGAGTCGAGGCGTCCAAGTTGTTGGTGCGCCGCGCTGCGCTGCGCCGCGCTCCGGAGGCTGCGCTCGATGGCATCGCTACTTGGAAACAGCAGCCGCGCGTCGGGGGCTCAGGGCGGTCAGGTCAAATGCAAGCTGAAGCGGCGGCGGAGGAGGCGGTCGAAGAGAAAAGGTACAACTTTTCTTATTTCTTTCTTTTCTTTTTTTTTTTTTTTTAAATTCCCTTTGTCCTCCTGCGGCTGTCTTTGTTTTCTCCCATCTTCCGCCACCTTCTTCCAGAGGTCGTGCGCACCTTGCCGGGGCATCGGAGCGCACGGCCGCGCGGTGCGGGGCGCACACTGCGCTCTGCTCCGCGGGCTGGAGGAGTCTGACCGGATCCTCTCCGTGTTGGAGGGAGAAAACCAAAAAAACCTGGATGGGAATATGACGCATTGTGCCTCCTGTAAAGTTTAGTCGCGTCCGCGTTTATTCTCTCCTCCTGGACCTTGTTGTGTTGGATCGAGCGGGACAGTGTCCAACCATTTACACTCTTAGTTCTTTTTTTTTGTTGGTTTTTTTTTTACATTTAGCTGATACCTTCTATGTTAACTTCTCCTCAAATACCCCCCCCCCCCCTTTCAATATTCAAACTAAACCAGACATGTGATGGTAAGAAAAACAAAGAGAAAGCCACTGCACAGGCATCCTGAAGTCATTAATTCTCCACAGCTCCTCTATTTTCCTCTTGTGAAAATATTGGTTGCCTCATTAGACTTGAACCGTGCAGTCTCAAGTTTGAGAAACACTCACAGGCCTGCAACAGGGAGCAGAAAGCAGAAGAAAAATGCCATCATTACTCTGAAGAAGAGATATTTAATTTTCCCCTCCTATTATTATTATTATTGTGTTCTTATCCCAGGCTGTGTGTAATTCCTGTCCTTCAGCCAGAGCTTTGAGCAGTCCCTAATGAAGAAGTAAGTGTCCTAAACAATTGGAGACACACTGTAAAAACAGTCAATTATGTGAGTAATGAAAACAGAGAAGCATGTTGATTTGAAACACAAAGGCAGTGACTTGTGTCGGAGTGCCTGTGGCCGAGCTGCCAGGGCTCCTGACGGGCTTCATGTGAACCAACACCCCCCCCCCCCCCCCCCCCCCCCTCCCCCCCTTTACTTCCTACAGCATCTCAGACATTCATACCTCTTCATGCAACACATCCTATATATCCAGCCTCCATTTAGGAGGAGAAATACTCCCTGATGAAACATTTCCATCTCGCCCTCCTTCTCTCGCCTTTTTTCCTCTGGTTCTAAAACGCTCCCAGCTGGCTGCACAGCCTTAAAACTAATCTGTGATTGCTGAGTAATTTTACCCCAACTTATTTTCACTTCACAGACGAGAAAAAAAAGAAAAAGAAGCAAAATGACATTTTCAGAAGCCGGAGAAAGAAGTTATTTCTATATGTCAGTAAAAGCTTTGAATCTTAAAAGCTTAACCAACGAAATCCTCACTGTTATCCCCCTTCTTTTATTCTTTTGTTTTAATTGACTCTTACTTACCCGGTAGAGAATCATCAAACGGTTCTTATTTGTACAGGCCACAAATCTGACAGGCAAAAAAAAAAAAGCAACCACAAAAAACAAAACTGCCACATTTCTCTCACGAAAGCTGCCGAGGTCCTGAATAAAAGAGGCGGGACGTGTTGATTTTAATTTATTTACATGTACAACAGATGATAACAGGACTGCTCGTGTTGTTTATGCTGGGAGATACTGACGTGCCGCCCCGTTGCATTGTGGAATATGGATGAACGCTCGGAGCGCGTTGACGTATCCCGACCGCCGCCGAATGCATAACGAGCTCCTCACAAACACTTTGCACTCGTCGTCAAACTACAAACAGACAACCGCACCTCATTTCCATAACCTCTTGATTTTTAATAGCCCAAGTAATTGAGACAAGGGAGACAATACATAAAATATAGTGCCGAGGCAAATGTATTTACATAATGGAAACGACAGAATTGGTTCCACAACATTAAGCATTGCATATGAGTATCACACCAAACGCCGGCACATTAGCTGCCGGGGCCTTTTCGCCGCCGCCGCCACGTTTTTTTTTTTTTCTTCGAGCGGCTAATTTATCAGCGCCACTGATTCACTCTTGATAACACGGGACATTAGCGGTGCCAGTTCAGTTCTGGGGGAGGGTGGGGTTGGGGGTGGGGGTGGGGCCCCGGCTGGAAAATGGACTGTGTCGTTGGGAAGTTGCTGGAGGAGGACGGAGACTCTCCGAGCTGCTCGCGCCGCCTCGGCGTCACGCCAACTGGGATTTTTCTCCTTTTATCCTAAAACGCAATTTAGAAAGAAAGAAAGAAAAAGAAAAGAAAAGCTGAGTAGTTTTTGTTTATCTTCGTCAGCCTTCATCTCAAATGTCAACTGATTATCATCTCGAGATTTCCGCACAATTATTTTCGCAGGCCTCTAAAAAGAGAGAGAGGGAAAAAAAAAAGAAATCACAGAGGGATTATTGCATGGCATTTGGGGCTTAATCCCTTGAAAAGGCGGCAGATTATTTGTAGATGGACGCGCTAAAACCTGTGTGTGTATTCAAAAGGTTGTAGGCAGATTCCCTTCCGCCGCCACTTTTATTAATTTCTCATCCAGCAAACTCCTTTTAATTTCTCTCGCTTTTGATCAGGAGGAGGAAAACAAAGGACGAAGGCTGCCGGGGATTTATCAGGCGCCGGCCCCGTTCCTCGAAAATCTCATACACACACCTTCCTCAATCTGCCGGCTCTCGAGACTTTGCTTCACGCACACGCACACGCACACGCACACGCACACACACACACACACACACACACACACACACACACACACACACACACACACACACACACACACACACACACACACACACACACACACACACACACACACACACACACACACACACACTCCACTGAGGGTTAACCAGCCGTCGTGTACCTGAAGGCACCACGAAACCCGAACCTTCGCCACGTGTGTTTTTCACCGTCAGTCATGACCTGTTAAACTCTGGCATGAGCTTCTTCTTCTTCTTCTTCTTCTTCCTCTTTTTCTTTTTTTTTTTTTACTTCACAAGACAAAAAAATAAGGAGCGCAGAGATTTATAGAGCAACATCATTTCTTTTACAGCCGCACTTATCACCCCGCGCTCTCGGCACAGTCTATCAGCGAATCATCAGGAGCGCCGGGGGCCAAACGTGGAGAACTGGGGAAACATAATTTATGTCCCAATTACTGTTCACGCTCGCGTTCGTAACGGCAACGGGGTGGTGGGGGTGGGGGTGGGGGTTATAGTGGACACGGAGCCAGGTAGAGGACGGGAGGGGTGTTTCTCCCACGAGGCGGTTGTGGAGTCGCCGCCATCGTCCTCTCGCTCCTCGAAGCAGGAAACCGCGTGTCCTCTTCCTCCTCCTCCTCCTCTTCCTCCACCGTCGGCCCGTGGGGTCAAAGGTCAGCGGCGGCGTTCACGTCACAATCATTGCATGCGCAATCCTAACATCTGTTGTTCAACTCCAATGTGTTTTAATCCAAAGCTGACACACACGTTTAAAAAAAATAAATAAAAAAAAAAAAAAGAGAGAAAACTAATATGTTTTACACAATATTTCAGATCTTTCATCTTGAACGGGTTTCTTGTTGTCGTCGCTCTGCCTCGCCATCTGTTTGGTTCTGATTTAGTGCAAACTTTTTAATTGTGCTCAGACAGCGCAGCTGGGAAAAAAAAAAGGAAGGGTTGACAGATTTCACCAGCAGATACGAGGAAATCAAGGATTTGACTGCACAAAAAGCTTCTTTGTTGTTGTTGTTATTGTTGATTTGTACTTAAAATTTTAACCTGCTCGCAGTTTGCAAGTCGCTGCAGAGACGGCTTGGGCCCGGATTGACTCCAGCTAAAGAAACATGCTGTTATTGGTAATATCTCTGAAATATAAAGAGCCAGAAATCACATTGTTGACACAAAATCAAAGCGAATGACTTTAACGTGGAGCGTAATATTCCCGTTATCCGTATCAGTGACGAGTAGAAAGGAAACATTGAGAAGTTATAATAGAGAAAGTTGAAAAGAAGGCTGGTTTTATTAATTCGTTCGTTCGTTGTCGGGATTATTTCCGATGGATTCGGCAGCGTCACGGCCTCGGAGAACATGGCGCCGTGCACGTGTCCTCTGCTCATCCATTCATAGAGAGGCTGGACTGGAAGTGCACGTCGTGCAGGAGCTCACCGCTAATGATGCAGCTTCATCCATTACTGGTCTCCACCGCGGAACAGTACAATGTCACTGTGTGTGTGTGTGTGTGTGTGTGTGTGTGTGTGTGTGTGTGTGTGTGTGTGTGTGTGTGTGTGTGTGTGTGTGTGTGTGTGTGTGTGTGTGTGTGTGTGTGTGTGTGTGTGTGTGTGTGTGTGTGTGTGTGTGTGTGTGTGTGTAAAACCAGATGTATTTCACACTTGGAGCCCCGAAACCCTCCCGCCACGTATGTTTGTGTTTGCGCTGATAACCGCATTAGGGAGCTGCGAACGGAAAACACCGCTGGCATTTATGAGGTTAATGAAGGTCAGCGTCGACGGAAGACGGCGCGGCGCTCTCCTCTCCCCGCGTGCGCACGTGGCGGCCCCCGCCAATTCACAGGCACTTCCTGATTAAGGAGGGACGGCGGCATGGCGGCGGTGGAGGAGTCGTCGGTTTCAGGACATGGCGTCCTCTAACTGACTGAGCGTTTAGCTGAGGGGGAAAGAAAAAGAAAAAAAAAAAAGCGAGAGGTTATTACCACTGACTGTGGTCTCTCGAGGACAGCTGATAAAATGACCAAGGAAAAGGAATAGCACAACTTTAGCACATTAGCATAATTAGTAATTATCTCGTAATAGTCCCTCTTGGCTCTTTGGGAGCCGGGCTGTGAGAAATTGTGCTTAAAGTTCAGGCACAGAAAACAAATTTCATGCCAAAATGTCTCACACACACACACACACACACACACACACACACACACACACACACACACACACACACACACACACACACACACACACACACACACACACACACACACACACACACACACACACACACACACACACACACACACACGAGGTCGTGCAGAAAATGAATCACAAGTATCAAAAGCGCAGATGCAGATTTAAAAAATTCAGAAGGTGACACTTAAGTTAATTAGCCTGTTGTTTGATGACTCCCACAGTTGGAGAGATAAGGGTATTAGTCACATTGCAAATCACTTGTTGCACTCGTTGCCGCGGCGACGGCAACGCGCAGGTTTAATTGAGTTAGTCATGTGTTACAGTGTGTCCACAACAGCTTTGAAAGCAATGACTACTGTAGTGTGTGTGTGTGTGTGTGTGTGTGTGTGTGTGTGTGTGTGTGTGTGTGTGTGTGTGTGTGTGTGTGTGTGTGTGTGTGTGTGTGTGTGTGTGTGTGTGTGTGTGTGTGTGTGTGTGTGTGTGTGTGTGTGTGTGTGTGTGTGTGTGTGCTATCAGTCCACATACACGGCGGCGTGAGGAGACGCGGTTTAGCAGCATCATCGCTTCCTGTCAGTTTCAGACGTGAAGCTTCGACTCTGCGTCACTTCCAGCAGACGGTCAGTGAACGCATCGCGGCAGCCCGGGCCCGGGTGCAGCTGCAGGATTCTTCTTGACTTCTTTATCCATTTCCCTTCTCACTTTTTTTTTTTTGCATATGATGCCTTGTTTTGAAACGGAGAAGCAACTTAGTATCACATTCATCTGTTGAGTAAATGTGAAAGCTGTTTGATTTTTGCTGATCCTCTCAGTCGTACGACGTCGAAACGGGCCAAGAAACGTCTTTTTGTTGGACCAGGAGTCTAAAAGAAGCTGCGTTATTTACGTCACATTGTGGAAACAAAGGGAGAGTGTTTTTCTTTTAATCCCATATGTCTTATTAACTATTTATTGACCGTACGTATTTGGAATTTTGTACAAAAATATTGAAAAAAGTGCTTTTCTTATGTTAAGCCATAACTTCCTCCCAGTCAGCCCACCTAATTCAAGCATTTAAAGTAAAGATATATTGAAAACTGTTAATATTACTGATAAAATATTATGTTTGGTCACATATTACTTGTACAAACATACGTCTGATGCTTCTATCAAGGCATAATCAGTTCGTTTTTTGCTTATATAATACACGATATAGTGGGCGATTTGCTTTAAATTTAATTACTTGGTTGAGTGGATTATAAAAGGCTGAAAAACTGAATTATGATAGGCTACTTTATAGTCAAGTTCCTTTATTAATCTACATGTTTTGCCTTATAATATGGAATATATTGTTGTCCTCCAATGTAATAAAGACTGGAAAACTTATGTCCACGAGCCTGATCCGTGTATACTATGTGTAGAGCTACGTTTACTAGAACAATTGAGTTGCAAGTTGTATTGCATTCATCGTGTGCAGTCATGCGCAAGTCTTGTTTACATCCTGTCAACGTTTTGCCGATTTATGTTCCTCAGCACTTTGTCTGTGTAGCTACATGTCTGAGCTGTTTTTCCTCAGGGTTATGAAGTTTATTATCAGAACGATCAAACATAGAACTTAGGTGTTTTCTTTTGTTTTTACACCAATGACTTTATTTCTGGTCGTTTCTTTTGGCATTATATGTGCGATTTTATGCAATTATGCAGCATGGAGGAAGACGAGGAGCAGGTGCTCATGTGCTTCAAGAAGACGAAATCCATGCATTTATCGATAAGGAGTCTGCAGCGACTGCCTGGCGGATTCAAACCTTTTTTAGTGGAAATTCCGTTTTTTTGTGTCAAACCTTCAGTTTAGTTTTTAACTGTGTTTACTCTGACTGTGTGTTTAATCATCATGTTTCATCTCCATGCGGAGAAAGTTCAATCTGTCTATTATCAGAGTTCGTTTGGACTCCGATCATCAGCTGTGTGATTCGTCTGCGAGGTCACATGTTGACCCGACTCGATCACATTGTCAGAGTAGGAACGAGGGAAGGGGGAGGAAACACGTCGTGACGTTTCAGAGGATCCTGATCCAGTCCGTTAAAACAATCGGAAGCTGAAACGCATTGCCTCCATGTAGCCTGACAGTCAAAACCCAGGGCAGGAGTATTTTAAAAAGAAAGAAAGAAAAAAAAAAAAAAAAGCCTTATTTTTCAGTCCTTTACTTGTCTTATCTAGATTTTGGCAGCCGCCTTTGGTTCAAAAACTGATTTTCCCAAGAAAGCTGAAGCGTAACATACAAAGAAAATGACGCTCTCGCAGCATTTCAAATTCTACTCTTGATTTACTGCAAATGTCAAGTGAAACGTCCTGGTCTTGCATCATGACAGCCGGCGTGACGACGAGCGAAGGCGAGCAGTCCAGTGTCGGCTTTATCTACGCGTCCCACTAAGCCCATTGGGCTTAAATCCCAGTGAGTCAGCGGCCAGATAAATACACGTCGCTTTGCCGTCGATTCGATGGCATCAGATCTCTCTTCCTATCAATACGAGCTCGCGCGGCGGCTAATGTGAAGTCCTGCCAGCAGCGTGGCGGCGCCCCACACATCACGGTGGCAAAACATTTCTCCAGTTTATGATCCTAATTAGCTCTAACTGTGCCGTCATCCCTGAGTCATCCCGCCTGGAGAGGGGCCAGATCATTTGACGGTCCTCAGTTTCACACTTTCTCCATCCCTCGCTCTTCTTTTTGCCGCTTTTCGTTTGTTTTTTTTTATCCTCCCCCACTCCTTCCCCTCCCTTCTCTTCTCTCATTTCAGAAGCACACACTCTGTTTTTGTTGTCCTCCGGATTCGCAGCACGCTTAGCCGCCGCTGTGAGAAAGGGCCATATTTCCGAGGCAGGGAAGCGGTGGCGGTGGAAGGCGCGTGAGGATTTTGATCACAGAACGAACGAGGGAGAATTAAAAACTGCCGTTTGGGCCCCGGTCCTCGACTCTCCGGGGCTTGAACCCCGGCGCTCGTGTCACGCGGCCCGCCGCGCCGTGCTGACACGGCAAAGTTAGCAGCGATACCCCGCCTCTTGTGGAATAATGAAATTGGATGAAGCGGCTTAACCGCTCGCTGTCCCTCCTCTCGCCATCAGACCCAGCGCCTATTTGAGATAACGTTAATGAAGGGGACTTTAGCCAAGAATAGGCACGTCTTATTGCTATGGGGGTGGGGGGGGGACCGAGGGGTGGGGTGCTAACGGCATTTATTTCCATTAATAAGATGGAGCGTTGTCGGAGCGGGCCTCTCCTGGGGGCCTCGCTCTCTCTCCGGAGGTCGCAGAGGATCCTCCACCTCCGCCAGCCGCCGCAGACTCGCCTTAACCTTGACGCGGGTCGTCTCGACTCGGACCGGTGGCGGACGCTCAATCACCGTAATCACCGCTGTCCGTCATCCGCAGGTCGTTAATACGAATCCGAGCGGGACGAGAAGATGAACCCGGTGCTCGGTCAGCGCCGGAGTCCGTTTCTCTCAAGGAAGTTCGCTTTTAACCCTTCATCGACCAAACCGCGACGGGCGCTAACTTTCTTTTACAAAGTTTTGTACATTTCTTTGGTAACGCGTGACTTCCTCCGGCTGGGTGCCCTTCATCGTTGGGTTTATCTTGAACGTACAGCAGAAAACCCCTAAAACATCCCTTTTTTACAACATACCGCTTCGAGGAACTCATAATTCTGATTATCTTTGGCAAAGTTCAATATTGAGTCCAGTGAGAAATTTATCCAGTTTTAGGGAAATTTTATGCTAGAAATGGTGAATTGTGGTCAATTTAAAGCTTTCCAACTGATTTTATTGTGTGTAAATGACATATATTTGTAAGTTTAGACTTTAAATACTTGAAATATCCTTTACTACAATCTGATTGAATCAGATTGTCCATTCAGTATGATTGGAGGCCTTCATTGGTTAAAAGCAAACCATTTTGAAAACAAGTATGAATACAATAAATGCAACAATTTAAGCTTTTTAGAGCAAAGAAAACCAAAGTCAGTCAAATCAAGGTTAAAAGTGAAGACTGAGGCCTTTGGAGTATTAAAAAAAAGTACATAAAATGAGGTTAATCGAACAGAAATTGGTCCTTTCAGATGTTTTTTTATTGTCTGTGATGGACTGATGATCATTATGCGCAGTGGTACATTACTTCCATGGACTGAAGAGGCGAGTGTCATCAGCGTCCATGTTAACTGAATAGTCTCGACAGGTCAAGAGCCTTTCATCGCTTCCCCTCTTTGTAAATACGTCTGAGGGCTGTTGATTCATAGTAGAAGGTAAATAGATCTTCCATCCAGTGCATATTAGATCTCTGTGGCTGATGGGACGGCTTAATGGCAGATTACTGCACTGATAAAGACGCGCGCACCGTTTCTTGGCCTCTACGTTATTCCGCTCACACGCTGGCGTTAAATAACAGTTTTTCTCCCCCCCGCTCATCTTCCCCCTGCAGTAAATCCCACTCGCATCCATCGATTCCTGCATCCTTTAGGGGCTCCTTCCGGCACCGACCGACAGGCTTATCGTGCAAATCCTTTAAAAGGTATTTAAAATAGATAAATAAATAAATAAAATCTTTGCCTGCATTAACTGTGTCTGATGCTGTGCGTATCGCGGCGGAGTCGGCCGGCGACGGCCAGGACTCGGGAGTTTTATATACCTCCGGGCCGATGGGAGCGATAGGCGAAGTTTCTTAACAGTCACCCGGCGTGCTGTTTATTTTCCCTCCACGCCGCCCCAGTTTTGATTTGTACAGCTTGAAGTGGTGGAGCGTAATAGATGTGTTTGCATTTGCCCGGGAAAAAAAGAAATAAATAAAAAAAAAAAGCGAGAGTCCCAATCACTCATCCATTACCTTCGATAGCTCAGAGTGTATTTGGCCGCGGCCAGATAAGGCCTGAGCATACATCCACTCGGATTCAGTTGGATTGTTTGTACACACATGGTGCTTTGGCATGGGTCTGCATGGATGGGCTTTGGCATGATGGAGAATTGCGCCCCCTCCCCCTCCTCTTCCTCCTCTTCCTCTTCCTCCCTGACAGTGGCGCTTTGGGGCCGGAGCTGTCGGTGAAGGGTGAAGGGTGTGCAGGACCCGGGGCTACCCATGTTGCCTCGCGTAAAGGACAGAGAGGACGAGGGAGGGAGGATGTCTCGGGGTTGAAAGAGTCCCTGCCATGCCGGCACAGATGGACCCACTAACCCGGCTCGCCATATTTAGACACCAGGTGCACCGAGCGGCGCGAAAACGACTTTATTTTAGCGTTCAGAGATCAGCTGCTTGAACATTCTCGTTTGAAACGGAACGCGTCAGCCGGAGGCGTAGCGATGTGAAGGATGGAGGGGAAGCGACGGGAAGCTTTGCAGCAAAGTTTCTAATTCAGACGTCGACACTCGTTCTTCCTCTTTCATCTCTTGTGCAGTGTTGAGTCTTGTTGACATTGTGAGATACAAGTGTTATTTTTACCCGTTATTGAAATTCAAGACGCTTTTATTGAATTCAGTGAGGAAACTCACTCAGTTGAAGAAAACCTGAAGATTCACTCAGAGCCAATTTAACTTTTTGCCATGGACATTAATTGATTTTATGATTTAATAAAATGATGCAGTAATTGTTTTTTTTCTTGTAAAATGATCAGGTCTCGCCAAATATCATGTATATTAAATATTCAAGATATTTAAGAAAAAAAGTGTAAAATAATACAGATTGACAGGTGATTTGTCTTTGCACAGTTTTTACAACTAATACTGAGAGCACTGGTTGATATCGTCGCCCAGTGACTTCTTCTCTGGAAGAAATGGCTGCAGAAAGAGTATAGCACTGCCACCTAGAGGCTGAAGGGGACGTGGTTTTCTTTGTGTGTTTGTCTTTTAAATGTAGGGTGTTTCTAGGAAGATGTGTATGTTGTATTTTATCTCATTGTGGCTTTGTGGCTTCAGTATTGGGTCGTAAATGTATTGTTTTTAGATTCACAACAGCAACACTTGGTATAAAGCTTTACCTTTGTGCAAAATTAAACACAAGGTCATGCATTGAATTAGTAATGAGCAACCTGGATTACTAAATAAGTCCTTTTATACCTCTTTATCCAACTCGTGGTCGTCAGAGGAAGCTTAAAATAAAACCCGTTCATCCGCAGAGAGAACATGCAAACTCCAGAGTAATGCTAAAAACAATGTCGTTTTTATGTTGAGCCACCAGTGGCTGCCGTTGTTTGTTTTTGCAATGAAACCACACACACTTGCTTAAGTGCAGAAGAACTATTCAGTATGGCTGTGGTCGGCATGTGCAGTCGCAACGTTTCCATGGAGACGACGTCGGAGCTTTTTCCAAAAGTGCCAGTATGGAGGCCATTTTTCAAAACGTTGCATTTTCAGTGGCTCCAAGCAACATTGTTATGTAAAGGGAACACTCTGAAAGTTTTGCGTTTTCACTTAAAAATCGCTGTGCCAACGATTGGAATGAATATAAAACCTCATTTTTTAGTCCGTTAGAAACATGTTAACCATCTCTGACAGTGGAGATATTTTTGTCCAGTTTCTCCATCACAACACCTCAACAGGCAGATGATGACGATGCAGAAGAAGAGAGCCAGTCGATCAGATGATGACTCGGCAGGAAGAAGAGCAAGAAGGTTTTTTTTGTTTTGGGTTTTGGAGCACATGCTGCACGTCTCTGGCAGTGAGTTAAACGTGTCAATAAGTTCAAATTAGAGTCGTGGCTTTTCCAGATGACACATAATTTCCTCCACGTCCAGAGACAATAATAGAAATCAAAGCGGTCGCGTGCCGAGCCGGCGGCTCGCTTCAGACCGGGGCTGCGGTAAACTCGGTGTGGCCTGTTGGCTTTGCAGCGGAAACGGAGGAGGGACTCGGTTTAATGATAATGGCTCCGACGGCAGCGGCGATAATCCTCCTGCTTTTTCCTGCTGACTGCAGAGAGCCGGGCGCTTTGTTCTCCGCTCGCCCTATTAGTGTGATGGAGGTTCATTTTAATTTGAATGGACCATCAGTTACGCTGTGGAGAGAGGAGGTGGTGCAAACAGGAGAGAGGAGAGGAGACGTGGTACCTCGTGCACAGGGAGAACATGCAAGGAGACCGTGCGATAACTCAACAATGATTTCAAAAAACAAAACAACAACATGGACACACTGATACCAGTTTACTAAAGGACGGGTACAAATATAAGAACTAAACTTTAACTAGTTGCCCTGAAAGTCTTTAGCATGTAGCATGTAGCATGACTCGGAGTGAAATCCTCCTGATCCACTGAGCAGTTAAACTACTGAGTGTCGTGCTGGATTAAAGTTTATTAATCCAGCTTTTCCTTGATTTTCCTCCATTTGAATCTTGGATCATAGGAGCTGCATTCAGAATCTGCTGTGTCTGTGTGAGCTGGACTCGCTCTGCCCACACATGCCCAAGAGGAGGAAGTACTTCCTCTCGTGGGGCCATGGGCCAGAGCAGAGCGGCCTAACTGTGGGAGGAGTCAAAGGGAGGGGCTACCTTGACTGGGATTGGCTAAACCCCCGATGACACTATATAGGGTTTGATTTCTCATTGGCTCATTGAAGAACACACTTTTTAAAAACTGAAATAAGCCAGTGAGAGAGAGGAAAGACTTACTTTACTTCTGGGGATGTCATTCCAGGTATGGAAACACATATTACTGTTGGAAAACCATTCGAAAGTGAATTTTGCATAATATGGACCCTTTAAAGAATCTCCAAACCGTTGATATGGCTCGTCCTCTCTTGTCTACCTGCTGCTGTTGTTGCTGACAGATGCCGCCACGCAATACGTCACGTAATGATAATAATAGTTGTAACAAGGACGCCGTGCAGCATTGGACCCGACATTGGTATCGGTATCAGTGACTGAACGCTTCCCATGGAAGCTGTCCTGCTAGATTTTCAGAGCACTTCAGAAGTCTGTCAACCGCTTTGAACATCATCACTTCCAGGTCGGACCAGATAAAAGAAAATCACTCGGCTGTTTGAGTTATTTGCTCTCTAAGACACCGTGCACTCTGGGTTTTTCCTTTCATTTACGCATCAAAATCTATCCCTAAATCTATTTTCCAGTAGTTTTCTTTTTTTTTTTATTAAATAATTAGATGAACCATGTGGACTAAACCTTTGAACGTGGGTCATCTACACAGCTTCTCATTGAGCCTGTAATTCTTTAACTGTAAGCAAATGGTGAAGTTTGTGGTTTTTCCACTTCTTTAAGAGCCACCACCCCTAAAAAAAAACAACTACTTATATACAGGAAGTTGTATAAGGGTGCCGTGAACCCCCGTTTTTAGCATACACCTTACCGAAGACGAGTGTGTTGCGCTGGGTGAAGCTTGAGTGTGTGTGCGTGTGACCCTTTCAGTCGGTGTCTCCTGTAAGATTGTCTCCAGCACTTGTTTGTTGATGCAAGCTTCTTAATGATGGGCTCATTCTGCATAAACGCGCCCAGCTGCTGCCCGGATTGCAGCGTGTGTGTTTTCTGCATTAGTGCGTGCAGTAAAGCTGTAAGTCAGCAGCCTCTCGGAGACGGATTGCTGTTCCCAGTTGACCCTGAGTTTGCACCGGCTCCCCGTGGCACAGTTAAGAGTTTGTACGGTCCTCGGCGGCTGCTGAGCGGACAGACAGTATAAACAAGGTTCAACCTCGGCTCTCTCTCTCTCTCTCTCTCTGTGTGTGTGGGCAGTTTGTCATCGCCGTGACTTCAGGGCTATCTAAATAGCAGCGAGTCGATGCGTTCATCATCACATTCATCCGGGGAAGGGTGAGAGATGGATGCCCTCCCGGTCCACCAGGTCATGAGTTATCACTCACCAGGGGCGGCCGGTTCATGCAAAGGTCAAAGGACTATTTGTCTCTGGGCAACTACTCGGCTCCAACGCGCACACACACACACACACACACACACACACACACACACACACACACACACACACACACACACACACACACACACACACGCTCCCACTCACCGCCACGATCCCTTACCTGAGGACTCTCATTCTCCATCGTGTATTTATTACTATCTTTTCTCCTGTTGCTGTGTGATCATCTGTTATCTTTGAGAATCCAAGAGCATATATGAACATATATTATGATATGGCTGCAAAATATATCGCTAATTTATCATTATCATTATCGTGATATTATCCTAGCAACATTCACATTACTTATATATATATATATGACTAACTGAACTGCAATAAAAACCTAATAATAATGATAATAAAATAAATAACAATAATAAATAATAAAGTAATATAAATGTCAATAATACAAATAAATGGAAAATAAATACAAATAATATTAAAGAAAACCCCATTTAATATATAATGATTAAAAAAAGTTTGATAAGTGGAGAATTGTAATCATTTCAAAAACGATAAACTGAAACGTCAACAAACTCCTGTGCTTCAGAAATGACGGGGCAGGAGAAACAACACTGTTACGTCAGAAAGCTATTCTCAAAGCACAAAAGGCATTACTAAGACTTTTTGTGTTCATCACAAACCAATTCTTTGATCTCTTTCCTTCCAAATTTCTGCATTTTCGTCTTGATTTGATTTTTGTGAAATCTGTCGTTTCATGTGGAAATCAGAAAGACGACCAAACACATGTTGAAATAACGCGATTCTGAAGCCTCTTCCAGTGTCACATCTCTCCACATCACTGCTATGTGTGCACTATAGCATTAACTAGACGAGGAGGGCCAATGTGTAAAAGTCCATTCATATTAAAATCTCTGTCAGCTTTTGATTGTGAACCTAATTTAAACATCATCCCACCTTTAAAAGGCGCTCATTCACAGAGATGATCCGTGTGTGCGAACACAATCACCTCTGAACCAGACGCCAGAGTGTGAACGTGCACCGACAACAACGATAATGGGTTATTTTTAACCAGGCTTATAATGGCTTTTATAATAACGAGCACGAATACAGTAATGAAAATGTGTTGTGCATCATAAATGTGCGAATCATGGAAACACAGAAAGCCATCACACGGCTCCTCCTGGCTGTGAGCCGCTGTGCTGTTATGTAATGAGTCAGAGGCCATATGGATTGGCTCTTTGTTAAAACTGGAGAATGCATTATCATTAGTCTGGCTACACTAAAGAGCCAGCCAACCCTGAACGCTGAATAGATCCATTGTCTTTCATTTCCACTCATTAGTCTCCTGTAATGAAGACTGCTTTGCTCCGAGCAAGAATTTACCTTTTTAACAGGAGACACTTTTCTCAGCCACGAACATCACCTGTTCAGATAAGACGTAATAACATGAAACTTTAACGATCCCTGCGGGGAAATGGGAGCGACTGCAGCTGCACGCAGGAGTAAATGGAAACACTGAGGAAAAATAGAATTATCATGTGAATACGGCAGAGCGGGGAGCATTAATATAAGCCCAGAATAGCAATCTCAATATTAAACGTGTCGAACAGGAAAGCGTTAAATAGAAGGCACTCTGTTAATTATTGCATTACTACAGAGAGAAAAACACCTGCAGACCAACACAAAAAGAGCCGTTACATATTGTGAGAACAATCAATTTTCATAACACCTTTTTTTTTTCCTTTCTTCCCGATACACATTTTCATTTATAGTTAATTGAGGATGCAGAAATCTCTCATTAAAGATGCATTTATTCCAAAAAGACACTTAATATCATTTTAGACATTAATGTTCATTATCATCTGTCTTTGTTGCACATAGTGAATAATATATAAAGACAATTTGAAAGTGATATTTAATTTTCATAGGATGTTAGGGTTAGGATTAGGTTATATATATATATATATATATATATATATATATATATATATATATATATATATATATATATATATATACAATGTGTGTGTGTGTGTGTGTGTGTGTATATATAGGAGCTATCTCCAGCTTGAAGTTCCCAAATCCTTCTATTTTCAATTGATTGTTTAATTTAGATCACTTGTTAGCCAGATGTGTTCATACAATCAATCTCGCATCACACTTCGGCCCAGTTTACACAACGTCTCAAATGAAAATGTATCGTTTTTGCCTTTTAACTTCAAAAAAGTTGTGCATTTACACGGCAATGTTTTGAAAATGATGGCCATATTCATGGAGACTGCAGAAATGCTGATAACTATGCAGTTTTCATGCCGGGCCACTAGTGGGTGCTGTTGTCTTTGTAATGAAACCGCTGTTGCCAATCAGCTTTTCTTACTTTTTATGATAAACCCAGTGCTGATATCTGGTCTGTAGTCAGTGTCTCTCAGTCTCAAGTCCTTCACAACGCAGCATGTCCTCGGTGGTTCCTCCCACCAGGACAGCGACCCGATGACCCGATGATTTGATCCTCATCGGCGCCCTCAGGTGGCGGGACGCCGCTCCTCTCGATCGCAATGCAAATCTTCGACGGGAGGGACGTGGAGCAATCCATTTTTCAATTTGGTCTCCTGCCTGAGACAAATTAACAGATGTCGATTGATTCTCCTTCCCGCGTGGCTGCTAGCAGCCGGGGCGTTTTACCTGGGCGGCTGTTTGAGGCGAACGCTACAATTAGCATAGTTTTAATCACACTCGCGAGCGTTCTGCAGAGTTTTGCCGGCAAATACTTTGACATGTCTTACCCGTCTTACCTCTTTGTTAAAGCTCATCAACAGATCGCTTCAGTCCTGATCCGTTGCCGCGTCATGCAACATCCCAGATACCCTAAAACGTCCTAATAAAGAGCAGCGTCCTCCATTTATCCGTCTTTTATTGAGCGGCTTAATCACAGTAACAAAGAGATGCAGCTAACACTTTTATTGTCACTCCTCATAGCCCGGACATCCCCCCACCCCACCCACCATAGATCTTCACAGCCATCTCTGTTCACCAGCTGGTTATTATTGCTAAAAATACGCTTTGTAAAACCGGTGTAGCCTGGCGCCATCGCACCCTAATGACGGGAGTCAAGTGGCGCGCGGCAGATATGCTCTCACATGCGCGCTGTCACAAGCCATTTAATTGAAGTTGAGAAAATGAGAGCTGCCGTTGTTTTGCTCCAAGCGCCGCCACTCCACCCCCCCCCCACCCCCTCTCTTTTCACCACCACCCCCTCTTTCCAGCCCACCCCCCACCCCCACCCCCATGAGTCGTTATGCACTAATGTGCCATCTTTATTGCCGTCATCTCAGTGATCATGATAGTTTTCACATGGCGGCGATGATCTCTGATATTAAAACCCCCCACCCACCCACCCACCCACCCGCCGCAGCAAACCGGTGCATTACTTAACCAGCAACCGGGTCCTGCTTTGATGTTACCACTGTTAAGCAAATGTTGAAACTGCTGGAAAACCTTGTTTAAAAAAGAAAAAAAAGAAAAGCATTAAATATTCATAACTCTGTAAACTGCAGGTTAAAGCAACAAGTTTATTTAATCTCTGTGTTTGACTGATACACTTTGATGGGATTTGACTGACAGTTGACGACACAGGCGACGGAACTCACAACTGTCGGCACATTTTAATTCGAGAAAGAAAAAAAAAAAAGATTGCGTGTTGGAAACAGCCCAATGCTGGCAGGAAGAACCATAAAAAGCTGAAATCTTCTGTATGAAGCAACCAAAACAGAAAGTTTGTGTGTGGACTGTCAAGCAGAAGCAGCAGGGGAACATTTAACTTAAAGCACTGGCTCAACTTTTTGGGCTCAAAATGAGAAAGCTACACGGTTTGGAAATGTTCTTCTTTGAGGGAAACTTGAGTGTTTCTAATCTGTGACGCATGCCACTTCAACCATTTGTCTTGAGGAGAAGAACAAAACACGAAGAAAACAAAAGGCTATAAACATTCACAATGGTAGTAAACAGACGTATCGACAGACGAAGTTGGATTGTTATTACGGTCAACAATAAACCAAGTAGGAGAATATGGACTCGGAGTCATGACATTCTGGAGGCAAATGTTGTTGTTATTGTCCGTCTATTGAGCATGTGCAGATGAACTACTGTGACTGCGGTGTGCAGTAGTCGCAGGGTTTCAGAAAAGTTGCGTTTTTCCCCGTCTACACGGAAAAGGAGTCCGCGCTTTTTCAAACTTGTGTTTCCCCGCGTTTCCACAGTGACATTGTGAGGTGGGTTTTTCGAAAAGTTGCGAGAGCTGTCGCCATGTAAACTGACCCCCGAAAGGAGACAAAGGTTTTCCCGTTTTTCACTTAAATACGTTGTTGTGTAAACGAGGCCCGAATCTGCTCCGTCCTCATTTATGAGATTCGCTTGAAGCAAAAATTACAGCAAGTTGTTTCCTGGTTCCTGCACAGCTGCTTAGTTTAAAGTTTAAGTGTTCCTGAAAAGCCTCGAGTTAAATCTCTCCTATCTTTTCTCTACCTTGGAGTTTTGTATCATATTTCTGCTGAATTTAATGTTCAAGGCAGCCAGAAAAACCGAAAATGTCCCGGCCAACGTCTCAAGTCTCCTACCTGCCTTTCAAGTGCTTAACCTTCCATGTCTGAGCGCATGTGCACTGTGCCGTCGTGCTTCGGCGTGCTGCCTCAGTTTCCAGGTTTCCTGCAAAGGAAGCACAAAAAAAAGGAAAAGAAAGAGTCCAGAGAGGGTCCACCGGGAGGCAGCCAGGAAAGTGGAGCAGAGCTGGGTCGCTGGTGGAGGTGGCGTGGGACCGAATGATAGATTGGAAAAATGAGGGTGATTCCCGGGGTGTGTTCGTGTTCCAGCGCAGGAGTAGATAAAATGAGCACACGGGTCAGTTTGCTTGTCTGATTGCGTCCCCGCGGTCAGAGGTCGGCGGGCCGGCGTCCCACTCCAGCGGCCGGACGGCGAACGCGGCAGGTGGGACTGGGGGCTAGGCGGCGGGATGGGGGTTGGCGGCTGGATGATTGAGCAGAGCGAGAGGAAAGAGGTTAAGCACCAGGGTGACGAGCCTCACCCAGTTTAGTGAGACAGTTTGATGGATGAATGTGGAGGCCGGCGGAGAGGCAGTGAAGAAAAACAGTCGAGGAGAAAAGTACCGATTGACTGCGCGTGAGTCTGGGAGGCCAATGAACTGTATATTTTTTGGTTGTTTCCAGCTTGTTTTCGACGGGTGGCGCACCTTTGAGGTGTCGGCGGAGCCAGCAGTCGCCAGAGGGAGGGAGGGAGTGAGGGAGGGAGGTCGGGCGAGCGGCCACAGCCTGTGTTCTTCTCAAGGTCCATTGAGTGCAATTACAGGAAACAATAGAGACAGCATGGGTGCGAGCTGACTGCGCTAAACGCCGCTTTTTTCCTTCTTCTTTTTTTTCTGACACACGAGGAGGCAGAGCGGCTGAGCCAGATCGAGATGCAAAGCCTCCAGCGGCTCCTTTGTTCATCCCAGTTGTCTCTCTCTCTCTCTCTCTCCCTCTCTCTCTCTGTACGACTCCACGGCGGGCAAACGAGGAGGGGACGGACGAGATTATGTTTGGCTGATTTGAGGCCAATTGCCGGTTTCACCGCGGCGGCGGATGAGCGAGGAGGAGCAGGGGATGTCAAAGAGACGCGAGCGTCTGTGATTATTAGAGGGTTGCGAGGGCAGCGGTGGGAGAGAAATAAAGCGTCTCCTTGCTGGGCCTCAGTTTGAACATGACAGACACGATCTCGCCCACGGCAGCCGGGCGTCAAGGCGGGCGTTCCGGGTCCCCGCCGACGCCGGCGGTCTCCCTCTGGGAGTAGTTGTTGTGACAGTGTGTCAAAATTAACACTCCGCCGCCGCCGCCGAACACATCGAAAGCCATAAAGTCTACGCTGCTTACTTGCTCTCGCACTTCTTTGTGTTTTCCTGCTTCTAATCTCCAACTGTTCACTTCTCGGCGACCTATTTTTCAGAAATCTGTCACAAACCCATTTGGTTGAGCAAAGTCGAAGTAGATTCCTCAGTTTTACCTTCCAAATAGAGGAATTTCTGGGAGGAAACGCTCGTCACATGTTTGATGCACGAGGGGCTTTGCCAGGGAAGAACCAGTTATTTCAGAAATAAAAGAGAAAAGATAGGACGTGAAATGTCAGTGCGTTCTTTCGTATACTATCCATCATCCCGTGATCCCTGAAAATAATGATGTGACCCGTTCAGCGAGGTCGCAGCCCTCGGGTTGTGCTCCGACGACGAAGGGAAACAAAACCAAGATCAGGAAGGAGGACTTGTATTCGACCCTGACGTCTCGTCAATCTTAACTGTGTTTAGTTTCATTCATTTGTTTCAGGTTCTTAAAGAAGTAACTTGATGCAATAATCTGAAGGATAAAGCATCAAACTGACTCAACGATGGATCGTTTGTAAGGCAGCACGAGTCAGTCACTTTAAATCACTAATTTGGTGAATTTATTGCGTTTTGCATTTAAAATGAGGCCGTTTTGATTCTGCAGAGCCTGAATACACAATACACTGCAAAACTATTTATCACAGTCGAGTCCGTCTTCTGTATATTCTTGATATTGATTGTTGGGCCCGTCTCTGTACTGTTCTACACAGTTCAATAAGGGGATGTCAAGTATCGATTATCAACGAATCAAATTATACTTTAAAGAACTTACTTGAGGTCTTATGACGGACGAAGTCGACCGATTCGTCACAGGTTATTTCAGGTAAATATTTATGCAACCTCAGTTCACTTGTTGATGTAATAGTTCTCAAGTTTCCGGAGCGATACTTGCTAAGTGAAAAAAAACCAAAATAAACTATGGCACCAGAACTAAGTAACATTGCCAGCAGTGTTATTTCATAAGATACAGTCATGTTGAATGTTTCCAAGGTGGCAGTCCGTGGAGCTCTGAAGCATCTTGGCTAAATTGGACCAGTTGTGACCAAAACACGAACAGGCTTTGTAAGGATGACCACCAATTCTGAAGACGCTTTGTTCGCCGAGAGGCCGACTTCGTCACAAGATGAGGAAATCGTTTTCTTGAAATTCAAGTCCAATCTGTCCTCTCAAGAGAAGGTTGTCTGTAGTTTTATTCTCGGAGGAAAAGTAGTGCCTTCAAACCACTTCTCAGGAGGGAAAATGAGGATACGCTTTAGAGTGACGGTGGGAGAGAAAAAAAAAAAAAACACCCTATTCACTGATGAGTCCCAGTTAGAGATTAGAGACACTGGCAGTGTATATGTAAGGAGATAAACGGGTGACAGAACGATCTCGCCATGTGTGGAACCGGCAGTGAAACACGGCGTCCCGGATGGTCGAGCCTTTTGCACAGAGGTGTCACCATGTGTCCCTCCAAGACATTCAGAAGAACAGACAACCAACAGGAGGGTGGCCCAATTTACACAACATTCCAAAAAACGCATATTTTTTGTGTTGTTGTTTCAGAAAGGTTTCGCGTTTATGCAGCAACATTTTGAAAATGGAACTGTCAGAAACGCTGAAAACAATGTGGCGTACCAGGCCACAAGTTGTCTCTGTTTGTTTCTGTAATGACTCAACACTGACTTTCGTGCAGAGGACAATATTGTCTAAACATGAACAATGGGAGGACATGGACAGACGGACCTGTTGTTACGGCGACTGTCAACTATAAAAAGTTTCAGGAGAATATGGACTGGGAGTCATGACGCTCTGGACGCCGAAATTTTTGTATTTGTCCATCCCCCCCACATGTGCATAAAAACTATTTACTACCGTCGTGGCTCGCCGGCGACGTGGCAGCGTTTCAAATAAGTTGCATTTTCCTTTTCCTCCATTTTTTTCGAAAGTTTTCTGTTTTCACTTGACAATGTTGCACATTCATGCTCACTCACTCACTCACTCACTCACTCACTCACTCACTCACTCACTCACTCACTCACTCACTCACTCACTCACTCACTCACTCACTCACTCAGACAGATTATTTTAAGCTGAATCCTGATGCCTTAGATTAACTTCCATGTCCTGTTCAGAGTAACTTGTTGTGTGAAATGTGAAGTTTGATGAACCTGCATCCTGAACATCCTATGTTCTCGTTGATCTTCGTGGTTCAGGATCAACAGTTTGCTGTTGGTTTTGGGTTCTGCTTGTTGGTCCGTCTGCCATATTGATCATGAATAGTCATCAAGTCAATGTTTAATCTCCTCTGAGGGCGTCGTTTTTCTTACAGCTCCTCGCCTCCCAGTTTAACCCCTCTCGAGGCATCAGGAGAGACTCCCTGTTATTATCATTTCACGTAGAGTACCGCCGCGCTCACCGCGGAGAGACGCGCCACCTTTCCCCCCTTCTGCTGCTATCTAAGTAAGTTGTTGTATCAGTAAACGCCTTGCTGTACGTGTCAGGTGTGCACTCACTTCCCGAAGAGAGTCTGCTCGTTGTAACATCGCACGGCGCCGTCTGCAAGCATATGCTGTGTGTTTTGGTTTTTTTTAATTCAACAAGGGCGTTTCAGAAGCCTTGTAGCATGTCATGCGCTCACAGCGGCGCTTCCCCCGACGCCGACAGAGAAATCAAACGTAAAATGGGGCACCAGAGCGAACGAGCGGCGATACACAACAGATGTTCGCGGGAATGTTGACTTTTTGTTTGGCCCTTATCTTTGACGCCGCCATCCTTCGCCACGGTGAGTGACGGAAGAAGAGGGGAGCAGGAGGAGGTGGAGGAGGAGAGCAAAGAGGGAGGAGGAGACGACATGAAGGAGGAGCAGGGGAAAAGCGGCGCTGTTGGTAGAACTAAGTGGGGGAAAGGAGCGTTTGGCAGGCGGGCGGGATGCTGGATGGCGGGAAAGTGGGACAGCTACACAGCTGTGTTTTGGCGTCGAGGGACCCACGAGATTGGTGTCACTGTATTTCATTGTCAGCGAGAAGAAAGGGGGAGGAAACACAGGAGACGGTTGAGATGTGCAGAGAGGGAGGGATCAGGGCGAGGAAGACAAAAAGTGCGACAAAACCCTGGAGCAGCTGCTCTTATGTTAACTGATGGTGTGGGCTGGAAGGGCCCTTGTGTTGGTAGTTGGGGGTGGGGTGGGGTGGGGTGGGGGTAAATAAACGATTGTGACTTCAATTGCAGGGTGACCCGACAACTGCGCCTCGTCCTAGTGGGAGGGAAACACCATTTCCCATGATTCAGCTGCCGCTGTGTGTAAGGTACTGCTGACGTCTTTAAGATTGACTTAGACAGTTTTGCTTGCCACCTCACAATAAATAGCCGTTTTGAGTTATATAACAGTCGCTGCGATCCGCGGGGATTTACGATCGGCCATTATTTCATCCTTACGGGGGTTATAAATGGGGCGATAAATCCCGGTGGCGCAAGTCACAGCAGGGTCAGGCTCTTTTCATGTTAGCTATTTCATGTTTATTTTGCACAGAGTTATCTGTCAAGGTGAATGAAGCGCCTGAGTAATGCCCAAGAAGTCAGATGTTGAGGATAGCGAAGGCGGGAGAGCGACCATTCGACAAAAAAAAGAAAACCCGCTCGCCCTCAAGCGGGCTGCTCGAAAAAAAAAAGAAAAGAACCCTCACCTTTTCCCCACTTTGGCCGAATCACGTTTCTCATTCGGGAAAGAAAAACATCCGCTGCAGATCGACATCTTATCACTCAAACAGCTGCTGAAAGTCACAGATAGCGGGAGTAAACGAGGTGCCATCGCGGGCGTGATTGCTTGCCGCGGCACTTGTGGCGCCGCCGTGGACTCTCCGAGAGTGAGTGATGGCAGGCCTGATTCACGCCAACGGCCAGATATATGGGACAGCTGAGGGGGAAGACAGATAAACTAGACCCGTGAGGGAAAGGAGAGGAAGAGCCTCTTCACATCTCATCCGTGGATGGTTCATCTTAAATCATCGCACTCGTTTAGGACGCGGCGGCGGCAGCCCCCTGCGAGACGCTTTCACAGCCGAGCCCAGCAGTGCCGCCCGACTCCCGCAAAAGATGAAAAGCCCTTCTGCCATCGAATAAAAGAAAAGTAGGCGGAAAAGGCAAAACAGCAGTTGAGTTTGGGAAGAAAAAAAACAAACCAAAAAAAACCAGCCCGCCCCTTTCTTCTTCCTGCCCTGGGTTTTCGAGCACATTGCTGGTAAACAGCGCGTGAACAAGCGGGCTGCAATTTTGAACGCAGCTTTATTTTCCACCGTTTATTTAAGCCCAAAATGGGTCCTGATGGAGTCATCAGCCCCCACTCGCCAGCTAATGGTTTAATTATGTCCATCTGGAGGAGGCTGGGACGGGGAGCTCGCCTTACTCTCCAGTCATTCCTCTGGTAATTTGTCTTCCCCCGCACCCGCCGACCGCCGCGCTGATGGTACCGAGACGCGGCGAAGCGTTCTGGTGGCGGATCAACCTCCTGCCCCGACGCTCCCTTCTGCCTCCGGGGTGCGCGGTGACGCCACGCCAACTGTCCGCGCCGTGTGACCCCTGACCTCGCGGTGGCTGCGCGTCCGCTAAGCGAGCTATCGCCGAGTGGATATTGGATCCTCTCCGAGAATCCGATGTAATTATAGCAGTCTTTTGCATAATAAAGCAATAAATGTCAACACCTTCAGATAGATGGGCGAACTTTATGCTGCTGTTTACTCGAACTTCGTACTTTTTGTAGTTTTTCTGTGCTGATACTGCTCCCCGGGTGTATCTGGTCATCACAGCGATGCAGCTTCGAGCTGGTACGATGCTGCTGCCAGAGCCACAGAG
This sequence comes from Lipophrys pholis, assembly GCF_963383615.2. Classification (NCBI taxonomy): domain Eukaryota; kingdom Metazoa; phylum Chordata; class Actinopteri; order Blenniiformes; family Blenniidae; genus Lipophrys; species Lipophrys pholis. The sequence goes on along the minus strand of NC_137648.1, from coordinate 17,432,324 downwards.
GAACAATGAAGGGAAATAATGGTAAACAAACAAACAAACGGTGGAACCTTCTAAGGTGAATAGCGTATCGGTTATATCTAGCTTGAATATTGAACATTGGCACGGTTGCACAGGATCTTCATGCTGCAAGAACGACCTGCATGTTCACGCGTCAATATAAAACGTCACTGGGGATTTGTTTTACAGATTGCTGTAGAAGGTAAGATCAGAGATACTGGCACACCTTGTTCGTTGGGAGAATCCTCACAGGACTAGTGGAAGAAAGAAATCGAGTTTATCTTTATTCATATTGCGCCTTTCGATGCAAGTCGGCATTTGTTTTCCCAAAAGACAAATAAAGTGACAATCAGACCGAAGAAGAAAGGGCAAAAAATAACAAATATACACAATGAGAGAAGCTGTGTAGGGGTTAGAGTCAAGTGAAATAGTAACTGATTTTTTAGAGTCACACCTGTGAACAGTAAACTAATAAATTAAGATTTTTTTTTTTCTTGATCCAGTGTCTCGTCTGTCCTCTTGAAGCTCCTGGTGATTTTTTCTACTAATAAACAAACGGAGATTGAGAAGATGGACTGAAGCCAAACTGGCCGTTAATGAGTCAAAACTGACCACCGAATACACAACATGAGCTTTACTTACATTTCACAATTGCAACTTTAATAAGACACATTGGAGGTGAACGCAGTAGTAATACATTATTTATCTTTATTAAAATCAAACAGGGACGCACAATAACTTTTTTTTCCTCCCACCGATACGAAAACTGATAACTTCCTGCCTCTCTCCTCCGATGCTGGTAACAGTAACCGAAAACGTTTTTAAAAGTTTATATCAGAGGTAAAGAAAGGCAAAGATGTAGGTTTGATGTGTTGAAACTGAAACTTCGTCTCGGAACTTCGGCTGCACAATTATTTGACGCTGCAGTCGCATCGTCTTTTCTGGAAACAGTGAAAATCACCCACACTGGCGATGGCAGCGCCATGCTTACCTACCATTATGACGTGGCGTGTCGGCAGCAGCATCGCAGGGTAAAGGAACGGAATGGAAACAGCAGGAATCAATGTAGTGTTAGCTATTTATTATTACAAGTTATCGGCAAATAAAATGTCATTATCAGACATTTTTTGACGTATTATTTTTCCCAATAACAGGCTGATAATCATCTGTACTGATACTTATCGTGCATTTATTTATTGTGCACGAGTTGCTTGTTTTCAAGATGTGTTAGTTCTGGGAGCTCCACTGGGATCGACTTTTCTTCTCTTGAGGAAATGGCCGAGGACCATCTACAACACCGCCATCTAGTGGCTGGAGTGAGAAACACCTTTTTCTTGAGTTATGTTCAATCTGCCTTTAGTTCGCTTATATTTTGCAAGTGGGTTTTTACAACATACTGCACATTTGAAGGGGCTCTGATTCATTTTGAGAGCTGACGAAGAGCATGAAGTGTGCTTTTAATTGTTTAAACTTCCATGACGGTGGAACGGCATCGAGAAACGCTTTGGGAAAACCATAGTTGCTTCACGGTACCAGAATCTCCCTGGAAAAAAAAAACAAAAAAACATCTAAAAAGCGTGATTGACAGCAGACCTGTGGGAAGTGTAGTGGAGCGTTTCCACTGACGCCAAAATCAGAAAGATAAAAACAGAAATGCCGTGGAAACACAAACAAGTCGGAGAACCCAAAGCACTGACCCCGAACTCCATCCCCCAAGTCTCCGGTGCCTTTAGATCACATTTCATGGCTGATTTGTACATAATGATGTTGTCTCGTCGAAGAATTTGGTTTGAGCTGAATGGCTTTGTTAGTTTGCGGGGCGAACATCATTACTTAGCCCGGGTATTGTTACGAGCTGGCTAAGCCTTATTCCCCTGGCAGGAAGATGACATTGAATTACTTGTTGAGGAATTGGGTCAATAAAGAGCGTCAGCGGCAACAGCGAGCGAGCCTCACTTGTCTGGCACTGCCTCGCTTTTATTATTCAACCGTTGGTATTGGCGCGTAGGGTGTGTTGCAAGAGAAAAGCTCGCGAGGGTTTCGGGTTTGCTGGGTTGATTCGGGTTGGCTGATTCTGGGTCAGTATGTCTTCCTCGCAATGTTTCATTTGTCTGTTCTGCACTGACGACTCAGGGGCCTTTTTACCCTTGAATCTACGCTGCGAGTGTACTAATGTGCAGACGATGAAACGCTTCACCTGTTTTGTCAGTTTCTTTGAATGACTGTAAGATGAATACTTCTACTTGGATTGTTCTTATCTCTTGTTCTCATTGGAGGAAAAAAAAAAACCTCGGTATATCACCTCAGATGTCCCGTTTGTTGACTCCACCAGGCGAACCTGCATTGAAAAGCCCAAAGCGTCTGGCTCTGCATGAACGCGTCCTTCCTAATAGACGGGGAGCAAAAGGACACTGTTTTTTGTGGCTGTGTCAGCCGTTCTCATCGTCGTCGACGCCTCAAAGAGCGGGCTTTCTGTCTGACTTCGCCGGCGATCAAAGGAGGGGGAGAGGCTGTCAACCTGCAGCCCGAGCCCTTTGAAAGTTCAAATCACTTCCTTTGGCGCTCCGGCGGAGGAAGATGACTTTGATTTCAGGAGCAAGGGGAGGAATCCTATTCTGTGATGTCTCCGCAAAAAGAAGAGTCTCACAAATTAAATAGCGTTGTCGTACGCGTCGGGCTAATTCACCCACTGGCTCGTCTTACAGGCATTTTGACAGTCAAACAACTTCATTGGAATGACTTTTTAATACGGTCGTAACCTGTCACACGGTGTTGTGAAAAGAATGACTCACTATAATGTGAAAATATTATATGTTGTCATTTGTTACAGTCCAACTTTATCGTGATGGAAATATGGCTTACTTATAATATTACAGGAAGAAATATACTGTAAAAAATGCTTTACTTCACATAAGTGGCGTCAAACACTTTTTAGTTCATGGGGCCAGATACAGCTCAATTGATGGGTAAAATTGTGCGATACTAGCCTGGAAATTTAAACTTTAATGTTTCTTTGTTGAAGCGCAGAGTAGATGTGATGACAAAATAAAATAAAGGATGTTTACAATTTCCTTCATTGGGCCAGATTGGAGACTTCTGTGGGCTGGGAAAAGTAAAATTTGATATACTGCATCAGTATACATTGGTAATATATATTTGAATTCTTTACCTTGGAATGAAGCGGTAAATAGACAATACTTTTGAATACGTGTAAAATACAAGTCCTGGATTGCTCTTAACGCTGAATAGTTTTTAAAATGGGTGAAATTAGCTATTTTAGACCATTGATATGAAATAAAATCATTTTCAAAGAGTAAAATCGCACTCATATCAGAATTAATTTGTTCCTTATAAGACTTTAGTAAAGGTTTATTGAATACTTAAGTCCAGCAGTTAAATGTGTTTTTTGTGGAATAAAAACAACTATTGACTTAGTGGATTTTTAATATCACAGTGCAGCTGACAACAGTTGTTTTATTGTCATTTTAAGCACATAAGTGAGACTTTAGTCCAAATAGTGTTCGACGATTGTTATAAAATTTGAAGAGGAAGTGAATTCTGCATGGTGACCTTGAATGTCCTGAAATGCACCAACAAATTACTAGTATTTTTATTTCCGGCATTCCAAGTTACTTAGTGCTTATCTCAGTGTCAAGAACAACTAGTTAATCATGTATTGAACCACTGCTCATAAGAAATGAGTGAATCACTCGATACGATCTCTTTCTAGTTTAGTACTTTGTGAGACGGGGGAATCAAACAAGCGACCGTTGGCATGAAGGACAACCTGCTTGAGCCGCTGCAGACATCCGTCCTCAATAATCTGTCAAAACGTATAACAGAGGGAAAAAAAACAAAAAACAATTGACTGACTTAATTCAAGTTATACGACCTCTGGTGCCTCCGTTAGTGTTGAGACCTTGTGATGGTTTTTTTTTTGGTTTTTTTTTCAATTTATTTATTTATTATTAGGCGGCCTGAATGACAATCAACTCCGACGATAATTCTTGAAGACAGTCCACCAAAAGCAGGACTCCTTCAGAGCTTTACCTGGAGGGTTTTAGGGAAATGATAGGGCTGATTCGGAGGTGTGTGTGTGTGTGTGTGTGGGGGGGGGGGGGGGGCGACGACGACATCGGCCTCAATTATGATGGGCAGTGGAGCGCTGCCCGGGAGCAGATGAGCCGAGAGCCGGGTGGACGAGTCGGGCTGATAGCTGATAATCCCTGGGAGGAGGCGGGGCCAAGGGGGTAGTGGTGGTGGTTGGTGGTGGGTGGGGGGGGTGGGGTTATATACCGTGGCTTCAGGAGTTCGGGGTCACCGTCCCCTTCGCTTCACTTTACCCCTCATTTTCTTTGTGATTTTTATAGAAAGTGGTTATGAAGCAGAATGTCCTCCCAGGTTTTAACTTCTCATCAAATGCTCCCTAAAAGTTCAATACCCCTCGCTGAACGCCGAGGCCTGGCCGCCGCCAGATAAGTGCAGTAAAAGCGCGCCGGCCATCTGAAGGCATCGGGGCTTTAAGGTGGCCTGTGAGGTTTTAGTGGCAGAGAAACAAAGACTGTTTACTTCTCCAGTTTTCGCACTCACCTTGACTGACTCTCTCTGCGACTTTCTTTCTCCCCTCGGACTCGTTAAAACGAGCCTTTATTGGGCGACGGGCTGTATTTGGTAATCTCATTTCTTCGCACTGCTTTCAAGCTAACAATGGTTAAGTTGACAGTCGGAGTACATGATTACAGTCCTGCTAAAAAAAATCAAGTCGATGCTGCTCGCGGAGGATTTTTAGACACCGTGAAAAGGTAACGTCATTGTGTTTCTTACTTTTTCTGATTGATGCTTTAAGCTTGAAAATATTTCTTTCATCAACGTCAAGCTGCATCCAGTGAATCATATTTTGTTTTCAGTAGAGGTGGGGGGCCAACATTGTTGTTACAGAAACTTTTACAGGACTCAAGTGAGACATTTATGCAATTTAGATTCACTTTTGAGCTAAAACTGTGTAAGTTTGATCAGATTTCAGTGGAAATAAATGGCACATAATGGTGTTTATTTGTATTATAAAGACTTTAAAAGGTTCAAAAGTAAAAATGTCTTGGAATACAAGACATCGTAAGTCATATGAAGGGTTCTAATATGCCAGGCTTTGTTAACATCATTGTCCTGGTTAACAGTCAGAAACTAGGCGTGTGCAAATTCAACCAAGTCCCACTTTGTGAAACCACTTGTTTTGGTCGGTACAGTTCGCTTTCACGCCAACATTTATAGTCCATTTGTAGAACCAGCGGAGCGCCGTGTTTCCATGACGACGACGACGATCATGCAGCTCATCAGCTTCAACATGTTAAGAGGCGGACTCTTACGATGAGGTGCATTTGGATTATGCATAGCTTGTACTGTGGGACTCTGTAGCTCCCGACACCTGTAAGATTAACCAATCAAATCAGGGACTGCAGTGACTACTAGCCAATTAGAGGCAGAGTAGGGGGGTCATGGCTTTATCATCTTAGTGAGGGGAGGGAAATAGTTAGTATGACTTGTAAATACTGCAGAGTGGTGCATTATGGGGAATTTAGAAGTGGGTGTTTGTAACACTGACTCACAAATTAGTGGATATACACCGTATACCCTGGATTATACTAATTTTGTCATGATATCTCCATTGACATGTTGCCTAAGTGTCAAATAGTAACCTATGAGGAGGATTAGCTTCTCTATGTTCGAACAATGGACGCACAACTTGATTATTTCAGGTTGTTGGGTCACTTCACGTCGATGTCAGACACTCCATGTGGTTCCTACCTGGCATGCAGCACGAATCCGTTTTATTTATTTATTTATTTTCTATTTTCAGCAGCCTGTGCTTGATATGTGCGTGTATCTTCCCGCCTGCGAAGTCGTCAGTGGTGTTCCACGACGTTCCCACCTTCTGTCAGTGAAAATGAAGGATATCCAGGTCAGAGCTGACAGTCTGCCAGGCGGGGTCGGAGGCTGCGTCAGAGCCTCGCTGAGGCATGTTTGTAAGTGTGAGCCGGTGGGGGGGGGGGGGGGGGGGGTAGCGTTAGCAGCCCCCTCCTGTTCCATTAGCATTAGCAGGAAGCAGACATGCTCCTGGTCTGGGCAAATTCTGTGTCACAGCGCCCGCAGCTACAAAATAAAACTTGTGTTTATTGATGTTTGTTTTTTTTGTTTTTTTTCTTCCTTTAAACTCCAGACATGAATCACAAAGCTGCACTTAAGAGAAAAGTCAAGTTGCGAATGCCGATAGAAAATGTCGTTCGGGAGAGGCACCTGTGATTAAAAAAATAACGAAACAAAAAAAAAACGTGTGAACGCCCCATCAAACAGTTTTCCCTGCGGTCGCTCAGGGATGTCCCAAACTCATAGAGGGATAAAGGCCAGGATGTGTGTGAGCCGTGGAGCTGCTCTCTCTCTCTCTCTCTCTCTCTCTCTCTCTCTCTCTCTCTCTCTCTCTCTCTCTCTCTCTCTCTCTCTCTCTCTCTCTCTCTCTCTCTCTCTCTCTCAATCAGAAAACATTCACACAGCTTTGATTGACGCGTCGCGGCGGACACGTTGGCATGCTGTACCGGGAAATGCCAGTGAAGCGAGGTAATAAAATGTCAACTATCCCCACTTGCAAACATCCCTTTTCTTTATTAAAACACTATTTCCCACCTCTCAAACCCCCACGAAGCCACGTGTCACTAATTAAGTTGCGCTGCGTTGACATTTCTGCGGGCTGTTTTTATTGATCGGTGAACGCACGCAAATGGAAGCTATGTCTATACATTTGTTATCAGCGAGGCTGTAGGAAGGAATTACATTCTTTCATATTTAAGATACTTTGAGGACTGTTTTTAATTTTTTTTAAATTTAAAAACATGTGCAGTCTGTAGTAATGTTGGATATTTGAAGTTTGAACTTAAAAAAAAGAAAAGGCTAATCTCTTTAATGCACTAGAATGTCCACGTGTTGGTGTTTCTTTCAACTAAAAATTTGATTTGGAAAATTACATAGCATCAGTTTTGTAAGTATCACAGTATACTGCAGTCATTTGAACTGTATTATGCAAAAGTTCAAGTTCAACTACTAAATAATGACCTTTTAACCATATTTGTCTGAATTGTAAAAAGCGTTCGGTTCACTGTATAAACTAAATACATTCAAAACACATTTCCAAAACAAAGTGTATAGATAGTAAATAGTTTGTTGAAACAAATTATAAAAATAACGTATAACGACAAAAAAAGGAGTTCAAGGAATACCAAACGGTTTGCATATTAATTTGAATGTGGGCGTAATTATTAGCGACTACTGATTTTAAAAGTAGATTACACGCTCTGATTTGTACTGAAGTTTTATGGTTCTTGCCAAATAATGGCATTAGTAATGTTCTTCCTTTAGGCTCGAAACTTTTGATCCAAAAAACAGCATTAAAAAATGAGATAAACTGCCTTCTACACCACAACAACGTCTGTTTAGTCCATTCTTCTGTCGCTTTCAGTATATATTTATCGTTGATTTGAACTTGTAAAGCTACTTATGGGGCGGGAACTATTAAGTGGATTCTGTAAAGTTTCATGGTGGGAAACAGGACTTGAGCATGTCCAACGTTGAATTAGTGAGAGGAACTTCAAAGGGAAGTGATTTAACTGAAGATTTTATCGTCATCGCAATATCAACTTTTGCTAAATGCATATTGCAAAATACTGACTGAACTGTGACGCATTGTCTAAATGTTGCACTGATCATTTTTCACTTTAATTTCCACATTAAAGCAAACCTGGTGACAACAAGCCAGAATTAATTTATTTATTTATTTATTTGTCTGTCGTGATACGCTATAAGCATTAACAGTGGGGGGACACAGACATTCTAGTGGACAGACGACCAAGTTGGATTGTTTCTACGGTTGTTATTACTGTTGGTATTGTCCATCTACTCCTGCATGGGCCGAAAAATGTTTCCACAAAGACAGAGTGGGAGCGTTTTCACAAAGTTTGAGTTTTCAGCGACTCTCAGTACTGTGGTCTCGCGAACAGACCAAAAAAGTTTTCCATTTTCACTTGATAAACGTAAAGATTAAACTTTAAATACAGAACTGTGGTCGTGAAACAAGCTCCCTTGCTCAATATTGAGTAAATCAGCCAACGCTTATATCATCCAAACCACAAAGTGATGATTTTGAGTCCGTTTTGTTTTTTTTATGGACCGTCTGATGAGTTTTATTGCCAATCCAAATCAGACGGGAGCGGAGGTAAGAGGCGGCTGCTGCTGCTGCTGCGACTCTCTGCCAACACCTGGAATGTCTGAGGAGATTCTGAAAGAAAGCGCCGGAAAATGTCTCACGGATCGAACTGAGAGTGAATGAGGGACGTCAAAAAAACCTGAAGTGATCATGTGTGTGTGTGTCACGCAGATCTGCTATCTGGTAGAACAGAGATAGAGCCGAGTGCAGCGAGAACATTCGATTTGTGAGGACTTCCTGTGTGTGTGTGTGTGTGTGTGTGTTATCATCATAGAGAGCCGAGGCGCCTCATCAGAACACAGATGCGCCCTGATTAAGGGCGAGCAGAGCAATGACAGAACTGCATTAGCGTGATGTATGTGTTGTTAGCCAGCGAGCAGCTAATTCCAAATTTAACACCTGATTCACACAATGCAGTCACACCTGAGTGCAGGCCAAGATTTACTACCCTTGTCAGGCCGCTGATGGCTTTTATAAGTAATTTTTCGGACTCCCCCGATTCATTCTCCCTCGGCGCGGCTGATAACGAATTATGATTCCGCCGATGGATTCAGCTTAACAGTGAAATTATCGTCATTTAGAGACGGCGCTGGTGCGGGAGAGTCACTCCGGCGGCGGGGAAGCCCCTCGCCTCGCCTCCTGCTACATGAGGGGAGGCTCATGTGAATCAACTTCATGTAGACCCAGAGTGCCGTCTGTCAGGCACCACAGAGTTTTCTGTGTGATTCGACCTTTCCTGACAGATGTTACCAGACAACTCGTGATCTTTAAACCGGTGTGTGAGCTGCCTCGGTTAACCCTTTGTCCTATCAGAGGACAGCTGCCATGTGTGTGTGTGTGGTTGTGTGTGTGTGTGTGTGTGTGTGTGTGTGTGTGTGTGTGTGTGTGTGTGTGTCGCAGGTCATCACGGCGGTGTCGGCCGCCCATCACTGCAGCCTCTGACATTGACCCCTCCCGCCCCTCCGTCCCTCGCTCCCTTCCGGGGTTGTTCCACTGTAATGGCGGCTGAATTAAAGCAGCGGCCTCGTGATCACACGAGGCGACCCGGTTCGAGGGGTCGAGGAAGCGGCTGCTGCCACACAAAATAGTGACATGACCTCCCTTTGTTCTCGCCGCCTCCATCAGAGACCCTCAGCAGGTCCGATCCTACAGACAAACCACAGGAACCGAGATCTGTAGCTAGACTTAGTCCATATGTCCTTAAAACACGCTCAATGGATTCGACCGTTATGTTCTATAACGTACAAAATGTCAGTAAATACTTGAACACTTTTAAAAACACGTTATCTGGTATTTTGACCAGCAGCAGTCACATTACGTTCCCCTTTTCCGAGCAACGCTGTGGATTGTCGTACAATAGTTTTAATTACCTTCGCCAACAATCGTTGGGGGAAGTTTATAGCAGCTTTGTGTTCGCAATAGTTTGTTTTCTAACCTGAAATAAGTCGTTTTCACTCCAATTTTATTGGCTCACCGCAAACTCTGTGAACTGCTCTGAATTGTTCTCAACCTTCTAATATCGCCGTTTGTATCCAGGGTGACTTTAAGAGAAACGCCCTTAAAAAAACCATCATCATGAACCCAGTGAGGAGCTCATGGAAATGACCCATTTTCCAGGCGATGAGTCGATATACTTTTAAACTCGAGCTACAGGAGAAGAAATCTCCTGAAAGGAAAACAGATAGAAGCAAACAAACTGTTGAAACACAAAAGTGGATAAAAAGAAGAAACACTTAGCTGAAAGTGCTTGATGTGCTGCAGAGTTAATAGAGACTGTGTGTGTGTGTGTGTGTGCGTGCGTGCGTGCGTGCATGCGTGCGTGTGTGGTGGGGGTTGCAGGCAAAACTGGTCTGATTGAGTGTGCAGCTGCATGTCACTTGATTACACACACACACACACACACACACACACACACACACACACACACACACACACACACACACACACACACACACACACACACACCCTCTAAAAGTATTTGTCTGTGCTTGTTTTTGCGACAGAATTTGTCGCCCTGCCTGCATGAGTATAAAGTGCTTCTGTGTGTGTGTGTGTGTGTGTGTGTGTGTGTGTGTGTGTGTGTGTGTGTGTGTGTGTGTGTGTGTGTGTGTGTGTGTGTGTGTGTGTGTGTGTGTGTGTGTGTGTGTGTGTGTGTGTGTGTGTGTGTGTGTGTGTGTGTGTGTGTGTGTGTGTGTGTGTTTGCCTGAGGACAGCAGTCATGCTCCATTAATTAGCACAGCAACCTGCTGACTTTCAAGTGGCAGTGGCAAAATTAACCCTGCGTCTCTGAAAAAGCCTCCTGTTATTGCAGCCCTGATCACCACTTCTCCTCCTCCTCCCGCCGCCGCTCCGTGGACGTGCGGTACATTTTCCACGCCGCGCCATCAGATAGCATCCCTCGACCGGCGATCCCCTGCTGAGCGCGCTCGGAAACGCTGGGCGAACGAAGCCCCACTGGCTCCCCTCCTGCTCAGACTCTCATCAGATTGGTAAACGCAATCACAACAAAGTGGCGGCTCAATTGGGTTGTGGTTTTTTTTTTGTTGTTTCTGGGGAGGAGGAGGGTGTGACTGGGTGAACAGTGAACATGAGAACATGAAATAAACAGATTTTGCTGCACGAGTGCACGGGAGACTGTCGAGTTTTCGCTACGGCAACGATTCTCCAGATTGTTTTGCTTTGGTCTTTTCAGGTTTTTAAGACGTACCTTTTGACGAGTTTCGACCGAGTGCTTCTGTGTTCATCGGAAACGCTTCAGATAAAGACACGACCACATGTTTAAAGGCATGTTTTCACTAGAGCTACACTCGGTAGAGCGCAGACCTTCACCGACGCCAAATTTGTTTGTTGACCCGAGTTAGCATAGCGAGCATGTTAGCTGTTGGCTCATATCGATGCTAACTAGCCTGTTGGGTAGCAACATCACTGAGTGGAACACTGAGCAGGGAGCGTCTCCATGGCAACAGGCGTTTATCTCCTCCATGAGGCGCCTCTCCCATCTGCTTTGTATGGGACTTTTTTTTCCACCGTTTTTGGGGATTTATTCGGAAATGGTTTGACGTTAATGTTCCAAAATCTAATCGATTGGTCTTTGGAGGATGACAAATCATCCCTGAAGATTTTCATGTAATTCGGGTGTGTAGCTTTTGCGAACAGTTGGTCAATTGCGTACATACAAGCCAATAAATAAATAAATACACGCAGACGTTGGCGAAGATAAAAATGCCTGAAAAGACGGAAGCGACATACTGATGAACAAACTCGAGGCAGAATGAACTTCATTGAACGAATTCTGGAGATTTGCGTTTCTCCACAATCTTTTGGGTGACGTTGAGGCGTTATGGTTAACACGCACACACACACACACACACACCAACCCCCCCTTTCAGCATTTGGCTGCCCAAAAGTCTTGCAAGATGTCAACCTGCATTATGGCGCCCTCCCACACCTCCCTCTGGTACAATTACTGACTGTCAGGATGTGTATTGACCTCGCAGTGCAGAGCTGGACCCAACGGCTACCCCCCTGCACACACACACACACACACACACACACACACACACACACACACACACACACACACACACACACACACACACACACACACACACACACACACACACACACACACAGAGGAGTGGACGGTGCCTCTCCACCTCCTGTGACGGACAGGAAAGGAAAGAGCTCGCCGACGGGCAGCAAAGGTAGAAATGCAAAAGAAAAAAAAAAGAAGAAAAAAAAACCCGTCTCATTTTAAATGGCTGCTGTCAGAGAGCTATGACTCGGTTTGTTGTTTGGCCTCCGAGGTAAATGCCTCTCTGTGGGTGCACCAAGTGCTTTAATGTGGATTTTCAGCTCAGCGACTCACACAAGAGATATGAGGGCTCTCAAAAAAAATAAAAATAAAAGCTGCACTGTGTGATATTTAAAAATAATAATGATAATGTTTGGGGGGGGTGGGTGATGTAATACCAAATAATCCAAGTCACCACAGTGTTGGTGCTTTACTCGTGGTACCTACATTGGTTCTGTATCACCAGGCGACCAACTAAATGTTATGAAGGAGTGTTGAAATGGTCGAGACCGGTCATTAAAGTCTGGGTCTTAGGATGTTCTTGTCTTGTCTGGTCTTCAAGTATCAAGTATTTGTTCCGTAATGCATAGTGCAGCCATATTGAGTCTCGTTTTTTCCCCAAATTTCTGGTCAGGAAAATATTTTTGTCAAATTAGGGCATAGACGAAACACAAAACTTAATGTTTCTTGATGTGATTTGTCATAAATGTATTTTGGACTGTATTTACTCACTACTGCACACTACTCACATGCACAATAAAATAGCTCATCAGATAGTATTGTCCAATTTCCATGGTGAATTAAATGAAAATAGTCTATTTTTTTTATGGATGTGTCTACATGCACACGTTTTCATATGAACAGGATAAACAGAACATTTCTGAACAACACAAAACACCACAGAGGTAAATTATATCTGTCGATTTGTATTTGTATTTTATTTATTGCATTCATTAAAAAAAGAAAAAAAAATCGATTTAATATTAACACAAAAGTTTACAAACTTCTGAATGAAAAGCAGCAGAAGGAAGAATAATCTTATGTAATCGGCCCCTTTGTACCAATAATCAGTTCATAACAACATAAGAAAACAACAACAAACAACAAAATGTATCTGATGATGGAGAAGCGAGCGCCGCCGCTCATTCATGTCAAATTTGTCTTTCATAAGAAATAATTTTTTTGAAACAAACCAGAAAACGACACTAAAGAACAAAACAGACAAGCAAAAAGGTAGACGTCAACAACAACACAAAAGGAAAAACAAAACCCCAAGACATTATGGTACTTTAGAGAAGTTCATTGTATTTTAATAATATACTTGTTTTAATTAGATGTTTAAATCTTAGATTTGCTTTACATTCTTTTAAATCCGTGCTCGATCTATCTAGCTATAGATATATAGATATAGATATGAATCCTCCACGGTCACAAAAGCCTTCTAAGAATCTATGTCTGTATGTCGTCATGGTGGTCCAGTGGTAGACTTTGTCACTTGTTCTGCGGGGGACTCGGGTTTGATTTCCTGGCCGATGCAACAGAACTTTCCAGAATTTGCTCAAATATGTTTAGTTCATAATAAAGATGCAGTTTTGTTTCTTCTTTTTTTTTTTTTGATCGTCTGTTCCCCAGTGGGTGCTCAATCCCCAGAGCACGCACTGGATCGGCGCCTACGTCGACGACGTCTCTACAGTTCATTTCTTTTTCTTTTTTTTTTTTGTCCAAACTTCCATGTGAAGTCTCTCTCTTCGCTCTGCAGCTGTTCAACTCATCATTTCCCGGCTGTCTGAGGTTTTTTTTTGTTTTTTTTTCTCCAGGATGCTGCGACCTGAGCTGAAAAGCCTTTAATCTGCCGGCGTTAGAAACACTGTCGAGCTACAGAGCCGGTCAATAAGAACTCTCTGTGGTTCTGTCTCCATAAATAACAGATTAGCGTTATGGAGGAGGAGGAGGCTGCATGTGAAAATGTGTGTCGAGTGTTGAGATGGTCCGGGAGCTGTCTGCTGTCATCAGCGCCGTCCGCCGGTGAGTGGTGCTGACAGTCGGTCTGGCCTGGATGCTGTCACATGTCCTTGTCAGTCCACTCAGAGTTCGGGGACGCACCTCGCCATTGTCAGCTTCTATTACCTCTTTAGACGCACACACACACACACACACACACACACACACACACACACACACACACACACACACACACACACACCATACAGTATCTGCTCCACAAACTCATCGAAAACCCGTCTTTCTTCTGGATTTATGCCACTGGTCTTTCTAGCTTCGGCGAAACATTGAGGTCCGGAGGGACCCTGCGACCTTGTCTGTCCTGCCACTCTCCATGTCCACGTCTCGTGTCAGCTCTCCGGCTACAGCGCCCTCCGGGGGCGGGGTCAGAACCAGCGAGGAGAAATCGTCGCTCATTCTGAGCTGTTTGGAGTTTAGGATGTCTGTATAATGTGCGAGTTACATGATGATACTAGTTTAAGTATCGCAGTGCTAGAGAAATGTATGATAACTGTACTGAAGAATGGTGCTCCACAGGGTTCTGTATTGGGGCCACTATTTTCTATCCATGTAAGTTTTCCGTCACTATTGTTATTCTTACTGTCGAAGGGGGAGAAGCAGCAGCCGTGATCATTAAGAGAGACGGTAAACACTATGTTGGCTGTAATTTATCGAATATAATCGAGGACGGGCTCAATGCAACAGTGTCTAATACCCGGAAAAGAAGTTGGTGGAAACGAGCGCAGATGAGACTCTCCTCTGGAGGTAAAACGTTTCCTTGTCTCCCGCTGACAGCCGCACAGTCGCACGCCGGCTGGTGAACAGTCAATAAGGCTGTGCAGCGTTTCGCGGGTCCTGCCACTCATCAGATGTGAGACGTCGAGCTTTCCCAGCAACAAATCCAAACCACTTTTTTTCTTTTTTTTTTTTTGGGGGGGGGGGGTGTTAAAGTTCAGTGTTTTCTCATTTTAAACTGTCACAACTTGTGAGCATGTGTTTGTGACACGTGGATGGAGTGTGCGTTTATCACAGTGAGGGGATCTACAAAGCCCAGCATCCAATTTCCACCCCCCACCCCGGTCCTGTCCATGCTCTTTCCTTTTCCAGTTCAGTAGCTTCACTGGTGTGTCTGCTTATCTGAGCACTGATCCACAACTTTTATATGAATGGCATTACTCCATCTGCTCAGAAACTGGAAATAGTCGATAGGTTTTCCTCCACTGTCGATTCCAGTGGGTTTTTACGTCGCTGTCTCATCAGACAAGTCCCGCTGTGACGGACGGCATGGATTAAAACTTTGGAGGAAAACATGAGGCTGTATCTTTAAAAAAGAAACAAAAAAACTATTCAGCTAATTACAGACAATATATTACTTTTCTTATATAACTGATGTTTTGTTGAAGAGAAGACTTTAGTGACTGTTCCTCACCTTCGTCACAACTCCATCCCGATTTCACTGTTCCCCAGGACTCGTTTGTTACCCGACACTTCATCTGCTGCTTTCTTCCTGTTTTGCTCATATCAGCTTTGTCCAGTAGAGGGTGCTGAAGGTCATTTAGGAATCAATACCGCTGCTTCTTGTCAATCGTTTTACAATCTGTTTTAATGCTTTTGAAGACAAGTAACAGGATGTTTATTGTCACACATAAACCCCCCAAACAAACTTCAAGAAATAGTCCAATTTGCGTAATATATTGCATGAAACCAATCTTTTCCTTATTTAAAGAATTTCTGAGGTAGAAATTATTATTTTTGGTCAAACTTTATTTGATAGAAAATTGCATTTAAGCCTATTCATAAAGGCGCCTAACAATATGAATCTTACTGACCGTACGAGAAGTTGGGCTTTAATCTCTCAGGTCTGCTCATTGCTTCGCTTTTTCTCATATTGCATTAAATGTGAGACCTCCACTTCTTTACTCGAACAGAAAGAAAATGAATAACTAAATGCTCCCCATGCAAATTATCTCAAGAGTTTGTTCAATTTGACACGCGGCGTTATGTTGCATGTGGCTTTCATTACATGATTTCTAAACTGTCAACCATTGTCTGCAGTCACTTTTAGACGTCTGCGCAGGGAAATTCAAGTCTGAGGAGCAATGGTGTTATTATCCCAACTCTCACTTAATACAAGCCTTTCTCGGTGTGGACAGATGCTGGGTTCGACCCGGCTCCCTCTCATCGAACATGAAGTCGTTTTAAACATCTGCCTTGTGGTTCACGGTTAAACCCGCCTCTATCTTGGCGTTCGTATTCTACTGGTTTCCATCAAGTGTTTCAGAGTCGCGAGAAAACTTCACAACAGCTTTTACAGTAGCATAATGGGCGGGGGGGAATGTGTTTGCTGTGCGTTGATCGTGGCGTTGCAGCATTTGTCTGTAAAGCGTCTGTCCATTCCGACCTTCACGGGGATGCCCTTCACGCCGTCGCTGCAGGTATAATGGACTCGTCATGGGTTTGTTGCCATTAGTTTTGGTGACAGAGTGCTGCCAGTCACACTCCCGCACGTCGCCGTGCAGCACAAGAATAACAACCGGCTCAGACCTTTTGTAGCACTGCGGCTTTTGTTCGACAATAATCAATGTGTGCTGATGTAAAAAGGACTCTTTCAGCCCGCCGAAACCCTCCCTGTAGATGTGACACCTGTTTGACTGGCGCTCAGCTGGCTGCTGAAGGTCTTTACTGTAAGCAAGCCCAATTAATATTTATCTCTGTGAAGGGGAGATCAAGCAGAAATCAGAGGGAAGCAACGTGTTTGCAGGAAATATCCCAACAAAGATGTGTGAGGCTGGCTAATAATATCTTCATCTCCGAGTATCTTGTCAGTCATCAGCCGTTGCTTCACTTAATCATCAGTGATTTAGCCGATAAAAGTCAGTTTTGATGCTTTGATAAGAAATGATATCGGAGGCAGGGAGGGAGCAACTCGTCTTGTCGAGAAATGTTCTGGGGTGGGGGGGGTAAAGAAAAAAAAAAAAGAAAAAAGAAACACCCCTCAGAGCGACACCACAATAATTAGCATAGCGGGAGAGAGAGGCGCAGTGCGGGAGAGATAATCATAGCGCCTTAATGTCTGCTGAATGCTATTAATCAGCAGCATTACCCATAGTGCCCTGGCTTTTCTTCACAGTTATCTCACGGTGCGGGGTGATGATGAGCCTCCCCTCTTGATCCAGCGCCATGTCAGCCTCGTGTGTGTGTGTGTGTGTGTGTGTGTGTGTGTGTGTGTGTGTGTGTGTGTGTGTGTGTGTGTGTGTGTGTGTGTGTGTGTGTGTGTGTGTGTGTGTGTGTGTGTGTGTGTGTGTGTGTGTGTGTGTGTGTGTGTGTGTGTGTGTGTGTGTGTGTGTGCGTGTGTGCGTGTGTGTGTGCGCGCAGTCTTTGTGGTTATTATATGGAATTATGTTGCCATTCTACTTTTTTGTCCTCCCCTTCCCCTTTGAACTTACTCAGTATTGGTTTTCTCTTACACACACACACACACACACACACACACACACACACACACACACACACACACACACACACACACGCCCCTGGAACTGTGGAAACAGGATTTCTTCTGAGCCAGTCTGCAGAGAAGATTGAAGTTTCATCAATACGTTTCCACCCGTCTTGTGTTACAATGGTACTAAAAGTACCACGTTGGTGATGTTGTCAGGTTTGAACATCAGAATCACCTGATGATGATCTGGATCACAAAATGTAATTGAGCAGGTTGATGAAGGTTTGTGGTTTTAGCCATGAAACATCTCCAGATCCACTCCTGACGGAGTAACGCTCTCCATACGCCATGTTTTCTTCATTGTTCCTGCAGTCTCCACCAGGGGGCACCTTGAGTCATCATTTGCTCAAACCCCACGCTGACATTTTGTCGCTGGAGTTCCTGCATGAAAAAAAAAAACCTTCCAACATTTCCCAGAATACTTTTCTGGACCTCCAGTTCAGATTTTAAAGTGAGGAGAAACTCATCACTAATCGATGTATTTACGTCGACGCGTCACACCAGAATCATCGGTTATCGGAATTATTTATTCCCTAATATCGAGTGTCGAGCCCGAGTTTTTAACTGGGATCGATTCTCCTAAGTTTCCTCATTCAGTCGTTATGATTTAGTGCAACCAGATCCTGAGATCTTCTCACTTTCTTCCACCTTGTTCATGTCTTCTCCTACGTTTCCCAGAGTGCTCCTCGGCAGCCCGACAGGACTCCGGGAGAGTTTTTGAAAAGTAAAAGGAAGAGCGAGTTTCTGCCGTCTGACAAAAAAAAAAAAAAAAAAAGGGAAAAACCTTTAAACACAACCTGTCTAGTGGCGTCGCTGAGTCCTGCTCTACAGAGACCGCTGTCATCGGGAACGCTGACATCCTCGTCTATAATGCATCGCTCCCACTGTCACTGTTTGTCAGTGCTAAACAGTGGCGCTGAAGGGAAGACGCACGCTTTGATTCCAGGGGACTGATATCAAAACCTGGCAATCAAAGCTGATGTTTTATGATCCTGAAAACATTTTGCGACTCTATTCTCTGGTTTGAAGTGTTTCGACAGGATGCCATGTTTTCTCTTCCACTGAACATCCGTGAAGGAGGGAGGGGAAAAAAAAAAAAAAAGAAGCTCCCATTGAACGTACGCATTCGGTTTTGATCTACTCGTAGTTGCTCCCATTTTTTTTTCTATATATCTATATACACACACGCTTACAAGGAAAAAAAAAAATCCTGAGTGGAAATCAAAATCTATAAAGGAAAGTTTTTAATGCTTGGCTGAAGTGGAAAAGTTGTCATGTCTGCGCGGAGGAGACGCGATAGAGGCTGATGGGAAGCGAGCTTGAATGCTGTTTCTGCCTGTCGTAGCGAGTAGATAAATCTTTCACTTCACGCCTCAACTCCACCTGAAAGGCCAAGAGGAGAATAAAAAAAAAAAAAAAAACGGCAAGAAGTGTGACGGGTTTATGTCTGACACTTGTTGTCCCTGTTAACCTTGTTTCTGGAAGAAATGACTAAAGTTCAGGAATCGCATGAATGAAATCAGTGATTATTTTTTTTATTATACGTCCTATTAATGTTGTGGGTACTGAATGAAAGGAAATAATGGATCTACAGATGCATTAAAAAGAAAGTGAGCCTTTTTTTCCACCTTAATTTTGCCTTTTTTTTTATATATTTTCTTTATTACACACACTCTACGTAATTGTAAGCCTGTTTTTTGAAAGACTATAATTATTATGATTAAAGTAAAAATAAAAATAAAAATAAAAAAATGCTTGAAATGTTGTGAGTACAGAACTAACTGACAAAACAATGAACTTTTCTTCTCGGAAATGACTCTGCGTTGGTTTTACTGCGAGCGCGCGAGTTGTATCATCATCCAGATGTGAAGCTGGAGACTTCTTGAGTCTACGATGAGGACAAAGTCCTTGTTGACGCCGCTTCTCGATGTCGATGTCTGGCGCTCAGCAGAAAGCACAAATTAACTCCGGTCACATCACACAGACACAGTTTTGGAACATATTTATAAAGATATATGTGTGAACACAACCTCATTCAGGTTTTCTCAGCACCTGTGTTTCCTCTCGCTCGTCCTCAATTCATTAGTCTCTCCTCGCTCCTCATCCCGTCCTTCCACACTGGGGGAGTCCTGCAGTGCGTCGAGGCCGATCCACCTCTCCACATCATTTATCACTATAAACATTGCTCATTGCTCCCGGCAAATATGTTTATTGTTGTCATTCGCTCATAGGCCATTTATTTAATGTGCTTTTTTTTTTTTATTATTATTATTTCTCCTCCTCTCACTCGCCGAGTCTCTCTTCATTGTGAGGAGTGAGCACATTGTGAGGAAATCAAACACGTATTTAATGATAATGGACTGATGTGAGAGTGAATGTCGGGGGGGTGGGGGGGGGGGGTAAGAGATTGGAACAGAACGGCGTGGGGAAAAATCAGATCCCAACATCTCCAAGGTACAAACATAATAGGAAGTCAAAAAGAATGCCTTTGCGCCTCAGCTGTTGTGAATCCTCCTTTTGTCAGCCGGGTCCCGGCCATCCCCGCCATTGTTCCGCTTTTTAGAAAAGGAATTGGATTTTTTTTCTTTTTGTCCTTTTCTGTGGTTTTTCTCCCCTTGTCGTGTGGCTGACTTCTATTGCTCACCAATGGACAGACTTAATTAGGACATTTCTGAGTGATTTATTCACAAAAGCACACCGGCTGCACCTCTGACCAATCCGTTTGGAATAAAGGACAATGCCGTCCAGAAATTGCTAATAACACTTTTGGAGGAAAATAAGCAATCAGGCCCGCCGGGCGGTTATTTATCAAAAATAAATTCAGGTTTTAGATGAAACGGCAACCTGTTGGTGTGTGTTTTTATTGGTTTATTTGGCGCTGATCACTGTAATGAAGTCTGTGGGAAAACTGGAAATGACAGAAAAGTGCTGCTGCGACTCAAATCGGTCTCACAAACACTGTGAAATAATATTTATATGGACGTTTGCACACGCTTGTACTCATTCCACCAGAATGACATTTTGCCCTTTAACTGTTCGCACTGCAAATACTCAATCATGCTAACTAAGGTAATGCAAGGCTTTTTTCCTTTATGACAGTTTCCCAACACACACACACACACACACACACACACACACACACACACACACACACACACACACACACACACACACACACACACACACACACACACACACACACGCAGCTATCTTCACAAAGCGAAAAGGTCAGCGTTTTAATGGCTTTGCTCCCCGTGGTAATCGCCTTTTTGGTTAGCCGTGCAAACTAAATGAAAAGATGTCGGTCCACGTGTGTGGGGGTTCAACCTACGCCGCTCCATTTCAATAAGTGACGTGCCATTAGCCTCGCCCTCCGCGGCGAGCTCTGTGAAATCGGGTAATCCACTGACTCATTTTGCTGCCCATCAGCGAGCGCCGGGGGAGGAGATCCTTCGCTCCTCTACCCCCACCCCACCCCCCCCCCCCCCCACCCCCCCACCCCACCCCCACCCCCTCCGTTAAACTCTCAGCTCATCACCATTGTCTCAACATGACTCTTTCTCCGACATATGGCTGACGAGGTCTGAGGCTTGAGGGAGTTCTGTCTCAGCACGTGGCGTCATTTCGATCACCATTCTGGAGAGTTTATTACAAATGCGCCGCTGTGTCAGCGGTCAGTCCAGCTGGTCAGCTGAAGGTAGAAATTAGTGAAATGAAGCCTGCGTTGGATCACAAGTTCATATCCACCATTTGAAAGTGAGTGGATTTGAGTAAAAACTGAGTATTTCCTCTCATCACCATGAATTGATCACAGAAATCGACGAAATCGTACTGGAGACCCTGCAGACGGGGGGTCACCCAATCACACACCAATGGAGGCGCTGTCACTCCAATGGGAGCAGTTTGGGGTTCAGTGTCTTTGCCCAGGGACACTTCGGCACGTGGAGATGCAACCTTCCACATGGGAGACGACCGCTCTACCAACAGAGCCGCCCAATAAAATCAAATCATAAAGCATTCAAACTCTTGTCATTCATTACTTTTTTTTAAGTTTTAATGATTTCTTTTGGACCAAAAAGTTCAGAACAAATGCACTTGAAAATGTTTAAATATAAAAAAAAATAACTTGAATTATAAAAATGTCATAGCTAGAAATTTACTTCACTCATTTCCAAGGTTTAATAATAATAAAACAAACCTGTTGTAGTTTTATGTTTTATCGTTTCCAGATGTTTCCGCTCTTTCTCCTGAGATAGGTCAGAGACACCAAAGGGTGGAAGTAGAAATTGCAGATGTTTGTCAACAAGAGCCCGACGAGCATCCGGCAAATTCACTGGCCAGGAAGAATCTGTAATGAGGAGCTTTGGAAACCAAAGATAGAGGAGATAAAATGAGCGTTGGCGTTTGATTGGCGAAGAGGGTCTTTGAGTGGAACTAGTAGGGGAGGCGCAAAAGAGGAAGACTCTGGAGGTGCATGTGAATGCTGAAGGAGAGGGGGCTTACGCGATATGATGCAAAACACCCTGCACACGGCAGCGTCAGATTACCAGTGCTGGTGGAAGATGTTCCATCAAGAATGAAGAAGAATAAGTACATTCGAGATTTGCCCGTTCCTGGATTATGGGATCTCGCCTTCCTTTTCGAAAGCCTTGGTCAGGTCGTCACATGACTCAGTCATATAATAATCGACACGTTTGGAAGACTGGGGCTTGAAGACTGCCACTCAAAGCTGGTTTGAATTTAGTAGATCGAGCCTCCGACATCTAACTTAAAATGCAGCTAATTCCACTTTGAATTCCTTCCTTCATCCCTTGACTGGGAACTCTGTGTGTTTTTAGACAAACAAGGCAAAATTAATTCCCCGCAGTGTGAAGGAGCCTAACTAATAGACCAAGATGGGTCCTCTGAATGTAGTTAAGTGCGCCGCTGCTCTGCTCCTGCCGCAGCTCAAACCCCTCCTGATTGGTTTAAGGATGCACGCGCGCACCAGTAATCAGCGTGAATCCACCAGCCATTTCACAAAGTTCACAAGTGTGCCCTTTCTGGAGGGAGCGAGGGCTTCACACTCAATGTTGTTTCCACGCTAGCCGGCGCGCGTCACAGCCTAATCCTTCCCCCTGGAACCCAGGCAGCGTTAAACTAGCTGAAATGAGTGCCATGCAGGGAGTAAATGGAGGGAGACGACCGTCCACAATGGCCCTGGAAAGTAGCTGCTCTTGTAAACGGGAGGATTAGAGGGAAAGAAATCCTCCTCTCCTTGTGTAGGCGGGCCCGCAGAGACAAAGCAAAGGTGTTTACACTCCTTCTCCGCGCGTACAGTCCTCCGACCCCGGGCCCACTGTGTGACCAGCCGAGCGTGGCGGGAGACGAACCACTCATTCCGTCTCATCCTGGTGAGAATGAAACTGTATCGTCGCTGCTTTCAGCCGCGCCGGCGGCCCGACTCCGAACACAGGTTGGTTTAGAGCTTGGTTGAACTTTCTTTCATCACGACACCAACATTGCGTATTTTAAAAGAAATCTCTGGACGCTTGTTGGAGGAATCACAGTAGGGTGACGGCCACGTCTCCAGAGGTTGAATCACGGTGACTTTGGTGGTTGCGCCATTTCACCTCGAGGTTTACGTTTGCCTCCCGTTGTGAGATGTTCTCACTATGACCAGAGCACACAACTATCCTGCCCATGATAAAAGTTTTATTAAGACCATCATGGTCCCCAGAGGATGAATTGTATTGACTTGATTATGGCCGAACTTCATTTAGAAGAAGGTCAAACGTTCCAATTATTTGTTTTTGTGTCATCATCTGTTCTATTTAGACATTTAGAATTCCCAGGGGATGTTATTTGTTGATGTCAGTCATCACAAAGGTGGATTATGATGACTTTGATAGGCGTCTTATATGTGCTATCGCAGGTCAAAGTTTAATAATTACACTACCTGCTAGGAAGCTTGTTTCATTGAGACATTCATGGTCTTCAGAAGCTGCATTTTTCTAATAACCCTGTAGGTGAATTATGCTGACTCATGTTAAAACGTGTCAACATCACAAATTTTTTTTCTCGAGCAACATATCAGGTTTTTTTGTAAAAGATATTTAACCAGTATTGGACATATTTTCTAGTGTCCAGTCTAGTCTAGTACAGATGGTTCTCGCTGGATGAAACTGAATCGATTTTGTGCCACATATTATTGTGTGTGTGTGTGTGTGTGTGTGTGTGTGTGTGTGTGTGTGTGTGTGTGTGTGTGTGTGTGTGTGTGTGTGTGTGTGTGTGTGTGTGTGTGTGTGTGAAAAACGTTGACTATTATGGTTGAATTGCAGCATCACAAAGACTTTTTGAAATTTTTGGTTTATTCCAGCAGCTCTGATGCAAACATTAATGGATTCCAGAAGCTTTGTTAATATGTTAACGACTTTATTGATTTCCCCTGTTTTGGTCTTACTTTTTAAACTTTTTTTTTTTTTTCCCTATTAATTTGATCCTTCAATTGTTAATACGACTATGTTACACTTCCTGCTCAACCAGCACACATCAAGCAGGCTGTGACTAATCGCTCGGCTGCCGTCTGTCACTGTCACATTAACACTTTAAAGTGAGCTCATTAAACGGCGGCCCCGGAGGTCTCTCAGCCGCTCCGAGTGCACGCAGGCGGCGGCGGTGGCAGCCATTTGCATTCCACGCCTGACCCCTTCACAATCGGGCAACGGGCTTTCAGGGGAATGCGGACAGGCATGACTGGAGAAAACAGAGCAGCTTCATCGCCTCCACCTTGCTGCCCCCCCCCCCCCCCCCCCCCCCCCCCCCACTATACACCCGACAACCCACGTCGTTCCACTTTCCTTCGTCTTGCCTTGTTGCACTCTGCCTCTTTTTGTGTAACTGCCCCCATTTGCCCGAACTCCCAAGCCTCTTTTTTTTTTCATGTCACTCTCCCAACTTTGTCAGGTTGATTTTTGTTTTCTATTTTTAGACCTTCCCTGCTCTCCTCCGTGAGTTTCTAAGACGACAAATGGAAATGATCCGGAAATTTTACGAGGGAGGTAGAGTAAAAGGCGCCGCCGTAGTGCGTTTGCCCTTGTATTGGACAGCCGACGATATATTGAGAGAGCAGCGCAGGTAGCGAGCGCTTTGTTTGCAGGTCCTGATGACACATAAATAACGGTGCATTTCATTATGCTAATATTTGATTAACAAAAAAGGTGGCGGCGGAGCGCCACGGGTGGGATTGCACCATGTGTTGTGTGTGCATCATACAGCGGACTGCGTTCGGTTGATGGAGCCATTCGATCTCGTAGATATGCCCCGCAGAAACACCGTCTGCTAATGTCTGCGCTCTTCCAAGGCGCCACAACACCTCATTCTCAAATTGGAAATTACACACACGCCACAACCCCCCCCACCCCCACCCCGTGCCAATCAAAGCAGTGTTTTGTATTTTGAATGTGGTGTCTAATCAGCGATGCTCCTCCAACATTGTCAAAGATTGCCTACCAAATGTTGGGAGAGTTACAAAGTATAGTGGAGCGAAACGCCTAACACATGTTCATTAATAACAAGTCTTTGGTGTAAATATGGAAGCTAATCAGACAAACCTTGCCTTACGAGGTAATCAGGAACGATGTGTGTGTGTGTGTGTGTGTGTGTGTGTGTGTGTGTGTGTGTGTGTGTGTGTGTGTGTGTGTGTGTGTGTGTGTGTGTGTGTGTGTGTGTGTGTGTGAGAGAGAGAGAGAGATCGGGCTCCCAGGTAATTATAGCAGACAGCTGCCATGGCATCCTGGATCAGTCCCACGTCAACACACTCTCACACACACACAGAATAGGTCCCATATCGACGTTGCGTCGTTATTAGCGGGCAGATTTGTGTCGTTTTATTCAGAGTCTCAGATAAGCCCGAGCAAACTGTGTCTGCCACGCATCCAGAGTGCTGGAGTGCGGAGATGAGATGCACCTGCTGTCAAGATAGCGGGCGAAGACAATGGTTTGTGAAAGATGCCGGAGAGGGTTTACATTGCAACTCAATGCGTCGAACAGGAGACGCCGGCCAGCCTCGCCTTGCCGGCACAAACTGTGGACGGGGTGTTGTTCTCCATCTTCACCCATTTTCTTTCCTCACCTGATCCTTCCCTTCATGTACCCGGATCTGTCAGACCTCCCCTTGTCCCCCCCCCCCCCCTCCCTCTGTAGTCCACGCTGTGTTCGCCGGGCATGCCGTGGTATCATGCCTGCATGCATCATGGACCCGCTAACAAATTACACAGAGTAGCCACTCCGCTTCCCCTCTCACTCAGCTGTCAAGTGGAGCCACTGGAGCATCCTCCCTCCTCTCCTCTCCACTTCCTTCCATCCATCCATCCATCCCCTCTATCTCACCATCCAGCGTTCCTTTTCCCCGCCACACTCCTTTGCCCCCCCCCACCCCCGTCTCCAGTACCTGTTCACCCGTCAGAGCTGCAGAAGTGATCTCCAGCCTCTCCGTCATCCCTCTTCATAAATCCATCCATCTATCCATCCCTCTCCCATTACTTCATCTTCCTCCCCGCTCAGCTTTCCAGCCTCCCACACAGGCACGTTGCTATGTACCAAGAAATCATCTCTTCACTCTTAAGCCTCGCTACAGAGCCGCAGCGTCGTCCAGCTGAGTTTGAAAAATACATTTTTTCTGTGGTCGGCTGAAGCAACTCCGGGTGTAAAATAACATCATTCAGCTCCTCATCGTCTGTCAATAAATCCTGAGATGGTATCACTGCCTGCTCCCAGCAGGTCGTAGATGTATGGCAGGGTAATATGGACAGAGAAAAACAGAAACAACTTAATGCAGTCGGCAGAAGGTAGAACTACTCTGCCTTGGTAACAACCTTCTCTGTGCCCTCCCGGCTGCAGGAGGTGGGTTACTCATCAGACACACACTCTTTGTAATAACGCTTAAAATATATATTTTTTTGTACTTGATTAGCCCTGAGATTATGAAAAAAAAAAATGCAGCAGTGACTTTACAGAAGGTGATTGCGGTGCCCTTTCCACCCGATGTACCGAGACTAGTACATTACCAAGAACAATGTAAGCGAATGGTTCGAGTTACGTTTCGGTTCAGCGGCGGCAGAAGCGTCTGATGGAATTGTTTGTAGAAGTCGGCGGCTTTTTTTGTTTCAAAATGACTCTGTTGAACATGGCGAGTATTTAGACCTGTCAAACTTTTACTACAAAGTGGTACTATGGGCCAAGGACCAGCTCTTTGACTGTGACCATTCTTCATTCACATCTTTATCCTTGGTACTTTGTCTGTGCGTACTCGCATTCGTCCAGTTAGGAGGCGTATTAACCGTGACCCCCTGACCTGATTCAATTGCTTTGAGTCGAAAATTTCGCAGGGTCCTCAGGGTCACTATCACCACGCAAAGAGCTTCACAAAGCAATGGCTGAAGTTAACAGTTATCCAAATAAAGGGTATGGCAAGAAACATTTCTTTGAAGACGTTTATACTCTGGCATTGTGAGACGTTACGGTTCTACCCTGGGTTGTCAAACCTGCACCAACTGGTCCAAACCTGGCCTACAAGAGGGTTCAAACCGACTTTCTAGCGCCAAAGCCGCCGTACCGTGACGTTCACATCCACGTAAAGAAACATTGCGGCGAGAAAATGTCAGAGTTTTTAGACAACATTAGGTTATTTATAATCTCTTTGTCGAAAGTGCATTACGTTTCCATTTTTAGAAAGTTGAGACCAAATTAGACTGTATTTGGCCTCCGAACTAAAATTACACATCTGGTTTAGCGAAAGCCTTTGATTACCGGCGTCCAGATTGAAATCCATTTGACAATGCACCAATCTAATGCTGAGCCACATGCGAGGAGGTGAATGGCTTTCCAACACATTCACAACGTTTGGGAAATGTCCCGACCTATAGTTGTGTCTCTTTGTCCCAAACTGCATGTTGGTATTACTACTAAAGTGTGGATGTTTACTGGGTGGAAGGCCACTTTAGGAAATATCAGGCCAAGGTCTGAAGATGGTCTTGTGACATGAACTAGACCGACGAAAGAACAAACGTCATTGAAGTCATCAAAAGACCGAGTCAGCGAATCTTTTATTCAGCTGTCAGGCTTGAAACATGCTTTAAAATCAGTCTTTTATCAGTCCAGTTACATGTCAGCGTTGACTGATCTGTGGATCCCGCAGCTTCACCTGGTCAACTCGCTCAATGCAGCCAGAGAAGCGCAGTACGTTTGTCGCAGGGCAAATACTTCACGTGACTCTTCAGACATAGTAATGTTATGGATAACGTGGTTAGAGAGAGAACTGCTGATCTCGTCACTCAACTGTTGTTTATCTCTCATGAATGTGCAAATATATTGACATCTGGCCTTTCCTGTCTCTTTGAGACCTGATGGAGAATCTCATTTCTTCCCTTACTTTTGTTTCTCTGCTAATTTCAGTGTATTTCAAGATGGTGGCATCATTTAAGCACTTATAAGCTCTGTGGGAAAACCTGTTTCTTCAGATAATAATGACTTGAAAATATTGTACTCTACTTCCCTGAGACACACTGAGAGGGTACCTTCACATGAAGAATGATCTAAAACAAGAACAGTCAAACGTTGTTTGACTCTGCCTAAAAACCCGGCTTGTTGCAGAACTTGTTCACCGACACGTGTGCAGGATGTCTAACCTGACACCCAGACACCATCGCTCGGCACACCCAGCTCAGCCGGTCTGGCTTCGCGGCAGCGGAGGAGCGGGACACAGCTGTGATTAATAGGCTGACGGCGGAGCCCTGACCTCTGAAGGTCGCCGGGTTGTTTCCTGTTTGACTAGCCACACGGCGCACTCGCTTATAATCACACACACACACACACACACACACACACACACACACACACACACACACACACACACACACACACACACACACACACACACACGCGCGGGCAGTCAAATGCACCGCTGCTTCCGCCCCATTTCCACCGAGACAATATTCTGTGTATTTACTGTCCGCTGAAGAGCTCTGAATACCTGAGGGCCTCGGGTTTACGGCCGCGATAAGACGCCACGGCTTTCATTAGCGTGTCACAGTGTCATAATACCACCGCTGCCAAATGACATGTGACCACATCCCGATCGTAAATAAACCCTGCTGTGTACTTGAAACTCCAGCTTGTACTGTATTTCACACACTGGAGGATCCCTGCTAGTGAAGGAAGATGGGAAAGAGAAAGACGAAGGCCACACTCCTTTCCCATAAGTCATAGCGTTGGAGCCTCCTGGTCTGAGTGATCTTATCTAATGCCCCCGTCAACCTTCCCTGACCTTGATGGCAGTCAAACAGAACCCCCACCACCCCCACCCACCTTTGATATCGAAGGTGATCCTCTCCCGTACCACCGCCTTAATAGAGCTTCCCCATTGATATGCATTGCTTTCTACCGGAGAGTCTTCCTCTCTTGGTGCTGTTGGGTGGAGCGGTGCAGGTCGCGACCCCCAAAGCCAGGACTAGAATAGGAAGGAGGCTGATGTTTTCTGCCTCAGAGATGTGCCGGATGCTCGCATAACTACTGAATTTTCAAGTCCAGCATCGGGCGTTGAGTATTTGTCCCTCATTAGATTCACCGGATCTTGGCGGCTAACCGCTAACGAACCTGCCGCTATAACCTCGGATCTTGTTGCTGTGTGTCGACCGAGTTGGGGGAACCGGGGACATACAAGCGTGTAGATTTCAGTTCTCT
Source organism: Lipophrys pholis (assembly GCF_963383615.2). Lineage (NCBI taxonomy): Eukaryota > Metazoa > Chordata > Actinopteri > Blenniiformes > Blenniidae > Lipophrys > Lipophrys pholis. Next base: position 17,403,281 of record NC_137648.1, on the reverse strand, counting down.
TTATTTAAAGCCACTCTCTTTAAAGACAGTCCTGCACCCTGTTGATGCCTGTGAGCGAAGCAAATGGCAGCAGATTGTCGTTCGCCCTCGGGGACGTTGACACAGACGTGGCAGCTAAATGCAGCCCAAGGGTCTCCCCCGCCATAATCACCCCGAGGGATCACACAGCAGACGCTTCCCTCTTTTTTCGTATGTGTGATCGAGTGGCAGAGGGCAGAGTCCCTGCCGAAAGAACAGTCGGAGCTGTTTTATTCTTCAGTACCACTGCTGCAAATCGTCCCAAAGTGCCAGGATGTCAGGTCAGGTGGGATCGCTGCAACAAAGATGGCCGCATTTAGAAACTTTAATTAAAGCAGGGTTTTTTGTTTTTTCGGTCTTTAGAGGTCGTCTTAAAGTCAGCCGTGAGTTGCTGCTGCCACGTTATGGGAAAATGAAATATCAGGTTTGGGGACGGACCGCAACGTAGAGCCTTTGTGTATCGTTTACATATGGAGTATAGATTACACTTTAGGGCATGTGATAAGTACTGTATCGGTACTCGGTATATCGGTAGCTGACGGTTAGTACTCGTACTTTAAAAAGTTGCATCAGTGCGTCACTACTCGAGTTATTGTTTCTGCTTGTTCACAGTGTTTGTGGTTCTTATAAGACAAGTTTAGTAAACCATAATGGCAGAATTTCAGTAAAATTTGATTATTTTGTCTTGTTAAAAATAATAGATAAACAAATAAATAAGTAAGAAAATAAAAAAATATATAAATAAAAATAGTGTGAAATTAATCTTTGACAGATAAATAAAAATAAATCTATAAATAAATTGATAAGATTTGAGAGAAATTGGGACAAAAACAGGCTTGTCCATGTCTCCACAAACACAATCCCACAACAAACCAACAAAGCTCATTTCAGACTCATGTCATGCTGACGGCCGGTTGTACCAATGCTCCCACTAAACACCAGAAACAGTCGATCACTTCGCCGCCAAAACTAACAGCAGTAAGAGATTAAAACATTACGCATAACGCCTTGAGCAGAAGCTGAGAGGTGAGGAGACGAAGCCTTGTTGACGTTTTCTGTGACTCACGGGCGAGTCGGTCAACTCCCAGAAGGCCTCGCTCCTCCAGAGACGAGCTCCCGCCGAGCGAGCTAAATCTGTCGGGCGATGACGGGGCGACGGGATCTCTGGAAAAACTGCCCAGTTGTTATGGCCGAGCCGGTTCTGCACTGAGCTGCAGCTGCAGGTAGTAATTACTGATTAGGCTGAGGAAAGTGGGGACAAATGCAGTGTATAATCAGAGAGCCCGTCGACAGTGGGAGCCCTTCACAATGGCTTGTAATTAACAAGATAATTGGTGAGAGATGGCGAAGATTTCTCCGGTTCTTCCCTATTTGCGTGCCATTTTGCACGGAGTTCTTTATGACTTCTTCGTTCCTCGCCTGTGAAGGTTGAGTCGGTAATGATACCGCGTCCCCGCCGTGGCGGTTCGCCAGGATTCAAGCCGGGGAGAGAAGTGGAAGCAGCGGCGCTGCACCTGGATGCTCGCCACATCCCGTATTTGTTTTTTGCGGAGCACACATGTGGGCGCAACAAGCGCTCTCCGGAGCGGCGTCACTTTACCCTGCGAGGGAGCCTAAGAAGGCTGACCCCCCCCACTCACACACACACACACACACACCCACCCCCACCCCGAGAACATCTCTCCGTACGTATTCATTAGTGTTATTCTTACAATAACTCCAGTAATGAGTGCTCAGGCGGCTTCCTTTCGAATACCGTTCAGTACATCACACACTCAGATAGGAAAGATGTTTATCGCTCCTTTTCCAATTATATTTCTCCAGATTAAGGTGTCGCCGTGGCACTTGTTTCCTTGACAACGCCGTCGTTATTTCACCCTTCTTCCAAGTACCCTTAATCTGAGCGGATATGAAAACTCTTCATGTGCAATTTTTTCTTTCTTTCTTTTTTTTTTTATTCCTTCTCCGCTCAGTTAGCCACACTAGCGCTGCCTGTCCAACCTCTCCAGCACACATCGTGGGGTTTCTTTCAGGAGAGACTTTAAACGGCCACGGTGCTTTTGCCACGCACGATTTTCCCCCCGCTCGGTCCTCCTTTGTCAGTTTGTAGGGACCCCTTGTTGGATTACACTCGTGGCCGCCGGCTGGTAATATGGCACGTTGGAGAAAGCATTTGATACCAAGAACAAGCCCGGTGTTTATTGGATTTCGTCTCATTGAAAGTAGACGAGAAACAGAAAAAGAATTACACAGGCAAAAAACTTGGGTAAATTGATGGAGCATGAAGGATGTTAATAATGTAGAAGGTCTTCAAAATTCAATCTCCAAAATGTGTACTGCTGGTAGGAGAGAAGAAAAAAAAAGAAAAAAGAAAAGAAACCCACCAGAATGACACAGAACAGAGTGTATATTTGACAGGTGACATGATTCTTTTTCGTGTAATTGATTTGCTTTGCCATTTGTTTCCCTCCGTTTTCTTTTTTTTTTTTTTTCTTCCCCTTCATCTTTTGTGGAGCGCGGGAGGCAGCCGCCGTGATAGATGAACCTGGTGGAGTTCATTTTTCCCCCTCCGCACTGCTAGGTAGCCTCCAGTGCAATGAACAGTGGCATTTCCCCGCGCAGGTTATGGCAGAATAGTAATGTTTCCCACTTACTAAACATGTGTCCCTGATGTATGTGTCTCCCCAGCCTGCATGCATGCTTCTTTTTTCTTTTCTTTTTTTTACCCATGAAGTATAGACCGTGGTGACATTTCGTATTTATTGCTAAAATATATCAAAAAATGCTAATGAATCTCTTTCTTTCTTTTCTTTTTCATGCATATCCTGATGTTGTTCCGATCAGGTAAGAACTCTTTTGTCTTTGTTTGACATCAGGGGTGTTGAACATATAAGGCCTGTGAGCCAAAACCGTTTGGAGTTTGTAAAAACACGCCTAATGCAACAGATGTAAGAGAGGTTTTTTTAGGGGACATTTCACTGTATTTCGCACCGGGAAGTATGATTTATGTTGGTATTATAGTAATTGTCAATAGTGATTGTTAGTGTAGACATTTACATCATGTATACTCTGCACCACAACAAAGAAAAAGTTTAAATTTAAAGTTTATTATGTCATTGTTTTACCTGTCTGGTCCACTAAAGGTGAAACTGGGCTGTAGGTTACATCTGAACTAAGATGAGTTTGGCACCCGACACAAGGTTTGTTAGATTTAGGTCATAAATCCCATTGTATGATTGCTATCATTATAGTTTGCCTAGGTGCTAAAAATGCTATTGTGCTTATATTCTTTGGGGGGGGGGGATCAGTTTGAATCAAATTATTTAGGAAATGTGCTGTCCACCCTTTTCTCTGGGAGTAATGCAACAATGACAGTCCTCGCTACCAAAGCAATACCACACAACACAAACTACACAGACACATAAACAGAATCAAGAACAGATTGTTTGTCGGGAAAGAAGTTTTCACTCTTGTTCGTGGCAGAACAGAATCTGTTTTATTCCGGCATGAGTAACGCGTTTAGCCAAGAGGCGTTCAAGGACTTCAAAAAGTTACTATCTTAAACTGCTTCTTTCTTGTAGTAACAGTTCTGCTGATGTACGGTTGCTGTGAGTCACTGGCGAGCTGTCAGCTGTGGATGAGTCAGTTTGTGGGAGGAAGATGCTCTATAATCGGGATGTTTTACGTCCTCTAATGTATCACAGTTACAGGAAGGTAATGTCACGTTTTACATCTCAATGTAAATACGACTGAGGCCCCGTTTACACGAGTGTTTTCCACCTCGGGAGCCATTTTTAAAAAGTTGAGTTTTCATTGGCGTTGAGCGTTGTTGTCGTGGAAACACGATGAGGGACATTACATTAGTCACATCAAGATTGACGAAGCGCTTCTCCACCACCGAACAAGAGATCAGTGAGATAGTAACAGAGCTGCGCTTCATTGGCAGATATTGCTAAAGCTGACATTTCAGGCAGGAAGCGGGATGAAGAACTGAGTTCTTCATTTTCTTTCCAGTTACTGGTGTGATCGACATTACTCACAACGCGAAATGAAATTTAACTTTGATAACTACATTTAAAGCAGTTCTGTGTCAGCAAGAGTCTCTTCTCTGAATTCATTTAGAGGTATATCTCATTCACAATTTAGCTTTAGGATCACACAAAATGTGTCCAGTAGAGAAAATTAACATTTCGGAAAAAAAACGTAATCTTGAACTTTTGTCGGGGGTCATACGTCCACTGCATCCTTGTTGCTTCTGATTGGATGAAGCTGATATGTGGGCGGGACTTAAAACTTAAATACATCGAATAATGAGAGTAAAGCAAAACAGTCACTTGTAGTGTCGAGGTCGGGGGATGCTTCTTAACAAATATGTGACGTAAAACTGAATATTTTCATCAAAACACATGTTCTTTGAGGGGGAACTTGCAGGAGGAAGAGGAAGAGATGATTTTTAACCTTCGATATTTACAATCTATTTACTTTCCTCGTCATTATTCGTGTTTTATCATGTGTGACGTACGAGTCTGTCACTGACCTCTCGTAAAAGGCCAAGGGAGCCGACACGCCGCTCCCCGCCGCTCCCCCACATTGTCATATTTCACGTGCATCTTGATGTGTTTGTCAGCAGCAGGAGTGATGACCCATAAAGTGTCCGGTGTACCGGAGGACGGTAGTCGTGGTGGTGGTGGTGGTGGTGGGGGGGGGGTGTGTTCGAGTGCACGACGATCTTTCTGACAATCGATGCCTGAATAGCACCGACGGCGATCGTCCCCGCCCATTGTGACACCGTCTCGTCGTAGCCGCCATGGTGATAGCCCCGCCGCATTTCATTTCTCTCTTCGAGTCGATGTTCTTTTTTTTTACTCCTTTCCACCAGAATACTCATTCAATTTTTTTTTTTTTACTGTGGTACGAGACTTGCGAGCAGCTTGCGGGGCGGGAGCGCAGTAATTACCACGGTTATGTCAGGACTGGAGCTGGGAAACGTCAGTCCCGGGGGGGAGAGAAAGGCCACTAGTGCAGTGATGGCCCCCCGAAATTAATGGAGAATTGGAAATGAATCAATAGCTAATGAAAATGTGTGTTCACTCTATTACTGCCTTTTATGATGGCTGTAGCCTCCGGCGGGGCGCTTTGTCACCCGGCTACAGCGAGCGCCGACGCCTGAGTGTGTTGCTCTCTCATCATATTCATCAGTTTTACTCTCTCCATGTCCCCCCCCCCGCCTCTCCGAGCCGCCGCCCGACCCCGTCCCGCTCTTTCTCCTCAGCCACAAATTAACCGGGGTAATCAGCGCTGGTGCGCAGGGAACAAATGAATGTTTGGTTTGTGTCGCGATGAAGTAGACGACTTTTTCAATCTTCGCAGTGGTGGCTAATGAGTAGTTTGTGTAATATTTAGGCTGAATGGACTCAAGTGACTGGATACCAGCAAATGGTACATTCCCTCCATCTTTGTTGACTTCCTGATGGAGCAATCCTCACATGCACAGGGAGAACATGTAAACTCACTAAGAGGTGAGATCTGCAGTCAGTCCCATGTCTGGTTTTCTTCTTGAAAAGATTTGATTAGACAGAAAAAAACAGGAAGACACGATTGAGTGGAACTTAGATTTCTTGTTTCTTCAACTCCATTTGTTTATATTTAGAGAAGAAAATGCAAATAACTGTTTAATTTACCCAATAAAACTGATTGCAGAGCTTCCCAAAATTGAATGAATTCAAGATTTTTCTGGAAGCACTTATTGAAAATAAACAAGGGGAAAAAAACCCTTGTTCTATGTGTGTGTTGCGTGGCCTTTGGGATATTTGCTATATGATCAGGAGGCGTTCAGGTGCAGGGTCGAACGTGGGACAGAAATGCGCCGACTCCCGACTGTACAGATTTGTCTTAAAAAAAAAAATTGATTATTAAAAAAAAAAGTTTTTTCTACAATTTTAACGTAACGTGAGAAGTTTCAAAGCATTTTTAAAAATTCTAATTCCAATAACTTTGGCGCAGTGTTAAACATTTCATACTTTATGGAATATTGTGATATATTGTGATACTAAAGTCTTAATTTTCCCCATTTATAAGCAAAGATTTGCATTTTTACCACTCAGATAATGATTGAGTTGTTATTACACATTTGCGTATGTAGCTCTAAACAGAAACGGAAATGATTTCAGGTTGCGATATGTATTTGGGGTTCAGGTGCCACCTGCTTGTATTTTTGTACATACAGTGGAAACAACACAAACTTTACTTTCTTTAGTTATTTCAATACCGATTCCCAAAGTAATGTAACGTATACTACCGGAAAAAAATGACAAAAAGACTGATTCACATAATTTCAAATGAAAAGATTTTTGCTTTTGACGATCCTTGTGTCATGTTATTGTTGTTCTTGTCAGAGTCTGATTCAAACAATATTAAACAGCTACATGAAATAAATAAAAATCCAACTTCAGCATTCTGAAATAAGCTGAGCCTCATAAACACAACCAGTATGTCATGAGAGCAACTATAAAACACAGAATTATGTTATTATTTTAGCGGTTTTGAATTATATTTTACATAATAGGACAAAGGAATGCCTGCGTAGAAGACGTTAAAATGAAAGACTGAAGTTAACTTCCTCAGTTGAGGGTAATTATTTCTTTTATACAAAAAAATAAAATATATACTAATCAATGAAAATAATGAATTTGTTGTAGAAGAGTGTGTCTCTCCTCCCAGAGGACAAAACAGGTAAATGCACGATGAGCAATAACATAACAGACCGCAGTTATTTTGAGAATGACTTAGCTTTGGGAGACGCGGCGCCACCCAAACGAGTGAGCGCCGATCACTAACGTGCTAAATCTGCTAGCAGTGCTAAATGTTGCTACCCGCTGGTCACGTTAGAGCTAGCACACGCTCGGCGCCGTGGCGTCAGTCTCACATCAGGGTTATCAAAGCAGCGCGTCGGTGAAGAGCAGCGGCTGGTTTGAAGGCGTCGTCTTCGTCGGACAATGTCGCCCGTCGGAGGAGTGGGAGGTGGGGTGGGGGTGGATGGTGTTGGAGGTGTGTGTGGGGGGGGGGGGGGGGGGGGGGTGGAGGTGATCGGAGCCTTTTATGTCACTTATCCAGGTTCCACAGGGACACAGACCTCAGTGCACATTAGTCGACGGCTCCCCGAGGATTCACAGATCATTTCTCTTCCCTGACATGGTGCAACGCAGCACTGCCCCGGGGAGCCTAACAGCGCATGACTTGGCCTCTGTGTGTGTGTGTGTGGTGTGTGTGTGTGTGTGTGTGTGTGTGCGGTAAAACAGATACCCCCCCCCCCCCCCCTCGCCCCACGCCGGTTCCATTCCCTGATCAGATGTGACATATTCTCTCTTTCTCTATCACGTGGGGGAAGTTAGTCCACTTACCGAACACCGTTTGGGGTTCATTTAAATTCATTTAAACGTAATCAATCCATTGACAAAGCGCAGGGAAATTAATTCCTCTGTTTTCCGCGCTTCCTTCCAGCGTACAGTCGCTGCTGCCGCCGCCGCCGCCTGGAAATCAAATTTTTTTTCCAAGCAGTCAATCTGCCAGCCGCGCGCGGCTGTTTCATTATAGCCTTTGAGTGAAGGTGTTTTTTTTTCCTTATGGTCTAACCTAAACTGTGATCAACAGCTGTTTTGTAGCTTGTTATATGTGATTGATGGAATACAATAGTGATTCACGCACGCCTTTATTTGACTCTCACAAACAGCCAGTGTCTCGTCTGTGTTTTCAGAAACTAAGGAGAAACACCAGATTGTGTGAAAATGAAACCTTTGAGATGTCTGTCTTTTTTTCGAGATGAAAGATGTGTTCGGTTCGTTTTGTTGGCGGTACAGATTTGCATTAACTAATGTTCAAAATCAAGTTGTCTCTGTGGTTCCTTCTCTTGGAAATCAGATTCTCTAAGTTAGGTGTTGTTCCAGCGTAGGAACACGAGACGTTTGGCTGGATGAGAAATGAAGTTGCGGGGTTAAAACTCAGAGTTGGGACTTGCTCCAGCTCACTAATAGTGAAACCTGGACCAGAGGGGTAAATAACCTCATGCTCCGGCACCACAGAACCAGTTTCTCACTCTTAAGGCCCAAATATGCTTCTTTAATGCACCTAAATTGGTAGTTTAAAACGCTGTCACACATTCCTTACGGTGCACGTTGTTGGTTTCATGTGTGACGTTTCTCATCAAAACATTGGTGAAACGGGTTTAAAATCACTAAGATAGGCATATGTGTCCATGGTACTATTTAGAACGTGGTGTTAGGTGATAATTTGTTGCTCTATGTTTACGACATTGCAAGTGAAGATATTTCTAAACTGTTCACACAAGCTATACATGTCACGGGTTTAACATGATCAATGCGGCTCAACACTGCCCCCACAGGTCATCAGTGGTATTACTCTGGTTACTACACAGCCATAAAAGTGCTAAAATAGATGACGGAAGACTCCGTGTGTATCGGTCTGAGTATTTAGCATAAAGCACATAAGTCATATTACGCTTTTATTTAAGGCCGCACAGCACAACGCAAATGTATTGTTCTCTTGATATCAACATTCACAACATACATATTGCAAGTTTTGGATTTTACTGCCATAAATCACATTTAATCTGTATTACATGTTTTGATGCGTCCTTTCTATTCAATTTTTGAAAGAAGTTACGCAAGAAATTCAATTATTCTTCTATTCTCAGTTTTTACACTTTGTTGTACGTTAAACATGTAATTAGATATTTAACGCACTGTAATCCTCGTCTTTTTGTGGGTTTTTTTGTTTGTTTTTTTCATTCCCAGGCAACGAAAAGTACCTCTATGTTATGGGATCCATCTAAACTTTCTTTAAAATATGCTTAGACAAGCTCTGTTGGAAATGTTCTACTTTTTGTGTCATATGGCACTCGTTTAAAAGAGAATTTCAAACCTTCTCTACATGTTTGAAAGAGGATGGATGTACGGACTGTCATTGCTTTTCTTTGTCTTTTGTTGCTTTGTTTTTGTCGCTCTTTGTCAGTCCTGTTCACTTCAGGCCGGCGGGCCATCAGATGCTCCAGTCTGGCTCGCACGATGGACCTTGTAAAGTGTGAAAATTACAAAGAACATATTAATTCAAAAATTTTCCAATAAAATCAACTGCTGATTCAAGAGTTTAAGAGCAAATGACGAGTCGTAAAATGTAGGAAAGGGTCATTGAGATTAGATATTTGGAATGTAATTGTGTTTCTTTGCACTATAACAAAGGAACACGTTTGGATTTTCTTTCATTTAAAGGTTATAATACTGGAATTTTATGGTTTGTTCTTAATGTATTATAAATTAAGATCATTTTTGTCAACCTTTACCACCTTTATGGACCCAAGAGTTGCTTTCTTCCTTTAAAAAGAACGACTTTGGTCCAATATGGGAAATCAATACAAACCTAATTTCGGGGAGTCAATAAACAAATAGGATAGAAACTCAAAATAAGTGATCAGAGTTGATCAACCCAAAAGTGCCACTATTGTAATTTCGGATCTAAACCATAATGCCGATCCCTAAAAGTGAAGTAAAGCCTGTTAAATGGCTCTCCAAAGTTAGAAACATTCTTATGTCGGTGTCGGTGTTACCTTTGTCTGTTCGATCCCTGGTGGACGGACTCACAGCTGCTCCATTAGCATGCCGCTCGGCCCGTTAGGCCGGAGCAGGCCGACACCTCTGAGGTCAAGAGTCCCTCAAGTGACGAAATTAACCATTCACCCATGTTCCTAGAGAGAGAGAGAGAGCGGGTGGGTGGAGGGAAGAAGGGTAGCTTGCCTTATCATGCCACAGAAACCTGCAATCATCCTCAGAGGCAGATTAGCCAGCGGGCCAGTGAGCCTGTGAATACCCTTCACTGCCTGAGCAGGTGGACTCACATACCAAGTACGGCACATTAATCCAGCCGGCTCGCAAATGAGGAGGCTGGCTAACAAGGCCCGGCCGGGGGCTTATGTGTCCGCCATTAATTGGGAAGGTGGCTGCTTGGTTAATTTGATTCCAATTTGGACAAAAAAAAAAGATAAGAAAGGAATGGTGGGATCGAATCAAGTAGGACGAGGAGGGGGGGGGGGGGGGGCAGAAGTTGCCTGAAACGGAGCATTTGGTGTCGTCAGCAGTATCACAGTCCGCCTGCTGTTCCCTGTAAATGTTCACCGGGCTCGGTGTTCATTCCAAAATTATGTTTAGCGAACGGCACGTAAAGTGTTTGGAAAGAGTCCAGGAGACTCTTGTCGGTGTTCGCTTTGCTGATCACATTTTATAAATGTGCGCACGCTGTTCTGATGTGGTGCTTTCCTGTAGAGTGACTCTCATGGTGAGTTTGTTTTATTTAATGTGGGCGGACGGATAAAACATCTGATGTGGGGACACACTAAAATCCAAGGGCAAGTGTCCCCTGAAGACAGGAGTCCACTCTTCAGAGGTCATGAGGACAAACTGTAGAACCGGTTGATGCTGAATGAACCAAAAGGAACTTTTATTTAAACTGAACCAATAGAAAAAAAAATTATACAATATAAATACAGAAGTAATTATGTAAGTAATAAAGGTCGAAAAAAAAAAATATATATATTTAGACAATGATAGGTTTACACCAGAAAACAAGACAATAGTATACAACAGTATTTCTGGAAAGGAAGAGATTTTCAAATAGTTTATTTGATTCACAACATTGATCATACACAGAAAATCTTTGTTGACGACAGATCGTGCAGCATGTGTTTATATGATCGCTCCATCCATGCGGTCAGGCCAAGATGGCGGACATTGGCAGGGCAGCTATAGAAACTTGTAGTATTTTGGCCGCTTCAGACCAAATTGCCATCATTTACCCCGAGACGCTGTAATCCCATCTCTCCAAGTAGATGATGACGGCGTCGAAAAGCTCTAGGAAGGTAAGACAATATGTTCAGTCTGAATATGTGCAGTTTTCTAGCTATTTTCTTTTTTTAGTCGACTTTTCTCAATAAAAAAATGTCAGTTTAGTTTCCTGAAGCATTAGGATGATGAAATAATTTACCAGTGCAAGTAATGATAAGGTTACAGATGACTTGCCTCTGTTTGCTGAAAATTTGATTCCCCATTAAAGACATAGGGTCCCCATCGTCGTCGTCTTCATCTGATCGATGAAGCTGCTGAGCTTGTGTGATGATTGGTCCGTGATTTATCTGCGGACGTCTCTGACGCAACACTCCTTGACCCCCATGAAGTTCCGTGTTTCAGGCCTCGGCCTCCTTTCAGTGGCAGCTCGGCTCCCTAATGGGCCCACTGACATGCGTTCAACAGTAATGACCACCCCCAGGGACCCCCCCCCCCCCCCCCGCAAATCAATAACCAGCTCGTTGCCGCCGCCGCCACTACCAGACCAGGTGACTGTTTTCCTCTTTTGTTTTGGATGAACGCTTCCAAGCGGCCGCTCAGGGCCACTTTTCCTCCTCGCTGTGGTTTTCCCCTCCGACTCCCCCCCCCCCCCCCCCCCCCCCTCTCTCTCTCTCTCTCTCTCTCTGAAAAAACATTGGAATGTACAGCAGCCTCCTTGTACATGTATTATTTCTTTTCCTTTTTATTTTCTTTTTTCAGGCGATTTATTTGAAGTATGCAAAAGAAAGCAGCGACTGTCTGAGCGAGCGGCTAAATGTCGGATTGAATAGAAGCAAACACACTGCAGCAAAGACTCGTATTCCCATTCATGCCCGGGGCTTGTTTTGGCTTGTGATGGTGCAATATTCCTCTTCTAATCACTTTAGCGCAATAGTAATATTGTTTTAATTCATTTTACAGCTTCTGAAGGCAATTTGAACTCATTTGCTTAAACTACTGTTGTATTCGATTACTGTAAATCTCTTTAGCGAAGACCGACGCCGTAAATGAATTACCATTCACTGTATTATTTGACAACAGTGAACACTAAATGATGACAAACACTTAACGGCACTGCAGAGCTTTGTGCTCCCAGTCTGCAGGAAGCAATTTCCCCTCAGCTTCAGAGCGGGAAGGAGGAAAGTGACAGCCATATTCCCATAATCCTTCCTGGGAACGTCTGTCCAAGCCATTTGAGCAATTAGTGGTGAGCTGGTCATTGATTGGTAATTTCTTTCAGGGCCAAAGCGGGGTGGTTAGCGGGCCTCTGGTAAATCCCCTTGTCTTCATCAAGCCTTATTTCCGACTAATGAGGTTTATTAGATTACAACTCTACCTCACACGTTTAACAAAAGATTAAATTGGCAGAACTCTGCGGGGAATACGTTTTCATAGTACGCCCGTAATGAGTGAAAGTTAAGGAAATGTGAAGCGCTAAGCAGGAATAAGTCATTGGACATGCTGAACCAGGCCGCGAGGGCCCGGGCGCTCCGAGAGGCGCGTAATGCCGTCGGATAGCTCCTAAATGAAAGTGACGTGACAGCGCTAATGAGACGGCTTCACATTACGCGTGACTCCAGCCTGGGGGACACATTACAGCTGACATAATGAGAGGAGATATTGTACACAGGCACTTTTTTTTTTTTTTTTTTTTTTGTAGCTGAGCGATGAGACCGCCGGCCTCGCTGCCGAAGGTACAAGCCGCCGCAGCAAGCGAGTGGTTTGTTACAGCGGCTGACAGGTCGGGCTGCAGGGGAGCAGAATGGATGCTCGGCGCTGGTTAACACGGGTCAGGGCGGGTTTTAAAACTCAGGGTCAGATACAAGTCGGGGACCTTGTATATGATGAAATTACAGGGCGGGGGGTCTGTAGGTACCCTCCAGTATAATCTGGGGAAGTAGTCATAAACTACTACATCAAATAATGCATTTGAACAAAATGCTTGACACACTGATGCACAGTCGAAGAAAGTGATCCGTCCTCTGGAGCTACTGAATTGTTTAATCCAGTAGCTGAATGTCATCTTTTGTAGATGGTGATAGTTCTGCTACGGATGCACCAATATCGGTACCAGTATTGGGTCCAATGCTGCGTGCGTACTTGTATAAGATCTCCAATACGACCCGGAGAGTATTACCGTATAGCTCCCAATAGAAGAGCACCCCATTTTTCAAAGATTGTGGAACGCACGAAGAAAGAACAAACGTCACTACTTGATCAAATCTGATGTGTTGCAGTGGGTGCAAAAGTGCAGAAACAACAGTCAATTTTATTTTTTTCAAGGTTTTTTTATTCTTACCACCTGGGACTGAGCTTGCGGGGGGTTTCTCGCTGGCTGGTGGCCGCCAGCAGGTGGAACACGGGGTCGGCAGAGAGGGACGGGTTGGCAGATGTTTAAGAGAGGATGAGCGACGTTGGTGGATCAAGAGGAGGCGAAACTTCGTCCAGAACCAGCAACTTAAACTAACGACGGCGTGACTAACCGCTCAGTGGATCCAGTAGTGGCGAGCCGTGCTACATGCTAAAGCATTTAGTCTACAGTACATGCAACACTGCACTATGTGTACTTTTGACGCAGTAGTATACTGGCGCCTTTAAGGCTGTTGCTCTGCCGTAGTTCATTGGCAGCAACTTATTGCCTTCATATTTCATTTTCATATAGAGCATAAATTAAGCTTTATGGCATTTAATAAGTACTCATATCTGTACTCGGTGTAGTAGCTTAGCGTTAGTACTACTTATCCTTTAAGAAATGTGGTATGTGCATCCCTACTTTCTGCAGTAAACAAAAGTTTATTGATAATCATAATATGGTTGCAATATGTTTGCATAATACGCCCGCTCATGTCTAACCTAAATGGATCAATTAGTAACAGAAAACAATTGTGTGAAACGCAGGTTAACCAAGTGTTTCATTAGTGAATGGGCTGCGGACCCTCAGCTTTAACTGGATGATCTTGAAACCCCACCGACTCTAAAGCTGAGACCCTTCTGAATGGTTAGACATGATGACGAGTTCCTTTTTTACATTTCAAAACAGTAAATTTCAACAAAAAAAAGAATTCAAAAGACCCAAATCCTCTTTCGATCTGATAATAATTTTCTCTCTTTGGTCTCTACGTGCAGAGTTCTACAAAATGCTGATCATCTTTCGTGGGAAGAAGCTGCAAAGCAAACATCTTGATTCAGCGTCATTTCATTATGTGATCAATGAAAACCATTCATGGTAGAACCCCAGCGTCTCAGGCTACAGAGCAGGTGATGTCAACTGCTTGTGTGGCATCTTTTTTTTTCTTCTTTTTTTTTTTTAAGACATCACGGCTGCTGTCGTAAAGCACTGCGATGATTCAAGTGCGGCTATAAAGGTCGCGTGTTTATGTTCAGTCAATAATTACTCCGCGGCGCTGTAGCGTGTGCGTCACGTTGTATGACGCCGTCCTCCGGGCCTGGGATTTAGCTTTGCATGGATTGCTCTTGTTGAGTTACACCGTGTGCTCGAACATATACGAGACTTTGAACATACGGTACGACACACAGGAACAGTCTGAATGAGCAGCGATGAAGGTGAGCCGGAACAGATGAGAATCACTGAATAAAAGAACATTGTAGTCGCTCTGCCTTTATGAACAACACTATCTGATGTCAACACTCACAATGCACTTACATTTTGTCCTAATGAGTTATCAAGACTCATGGCGACGGCCTGTTATATATCTGTTAGCACTGCTCATGTAGCTGCCTCCTTTAAAAGACGGTAATTAGTAGGAAACCCGAGCTGGCTCTTTCTTTGCAGAGTGAATTGATGAGCTTTGAGAAGAGGGGAGAGTTTAGATCTATTTTTTTGTGTGTCATATAACTTCTGTTGTTTCAGCCAATCTGAT